>NC_092867.1:17394066-17398348 GCF_032062135.1 Pyxicephalus adspersus | reverse complement strand
GGTAAGTATTTTTTTTCAGTTGTAATCCGATTGTCATACAATGTTGTATGACAATCGGATTTCACTGTAACGCATGTTTCTATTTTTAGCTACCCCGAACCTGGTTCGGGGTAAATGATTGTAGCAAGTTTTCTTACCCCGAACGAGGTTCGGGCTAACGGCCCAGGTGGTTAATATACGCACCCCTATTGAATTTACATAGCTGCATAATATCTTAATGCTATGTAAATCCTGTTTATTAATAATAATAATAATAATTGCTAGCTGGCATCATGACCTGGATGACATGTTTTAGGAATGCCACCCATAAAGTTGTGGTTTTCCAGAAAATGGCAGGCAAAGTGACCGCAGACAAATAGGATTTTTGTGTGGTGGACAGCACACAGAAGGCAACATAAACATTAGGACATTGGAAAAGGGTAAACTCGACCCACTAGCAACAGTCTCTGCAGTCAAAACAGCAGGAAAACGCATTGCTTTTTAACGTACGCACCCCTATTGAATTTACATAGCTGCATAATTTGTTTAAACTATATAAATCCTGCTTATTAAAAATAATTGCTGGCTGGCATCATGACCTGGATGACGTGTGTTAGGAATGCCACCCATAACGTTTGGACAAGTAGTGCAGTGACATTAAGCAAAAGGTTGCAGGACTAGAGACCGAGAGTGGGTCAGCGGGAGCAGTAAGCAGTGTGTGGCTTTTGGTCAACTATCGCCAGGAAGACCGCAATGGTAAGAGTCATGGAGAGCTGGGTGTAGTGCATCGTCATTGCCACTCAGAACTGTTTTAGTGAATGGAGTACTGACAGGCGCCAGCAGCAACAGCAGGAGGAGGCGGAGGGCCCTAAGACGGAATGGGGACTGCATTGGTAATTGGCATCTTGAGCTGGGTGTAGTGCATCGTCAACGACACCCAGGAGTGTGCAATACAATTTTTGTGGTGTACTGACATGCGGCAGCAGGGGGAGGAGGTGGTGGGCCCTGAGACAGAGCCTGGACTGCATTGATAACTGGCATCAAGAGCTAGGTGTAGTGCATCATGAATGCCACCCAGAAGTGTACATTTTTTTTTTTTTTAATAATATTTTTAAACAATTCTCAGAAAAACAATACAAAGGTAGTACAATATAGTCAATCAGCAAAAATATACCAAGGAACAAACTGACATTTTTTTATTATTATTGAAAACATATGTAAAAGAACATTAGTTAAAAAATCATTCTTAACATCTGAATTCAAATAGCCATCAGTATATTTTAGGATGGGAACGGATAAGGAGATTCTTTGGAAGTGTGAGAAAGGAATGCGTTTTTAGACTGGAAGTTGAATAGTGGGGACGCCCTCCAGAACTCCACACCAGAAGTGTTTTTGGATATAATGAGCAACCTGTCTCCAGAAACGTTTGATTACTGGGCAGTCCCAGAAAATTGTGAAACAGATTAGCTTGGGGTGCCCCACATTTAAGACAATTATTCCTCTCTGATAGACCCATATGATATGCACTGGATGGAGAGAAAAATGCTCTGTGGAATAATTTGTAAAATATTTCACAATATTGTACTGAGGGCACAGCTTTCCAAGACATTTGGAGCATTTGTAAACAAAATTGGGGAATCCAAATTTGGAAAATGCTGCCGCCAACCCAATAGGCCCGTTGTTACAGTATCGTAATCTGAAGTTTCTACAAGAAAATTATAAAATTTTGATATAGCTTTAGTAGAGGATGGGGCAGAGAGCAGCATGGAATCCAAAGAATTGCACCAGTCCAAGTTATACCTAGTTCTAGGGAATTCTGATTGTAGTTCCCGGAGAGAGTAAGGCTTATGTGTTTTGGGATTCAGAAGGGATCATACTGTAAGTATACCCTCATCAGCCCATTCCCGGAACACCAGAGAAGTGAATCCGGGAGTAAAATAGGAGTTCCCAATTAAGGGAAGGAAGAGGGAAGTACGAGCATTAAGCAGTGTTCTAGTACAGACAGAATGCCAGAGGTGCCATTGTGATTGCAGCAATGGGTTGTCTAGAACATGTTCCGATATTAGCTCCTTATGGAGATGCAACAGTACTATGGGGTGTAAGGGAAAACAAAGGGCCAGGTCAACAGAGAGATTGGCTTCATGGCACATCCTATTATACCAATCTTTAAGAATATGTAGCAAAGATGCCTCACTGTATATTGCTATATTGGGCAAATTAAGACCCCCATTTGATGTGGACTAATGATGTACTACACATCGGCTTTTAGAGTGCTTACTGCTCCATATAAATTGCTTAATAAACCATTAATGTACCAAATTTGTTGGGATGTGAGAAAGAGTGGGAGAGCTTGCAGAAGAAATAATAATTTGGGGAATGATACCATTTTGATCAGAGCCACTCGACCCATGAAAGAAAAGGGAAGAGATGACCATGATTTAAAGAAGGCCTGCAAAGCCGCTAAGGTAGATGAAAAATTTAGGTCGTATAGACGAGCAGGATTTTTTGGAATCTGGAACCCTAAGTATCTAAAATTTGTTTTAGCCCAGTGAAATGGAAACTCCTTATGCCAGGTTGGTCTGTGCTTAGGGTACAAATATAGGGCCACTGATTTGTCAAACTTCACAGAGTATCCTGACAGGGGGCAAAATGTGACAGAAGGTCCATTATAGTGGGTAAGGAAGAGGTGGGGTTTGAAATAAAATGGAGAACATTATCAGCAAAAGCTGTGAGTTTGATTTCAGTACTACCAAAGGAGATTCCCTCAACTTGTGGGTTCGATATGAGAAGGTGTATGAGAGGTTCTATGGTGATGTTAAAAAGGAGAGGGGACAAAGGAAACCCCTGACACCACCCCTCCCTGCATAATTAAGGATTGGGAGAACTGATTGTTCACTATCTGTGAGGTTGTAGGAGTTTTATATAGAAAGCGGACATAATTAGAAAAATTAGAACAAAATTCACTGTGCGCTAGCAAAGCAAATAAGTGCGGCCTTTTTACCTTGTCGAAAGCTTTTTCTACAACAAGGCTAAGTAAAACATGATTCTTATTATAAGGAAGTGTTGTAGCTGCAATTGCTGTCCTAATGCCCCTCGAGACATGCCTATTGAAAACCTAACCTAATTGCTGTTCTGTGAAGAGAGAGGAAAGGATCAGATGAAGGCGGTTGGCCATTATTCTTGCCAAAATTTTATAGTCCGTATTTAACAAAGCAATAGGTCAGTAAGAAGCTGGTGATTTGGTATTGTTGAGGGGTTTAGGGGTGAGGGAGGTGTAGACCTCATTATAGGAGGGAAAGGAAAGCCTGATAAGGAGGATACCATTAAAGATCTCTTTTTGTAAGGGAGAAAGATATGGCTCGAGGAGCTTGTATATTTCAGCAGGTAAGCCGTCTGGTCCCGTAGTTTTCCCCATAGGAAGTATTACTGTTTCGATTTCAGAGATTTCAACTGGGGCATTAGGAAACCTCTTGTTGCCAAGCAGATAAACAAAGCAATTTGGCCTCCTGGAGTAAAACATTTAAATCTCGCAAATCTGGGGGTTGAGCTGAGTACACTGAAGAAAAGTGTTGTTCCAGGAGTCTAAAGATATCTGGCTGAGTGTGATGCCTTGTCCCCTGTATTGGGTCACGTAAGGTGTGGATTGCCCTCTTGGGTCCATTAGGGGTGGGTAATTTGGCCAGCAATGTACCTGTCTGATTGCCCCAATGCTAATACATATATTTAATGTGTTTTGCTTTGCGTTGGGCTAGCGTGTGTAGGTGAATATCTAAAATCATTTTCAAAGCTGCTTGTAACCAGATGCGCCTAGTTTCCTCAGATGGGTTTTTCAAGTTTGCATGGTACATCAAGAGACATTATTATATAATTGTGTATGAAACCTAATTTTCTAATGCCCCTCAAGTAGGAAGTAATGTGTCCCCTCAAGACTCTTGCCGGTTTCCCACAGTAACACGTGCCAGCGTGATGGGGTCAATGATTTTAATATATCATGTAGCGTGATGCCAAATGGGCTAACAAAGTGATTCCTGAGATAAGAACATAACCATAAAAACACAATGTTGTAAGAAGGGTGGTCAAATGGACTTTGGAACCAACAACATTTTTTTTAAGTTTTTCCCACTCTTATATAAAAGCGGAGAAATGTGTACTATTCCCATAAACAGGAAAGGTTTGTATCTTTGGTAATTAAGAGAAAAGTGGTTAAATGAACTCTTAAACCACAACTCTTTATACATTTTTACTTAGTTAAGAGTAGAAAGAAGTACACCTCCCTATTAATAGGGAAAGTATACAACTTTGG
>NC_092867.1:17376915-17393503 GCF_032062135.1 Pyxicephalus adspersus | reverse complement strand
AAAAAAAAAAAAAAAAAAAAAAAATATTATAAATCACATCAAGTTTGTAATACCATATTAACACATACTAAGCGAAAACAAAAAAGCAAATTAACTGGTGCACAATATCAATAGTAATACAGTAGGAAAAATACTGTAGCACACTATATATCATATTGCCAAATAAGTTAAAGTGATTCCTGAGAAAAAGACATAACCATAAAATCGCCATGTAGAGAAAAAGATAATAAACTCTAGATAATAAATAGGAGCAGAGAGGAGTGTACTATGAAAATAAGCATCTTTGATAAATCAACTAGCATAACAAAAATTGATACAAAATTAAACCCAATCCACCAATGGGAACAAGTTGTGAGTGAGGATATACAAAATGCAAAACACATCATTTTGATGATCCAAACAAAATTGCAATAAGGAAAGAAATTACATAGACAAAGTTTAGGAACAAAAAACAGCAACAACATCGCTACATTTGCATGAATGTTGATGAAAGACATAATTTAACAGGTGGAATATGGTTCCAGAGACATTTATAAAAATAATATTCAAGTGGCCAGTTTATGTGCGAAAAACTCCTAAAAGTGAAGTAGGGCCAAAGAGGGATCATCGAAGAACATAGATGTTCCATTAATGGAGACTCTAAGTTTTGCTGGGTAAAGAAGTGCAAAACGAATCTTGTGCTCAATAAATACTTACAAGCTGGAGAAAAGGCTCTTCCTTGCTTTGCTATGGCTGCTGAATAGTCTTGGAAAATCAGGATGTTATGAATGTGTGGACGGCATTGGTAACTGGCATCTAGAGTTGGGTGTGGTGCATTTTCAATGACACCCAGAGGTGTGTAATACAATTTTTGTGCGTGGAGTACTGGACAGGCGGTAGCAGCAACAGTATGACGAGGAGGTGGTGGGCCCTGGGACGGAGCGTGGACCACATTTGTAACTGGCATCTAGAGCTGGGTGTAGTGCATTGTCAATGCCACCCAGAAGTGTACAATTTTAATGAATAGAGTACTGACAGGTGGCAGCAGCAGCAAGAGCAGGAGGAGAAGGCAGTGGGCCCTGAGACGGTGTACAATTTTAATGAATAGAGTACTGACCGGTGGCAGCAGGACGAGGAGGCGGTGGGCCTTAAGACGGAATGGGGACGGCATTTTAACTGGCATTTAGAGCTGGATGTAGTGCATCGTCAATGCCACCCAGAAGTGTACAATTTTACTGAATAAAAGTACTGACAGGTGGCAGCAGCAACAGCAGGAGGAGAAGGCGGTGGGCCCTGAGATGCAGCAGGGACCACATTGGTAACTGGCATCTAGAAATGGGTGTAGTGCATGGTCAATGGCACCCAGAAGTGTACAATGTTAGTGAATAGAATACTGACAGGCAGTAGCAGGAGGAGGCGGTTGGCCCTGAGACGGAGCAGGGACTGTCTTGGTAACTGGCATCTAGAGCTGGGTGTAGTCCATCGTCAATGCCACCCAGAAGTGTGTAATACAATAATACAATATCGGAAATTTGTGATTAAATGTAGAAGGGCCAGATCAGGATGTTTTGTGCACCAGCACTGTTGCTGTGATCTGTGGTGCCGGAAGCGGTAGGAAGGTAGAAGATATTGCTAGTTTGCATCATGAAGTGGATGACATGAATGCCAACCCTCAATCTTACTATCTATAGCTCAAAAATTAGGCAAAGGCAATGGTACCTATCAGTGTGGCAGTACTGGGGGTTTTCATCTGCAGTTTGTTGGTCTCCCTGAAGCAGCAGAAATGTAAAGTATATTGCTAGCTGGCATAATGACAAACATGACGTTGGCGATGAATGCCACCCCTGGTTCGAAAGACGTGGTGACGTGGATTTGGATAGACACCGAGAATGCCAATGCCCGGGAGATGTTTTCCACTACATATGCATGTAAACTGGGTAAAGATGTACAGAAGTGATGCCTGCTTGGTAGCATTGATAGCCTGATGCCTTGTGCAGAATTCCAGTAGAGTGGGCTGAAGGGGTCACTGGAGTACCCATCTTGCAGCAACAAACGTTGTCTGATGCCACAAAACCTGCGGGCAGAAGCTGATACTTCATCACCGCTAAATGTCTGGCTGGCACCAACCTCTTTAGACATAGTAGCAATGACAGTTGGAAGTGGAGAAAGAGTCAATGGAGGTGGAAGAAGAGACAATGATGTTTGTACCTCGTTCAAAAGAACGCAAGTACTGCTCCTACTTTGGTTTGTGGTTCTTGCGCATGAGGAAAAGCAGGGATGTTGTACCCAAATGTGATCCGGCGTGTCCTCTGTGGAACTGCCTGTGGCACAGGATGCAGATTGCTAGGCACCCCTCATCGTCTTTCAGCATGAAAAAGGACCACACTGGAGAGGTGCTTGCAACCACTATTCTGCTCTTTTTATTTGCCTGCCTCTGCATCTGCTGGGTGCCCTGCGTCTGCTCCAGCTCAACCTCCCCCACGGTCACATTGTCTCTGACTGTTCCCCTGCTTGTGCCTACTCTTCTGTCTCTTCTTTGGGATTTACATGAGGCAGATTGGCAGCCCCTTCCATCCCCAGTCTATTGCTGCTGCTGCCTTTCTTCTACATCTGTTTCAGAACTGCTGCTAACCCTTACGTGCACTGGTGGTTCCCAAGTGACATCCTGGTCATCTAAGCCAACCTCTGCAAATGCAGCCACTAATTCAGAACCCTCGCCCAGCAATTGCTGACCACACGCTCCAAGGGTCTCAAAGTCTGCCTCCTGCTCTGAAATTTGCACTGACAGATCCTCAGGCTGTTTGTCAAACAACAAGGGAGAGTCATCGGGAGGTACAGGCACATTTGCCACTTTCCGAACTCCTGTGTTTTCTCCTGTCACGGCTGGTTGCTGCTGTAAAAGAAGAGCCTGCTGCACTTGAGGCCCCTGATACCCAGTCCACGATACTCTCCACATGACGTGGCTGTATGATTGTATTCCACCCTCTCAATTCATCTACCAGTGTACTAGTGCTCTGCACACATCTCAGACCTCTTTGACAACTTGTGCTGCTGCCTCCAACAGTTTTTTGCTGTCCTACAGTGGCGGACTCCCGGGGAGAATGCCCCCTGCCAGATGTGGCAGGTCGCGCAACTCCTTCCCCTGCGTCTACCGCTCATCTTTTCCGTATTGGGCCAAAAATGCATCTGTACCAAGCAGTTTTTTTGGTAAATAGCAAGAGGTATCAAACAGTAAAATATCTGTATTTTTTTCTGTGGGACAGAAATTTTTCTGTACCAACGGGCTTCTTTGGTCAATAGGAACAGGTAGCATCAAAAACTGAAGGTTTCTAAACTGTCCCTGTCACAATCCACGTCTCTCCCTGCTTCTATCCTTCACACAGAACATTTGATGGAGTGACTAACCCCTCCCTCCTTCCCTGTATATATGCCTGTGCTCAGATCTCTCCTGATTGGCTGCTTGGCCTTCTCAACCTGGAATAGTCACCGTCACCGCCCCCTGCTTTTTCCCTCGTTCGTTCGGCGAGAACACGACCTCATGGCGAATCACAAGGCCGTTCTCGTTTACATGTTCGGTAAGCGAGAAAGGCCTGGTTCACCTCAAGATCGAAATTACAGATCTCACTCACTCATCCCTACCTGCCAAATGATACTAAAACAGAATATCTATTGCAGACTGGTGGATGATGTTGGAACTGGTGGCCAGATGTGGCTCGAGGAGAACGGCCTGAGAAGCTGAGTGAATGTGAGTAGTCAGGTGTGCTAACCAGACAGCAGTGTTTTGAAGATAAAACCTTGGGGACAGGATGGAAAGCACCCCTGTATGAAATTCTGACTTATTGAACTGTGATTGACAATTTGGGACTTTAATATTTAAAACTTTTAAGTTTTGCTTCCATACTGCTGAGGAAAAGCAAAGTATGAAATTGCTGTATGCCAAAAATACTTTGAGTTCAATAAACATATGTGTAAATATATATATATATATATATTTATATACACACACACACCCCAAAACCCTTACAAGGTCACCCTGTTTCTGATCTCCATCTAAAAGGTAATTCTTCTAATCATACAGCAAATTAATTTCTTTATATTAGCTGAATGAAACATCAATGCTGGCTGCAATGAAATGGATAAACTAGATACTGCAATGAATAATTTTATTGAAGGAGTAGAATAATTCCCTGGCTGTAGTATGTCCTTGCTGTAATGAGTGTTACATGGTTCAGAATGATGTAGACAGGGCTCCATATAGCACCTCTTTACCTCGTGCCCCTACAACTGTTTGCTGCCTAGGATCCCCCTCTGGGCGAGGGCTGATAGAAAGGAGGAGGTTTTGTATCCTTTTTTAGATTGTCCTATATAAAATATGATTTTTGTCCTTGTAGGTAATCCCTCCTTGGTTGTGATTGGCCCCATGGACAATGATCAGATTCCTCATCATGGTTGCTGGTTGACAATGCAGCAGATTGTGACTAGCACCATGGACAGCTTATCAATTCCTCATAGTGAGTGTTGCAGTAATAAATTTACTTGAAAACAATAAATAATCTAATAAGTGAGATGTGATCCTGTACAAACCTTTCAGCAGCTAATCCATGTGAGTTTACATGGGGCAACAAATCATACAAAATCTGCTAAGAAATAATTTGTGGAATTTTGTCATCTGATTTAAATTTCTAGTGAATAAATGTATTTATCAATCTTTTTTTTTTTCCAGTTTTTTTCACATGATCCCTAAGTACCCCATCACCCCACGGGGTAGCAAGCAGTATATTTTTAGTCTATTATGGTGATAAAATGTTCTTGTGTGGTCCTGAAATGGTAATTCATGTGCTGTGCCAATAAATATATACCGCTCCTCACTCCCTGCTGTGCTGACACCTATCTGATATTGATTTGTATGCTGCACCTCTTGGACACCCAGTTTTGTCTTCAATACCTTGTACCTGTGGTAGGTGCAGTGCAATGCCCCATGTGGGTCACTGTATATCTTGGGACAGCCTCACCTCAGACCCCATGTGCCCTTGTACACAGGGAATCCAGCTTGTGTAATCCAGGACTGTACAATGCGTCCAGCATGGGGAGGTCAAATTCAGATCAGCTGAGAGTGCTGTCACTTAAGTCAGAACTTGAAGTAAGTCTTGTTCAAAGTGACTGTCAGATCTCCCCTGACACAATCAGAATGGAGTGGAGGTTTTCCATAATTGAACTGAAGAGTTTGATCTCCTTCAGTAAATCAGTGTTAATATCACAAAATAGAATGTGTTCAATATTGTGAAAAGATTGGGTCATGTAACTGAAGGGTTAAATAAGTATTGTTACAGGACTGTAAAGCTAGAGCTAATGTGAGCAATATACTTGAAGTTGTATTTCTTTTTCTGTCTACTTCTGTCTACTCAATTCTAAATTCTTTGGAATGCAATGTATGCCTTGCAGTGTATCAAATAACAGTAAATATGGCCAAAACCTAAATAGCTGAACGTAAATAACAACAACCCCCTTGTATACCTATGTGTATAAAAAGACCGCCTTGTCAAATAAAGGTCAGAGAATATTCCTAAGACCATACTGTGTGTGAGTGTTATTGGGATATCTCTCCAGACGTCTGTCTCTGTGAGTGAAGAAGTCACGGTGCATTCAAGGAACTAGAAATAGAAGCAGATCCTTTCAGGAACCTCATCATGCAATACTAGTGCTCCACAGTCTATGTACTAACTGCCTTGAGTCATCGCCCAGTATATGAAGAATGAGAACTGCATTGGAAGTCATCATTCACTCTACTGAACAGTGAAGTTAGAAATGAGATCCTGCCCTGGGATTCCAAAGACATAAAATACAGCACACAAAATTGAACATACACTGAGATTGAGAACAATGAGTCTCATTCACCCCATAAATCCTGGTATCAGCGATTGCAATGAGATTGAGAATGAGGAGTCTCATCCGCCCCCTAAATCATGGTATCAGCTATGTCACTGAGATTTAGGAACAATGAGTCTCATCCACCCCATAATACCTGGTATCAGCTATGGCGGCCTATCATGGAGCCAAGGCTTCTTCTAACACTATGAATCACCCTCAACATTTACCAGTACCAATCAGTAATCAACTGATGATTAACAAGCTAGCTGCTAGCCCCACATTTCACTTATTGTCATGTATGTAACAGAATAATGTTTCACTAGTAAAAGGCATTGATTTCTAAATCTGTAATGTTTAAGAGGCTGGCTGCAAAGCTTCAAGCCAGACCTTGGCTATGGCATGGGGGTTTAACAGCCGGATAGTGTTCCAGCTATAATCTTGGTAGTTGCAGGTTCAATTCTCGCTTCTTCTGTTTTCAGTTTTCTTGCCCTTATTCAGGAATTCTACTCCTGAAATAGGAGAAGGAACATAGCAATGATTGAGTGGAGGCGAGTAGCTCAGTGGATAAGAGCAGTAACACGGATGCTGTAAACTCAAGTTCAAATCCTGTAGTCCCCAGGTCAAGTCTGAGTGAGTTGGGTGGCCGGATATCACTCAGTCAACTTGAGTTCAGTTCACAGTGGAAAGACCACAGTCCCTCATGCTCAAATCACTGTGTAAAAGCTTGGAGGCCATGGACAACCCACCAGTCCGCTCTAGTCCCAGGCCACTGAGGTCTGTAATATCTGTGAGCAGCACATTAGGTTGTGGACCCCCCGCCTCTTCTGGTCCATAGTCTGTGATATCATTGCAACAACTACAATAAAAGTGGGCTGTCTTACTGGGGCAGCCCATTCAAAAAGTGGGACTTAGGTTTTTTTTGGGCCTCACCCTCTATATACATTGTACAGCATCTGAAACCCCATCACAGAGGCACAAGGCAGTGGAAACATTATTTCCCACAGCCTGTGCCACCCCAAAGGGGTGCAGGCACTGCACAGCATCCAGGACTACAAGGCTGGCTTGCTCAGGGATTCGAACTCAGGTCTCCAGCAGACCAGTCCAAGCACTTATCCAATGAGCTACAACCACTCCACATTTACTGAAGTACTGTTTGTCCTACTTCAGGAGTGCACAGGCTAGAAAGAATAAAAAAAAATATATAAAAAAGGCTTTGGCTTCCCACATCTTTGGCAGGTCACATCTTTCAATATTAACAACAGTCATCAATGGAGCAATACAGCCGCCATTAAGGCTCCGAGTGATAATTAGTCCCCAACCTCACCTTAAAAAGTTGCATTTAAATGGAGAAGTTTTAGGTTTTCAGCCACTACTAAATAAACTTCTCTAAAAATATGGTGAAGTGTATTTACATTGAGAAGGGAATCTCAGTGAAAGAAGCATTACCGATAATGAAGTCACAATTGCAGACAAGCAAAGACAAATACAACAATGAAAGGAAAATCTCTCTTTTATTGGGTCTCATTAGCAGGAATTGTACCAAATATATTCACATTGCTTCACTTCTGCTACACCGCAAACAAAATACAATTCTTTATAACTGGCTACTGAGGTGATAAATGTCACATGAAGGATGTAAAGCAAAAATAAAACAAAATTATGATTCTTGTTATTTCTTATTCAATAGGGAAGTGGTGGTGAGTAGGATGAAGGGCATAGGAGTAAGCAGTATACATGGCAGAGCAGTGGGCACTATATGCATAGTTACAGGGAAGAATATATAAAAAGGATTGCACAGGGTATGGCGGAAAAAAAAATATGCAGGAGAAGAGTATGGAAGAGATTAATGGGGTAGTTTGTGCAGGAGAGAAGTGAGGAGGGTATCACAGTAGATAACATGTGCAGGAAAAGTGTATGGAGGGGATACCAGAAGCAACATATGCAGGAGAGGAGTGCACAGGGTATGATAGCCAGCTGCTGTTAAATACTAACCGAAGTAGTAATATAAAGGAATGAGCTCTAAACAAATAATAAAGTAGGAGCCCCGTATGCTGAAGTTCCCTACTGGGAAGAGGGGGGCTCTTACAAAGACCCTATGTAAAGCCAGAGATGGAAAATTGGGACATATATTAGGGTAATAACCACTGAAAATATAACTAGAACATGAAGTAAGGTCTAAGCCCTGAGCTACAGAGAAGCATGTACCATATTGGTATATTAGTATATAGTAAAAGGGGACTATAGAAACACAAGCAGAGTGACCCCTGTAACCTCTATACCTAGAAATAAGTGTCACCTAAGACTTACGCTTTGTCACAGAAAACAGATATTTTAGGGACCTTAGTCACCCACTCTACAGGAACAGCAGCCCACAAGGACTAAGCAATATGGTGCAGATCCACCAGAACCATCATCACGGGAAGTCATGGAAGGGGTTTTACCCTTAGGGACAGGATGAGACCCTAAGAACCCTATGAAGGCTAAACTGCAGGTAAGAGGGGATACGGGGGAGGTACATGAAGAGGGAGAGAATAGTGAGGAATGGGGGAGATACAGGAGGCTCCATAGGGGAGGGAAGGGTGGGGGAGATAAAGGCGTCAGAGTGTGTGACAGGGGCAGTGTGTAAGAGAGGGGTTCTGAGGGTATGACCGGCAGTATATGCAGAGTGTGTCAGAAAAGAATAAAGGGAATGACAACCTAACTAAGTAACTATGGACAGAGTGTGTAAGAGAGGAGTTTAGAGGGTAATGGGTGTTGTAGTCTTTTATGCTGAGTATATGACTCGTGTCACACACTTTTAAATACATCTTACAGGTATAGGATAAGTCATTTTTTAGAAAGGAAGTAACAAACTGTTTGTTTGAAATTAATTATATTTATTAACCCCCCTAGCGGTATTCCGAGAGTGACTCGAGGTGGATTTTACAAAAAGCAGTAATCCTAAGTCACACTTGGGGTCGCCAAGAACATAAAAAAAAAAACACTTACCTTATTCCGTTGGCATTCTCCGGCTTCCTCCCGGTCCCTGCAGGTCCTCGGGACAGATCTTCATCTTTTGAGCTGGCGAATGCAGAGACGTTCTCCAGGGTTTCCCGGTGACGTTGGTGCAGGCAGGAGGCGTGGCGGGAAATTCAAATAATTTTGTATTGGAATCAATACAAATTGCTATATTGAGTCCAATTCAAAAAAGTCTTTTATACATTTACATACATATATATATATATATATATATATATATATATATACACACACACACACACACACACACACACACACACACATATATATATATTTTTTTATCAAATTTTTGTGTTTTTTTATTGAAAGTTTATTATTAAATTTATTAAATATTGGACATATTTTGGTGAGTTATGCCTAAGAATTAGGAGCCTACAATGAGAATTAGAACCCTAGGAGGGATAAGCATTGTTTACCCTCACAGTGACCACTAGAACATGTCCACGCTGTTTGAAGAGCCTTTAACCCTCTAAGTCTCTATGGATCTCATCAGGACCCCTTCCCCCTATACTTTAATTTGGTCCAGAAATGTTTATTCCATGCTTTTAGGTTACCTAAAAAGGGGTTTAATGTTGCAAAAAGATGAAAAAAATATGGATTAATAGGAGATGTGACTGTGGAGCAAATCAATAGGGTGCTGGTGTCTTAATGGATACAACAAAGGGGCAAATTGGGTTGAAAAACATTCCAAAGTATGGGCTAACAGGGTGCTAAAACGGTACAAAGTAAACACCAACAGCAATGTTTGAAACCAAGGGGTTTTACCAGTGAGGTAAATAGGGCTAAAGGAAAACAATATATAGAAAAAACATTACTGGTTAACTGGTCACAAAGTAAATAAAATGAGGCAACATATAAAGGTGGACAAAAGACCCTCAATGCTGGGATTTACAAGGAGTAGGGTAGAGGACAAATAAGATGCACAAATAAAGCTCACAGAGGATAAAGATGTGCCAAATAAAGAAAAAAATGGGCTAAATATGCACAAAGTAATTGTTTTCAGGTTAGAAAGTAGCAACTAAAGATGCTTGAAATAGGGGCTAATGGGGTGTAAAGTAGAAGCACAAGAAAGAGCACCAACTCTCTGTGCTGCACAACAATACCTTCAGTCTTGGCAATGAACCTACCTCCAGAGTTGCCCACGTCCAGAGGGACCTTGCCACTATCTCTGACAAGACCACTAACAGATCAGGGAAGGAAGTGCGCAAACACAGAAAATCTCACTAATCCAGCACAAAACTCCCTCCTCCCTGGCGATGCCCAGCTGCCAGCCTTCGGAGCTCCTACCTCCCCTGCTCACATAGGAATGCCCTACAATCCATATCAAAATGGCCACTGCAGCTACTGCAGTAAAACAGACAACATGCCAACATCAAATATCGACAAGCAAAACAGCCCCCCCCTCAGAAACACCTTTAAAAATACACCACATTTGGCCTTACATACAGCCTGTAATGCAGGGACTCACGGGCTGCATCTGGACTCTTCCGTAGCTGCCCTAATCTGAAAAAACACGAAGCATACTCTCTGCCAATCCTTCAACCCTCAAACTACACCCAAAAACTGTCAAGAACTGGAACCATGACAATGCCTACCCTAAAACCCCTCCCCCAGTTTCCTTCTTAGAGCGTCGGATCCACAGCACCACCGACTCTCCTATCAACTATACATCACTCATCTGCAACACACCCTAATGCCACCTAGCTGGACTAACCAACTCCCCAATCCTAAGGGCCCCATAGAACGCAAGCAGAAAAGCATCACCAAACAGAATCCTCTCATAATCCAACACCCATACTGTCTACAAGTGTTCCACCAATTTAATCAACAGATTTTAGCACACTTGGCACGTAGTGTCCTTCTTCACCCCCCTCCCAACCTTTCAGCACTTGCCGTAGTACAAAGGACTTTGTCACGTACCGTATTCGATAATCATTTAAACAGAAATGCCAACCCTGCCATTTTTTTTTTATTGAGCAGTGAAATTGACACCTTTTGTTCCATGGCCCAGCAAACAAAACACAGCACTAAGCATGTCTAATCGTTCTCCAACTTCCCATCCCCCAACTCACCACAAAACTGCAGCCACTCCCTTCATACTGCTGTGTAGGCCATCCAAGTAGCTCCAGATACCGACCTCCATAGCAACGCCACAGTCCTTCCAGGCAAGGTACCCCGAACCGCTCCGCTCCCAGCGCCGGTTTGGGATAGACCTTCCACTGAAACCTAGACAAAGCGTCAGTTACTAAATTAGACTTCCTTGGAATATGAACCACCCACAAATACACATTTTAACATAAGACGCAACAAAACCAGATGCCACCACAACTTGATGAATGGCCTGTATGAAGCGGTCCACCTGTTAATGGCCTGCACTACCCCCATGTTGTCACAATGAAAGAGGATGATACCACAATATGGAAGAGGTCTAGAAGTACAAGATTAGACACCAACCCCTCCTCCTGCCACACCTTTGGACACTATTCTGCACTCCAGGTTACCTGGAAGTGTGCACCATATCTCACCGATCCCGCTGCATCTGTGAACAAATTCATGTCTGGGATACTCACCGGGCCCTCCATCCACAACGTTCTCTAATTGAACTCTTCCAAAAACATGCACAAAAATCCTCCCACAGCTGCCTTGTCAGCCGCACAAAGTGTGACGGGCGTTTTATACCCACAGTCGCCGATGCTAGCCTCCTGGCAAATACCCGACATATGGGCATAATTCTGCAGGCACAATTCAATTTGCCCAGCAATGACTGCACCTGCCTGATTTTTCCTACCCCTTACCTTTTGCACCTCTTCCTTCAATGCCCGCAACTTACCAATAGGCAGCTTGCATTCCATCACCCTCGTCTCCATTTAATGCCCAAAAAGGACAGCTCTGTAGTTGGTCCTTCAGTCTTCTCCGGCACCAGTGGGATTCCAAAATGTTCTGCAATGTATCAGTTTGAGTATCTATTTAGGAAGGGGAGCATTCTGTGTAGTCCCACAGGGGTCCTCTTTTTTTACAGCCCCCTCCATGCCAGAGAGGCTTCTTGTAGCAATGCAGCCATCTGAGCCCCTAATCAGGCAGGGACTTTCTCCGCCGCCACAGCCCTTAGCTGGGCCCACATGGCATCAAGCTGCTCATTACAGTAAGTGAAGGGTAATCCGTCAATCTTTTTACTTGCCCTTGACCCCTCTGCATCCCTATACCCCCCTCTCTTCCACCCACGCATGGTTTACCTTAACCACCAATTCCTGACCTTTACCCCTCCTAACTTTGTCACCCCGTACTTTCTCAACCTACGACAGCCTTGCTCGATGTTCCCCCCACCAGTCATGCTGGCCCTTCGCCTATCCTCCTTCCTCTCGGGGTCCAGGCCCTCCTGGAAGGTAAAATCCCCCCCAAAAAAAACCTGAACAAGGAGGGATGTGAGCTGCTTTATCCTGGTAAGAGGAATATTATATATTTCTAAGTGGTGAATTCTGGCAGTTTCATATAGCCATATATATGGATTTTTTCTGTTCTTCTGTGTCTTCTGCATGTCTTTTAGTTTATGGTTTGTTGAGGGGTTGTACTATTGCAGGCAGTAACTTTTGTATACATTACCATGTTGCGTAACACTAAGAGAACTTATAAAAAATTCATTCTGTGTGGTCTTGCTCTCTATTGAGGTTTAGGTTGGTGATTTTATTGTCTTGATTGGTGATAAAATATAATACTATTATATTTTATATATATATATATATTTAGATTTAGGTCAACAACGATTTTTAATCCAATATGAGCACACAAAGAGGTTTTACCTTGCACATAGAGGTTTTGGATCAAGGCAGGTACGATGGGATAAAACCAACCTACAAATAATGCATAGTAGTCCTTGTAGGTAAAGAGTAACTGGGGCGATTAATTAATTTCTTGTATAAGTATTTTAAACCCCCTTGCGTTCTAATTCTAATGTCAGTTTTTTGATTCAAAAAGTGATCCTGTTTTTTTTGCATAAAATTTTTTGTTTATATTGTGGGCCTGTAATTCTTAGGATTAACTCCCGGGTATAATAATTATATTTATTTATTATATTATAATCATAAATTATAATATAATACATAATTATAAATCATTATTATAAAAAATAATGAAATAATAGACCACAACAGTGTATTACCGCTAGGGGGGGTTAAAGAGGTTTTACCTTGAACATAAAAGTTTTGGAGGTCAATTTGTAGAGATCAGCAGCTTATAGGTGATAGGATGGAGTATTCCATGTATAGTTGTCAGTTGTCTCTTATGCTGAAAGGGCGCCACAAGCCGCATCTTTAAATGCATGTGGGAGGAGGGGAGAGCGCGCCCGTGTTGTGGGCAGGCACCTCTCACCCTCCTCCATGTGTAGGGGGAGCCCCTTGATGTCACCGGGGCTCCACACCGCAAGAGAAGGGGGCAGGATCGATGTATCCGCCCACTCCTCGTGCAATGGGTGATCCTAGTGAGGGTGGATCATACAGGGGACGAGATGGCTAGTGCCGCGTAAACTGCACGTAAGCCTAGAGAACCCTATATAGCAGTGGCGCTCCCGTCCCCTGCAAGTCTCAGTAAACGCCAGGGGGGTCTCAGGGGTGTAATAGCCTAATTGTTGCGTAGATAGCATTGTGCCTTGTGTTCTGCCTTAACGCTTGTATGCTTGAAATTGGAGTGCCATTCTAATATTACATATACAGCAATGGTATAAACACATATGTAAATAGTATATGCATGATATATCATATGTATATTTCATGAAAACCTTTACATACATATAATTTAAAATGTTACAAAAACAATTAGGTTAAATAAATTATAAATATATAAAAACAAACCTAAAGGGGGTATACAGTAATTCAATATAATGTATTCAAAATGTACAGAGATAATTATTCAAAAAAGAGATTTTAATATATGAATAAAAGAATATGTTGAGATACATAGAACCTGTATTTCAATCATATGTTACAGGAAAGATTTGAAGCTAACTGCTTCGTTTAGGCCTGGTGAATACGTTCCTTTTAAGTTGACTATCCATTTAGTTTCTACTTGTAGGAGCCTTTTATCTAAATCGCCTCCTCTTGAATTGGGGTATATGTGTACAAGGCCAAAAAATGTAAGAACTTTGGGGTTATGTTGATGCTTAGTGCCTACATGGTGGCATATAGGCCTAACAATTTTGCCAACTTCAATAGAGTGTATGTGTTCGTAAATCCTCTTTTTGAGAGGTCTTATTGTTTTTCCTAGGTAAAAGGAACCGCAGATACATGTAATCATATAGATTACACCTTTAGTGTTGCAGTCAATGTATGCATTTCGTGTATGGTTAATTCCATTTGGAAGGGTCATTTTACATGATTCCTTGATCCAAAAGCACTGACTACATTGTCCACATTTGAATGTACCTTTAGTGGTAGGGGTGTGAGTGGGATCGTCTTCAGAATTAGGTTGAAAATAGCTAGAAATTAAATGATCTTTCAATGATTTGGATTTTCTATAGGTTTGTGGTGATTTGTGGTTCCGTACGCATAAATTTGCTGACTTTTGGGTCAGCTAAGAGAATGTGCCAATTTTGTGTAAGGGTGTTGGTGATTAGTTTGTGGTTTTCGTTATAAGTGGTCTTACTGTGTTCTGTGTCTGATTTTTTTTTTTTTTTTTCTTAGAGAGAAGGTCCTTTCTTTCAAATTTAAAGGCTCTTTTATACAACCTTTTTAGTAAATTTTTGGAATAGCCTCTAAGTAAGAGTCTATCTTGCAGTTGTTTAGCTTCATGCTTGAAGTCTGATTCATGGCTACAGTTTCTTCTTAGTCTTAGATATTGACTAAACGGTATACTATCAATTAGGGGTTTTGGGTGTGCACTATGGGCATGTAAGATAGTATTTCCTGGTGTGGGTTTTCTAAACAGTGTTGTTGTCACTGTGTTGTTGGTGTCTATTTTAACAAAGAGGTCAAGAAATGGTAATTGGGTTTTATTGTAATCGGGGGTGAATTTCAAGTTAAAGTTGTTAGGTTGTATAGGTTGTATAGGTTGTGGCTGGTTACCCCACACCAAGCGATGGGAGGTCTGGGATGGTATGCCCTGACAGATGGTTTCTGCAAACTTGCTGGTAAATGTTTCTAGGATTAGATTTCATGACCAAGAAATCATAGAACACTCCCTTGTCTGTTAAACATTGAAAAATGTGAATAAAGATACATATACCTACCTTCTCTCGGGTGGAGTGATGATGGTTTGTCTTTTGCAGGCTGATTTCTGAAGTGGGAGGTATGTTCATGGTTATCCACAGTTGAGTGCAAGGGGAAAAGCTGCAGTGTCTGTATTCCTTCACAAGTAGCACATCACACAATTTCATTGCTGAGCTTCCTTTAAAAACTTCGAAATTCCTGGAGGATTTTTGTCATACAACAATCTGCCACAATTGGATGATCACCTGAGGTGCATATGCAAAGTATGACAGCAGATAAAAATGAATAATGAAAGATAAAGAAACATCTACGATTTGTTTAGAATGTTGTAGCCATGGCCCAGTATGAGGATGGAAATGCCCATTAAAGCTGTTTATAAAGAGTTTCTACACTGGATTATTAATTCACTTTTGGAATGACTGAAAATTTGATTTTTGTTTAGGTTTTGGCAAACACTGCCCAACATGTCTAATGTGACAAAAAGTTACTCTGTGGATAATTTTGTGATATAGGACACCCTTTATAACATGTAATGGCCCTAGGTGAAATATTACACCCCTTAGAGTTTGTGCTGCCCCTATGTGATATATTACACCTCTATGTTATATTTGACAACCCTTATGCCATGTGATGACTCCATGGAAGTGTTGGCACCTGTAATAACGTGACACCCTATGTGACAATTGACATCCCTATGTGAAACCTGAAACCCATAATGAAATATGATGCTGCTCTGTGCAATGTGACCCCCCTGTGTGACATGTCACACCTCTTATTACATGTGATGCCCTTTTGTGACATATGACAATCCTTAGGACATAGGATACCCCTATGCGACATATGACACCTCTATTAGGTCTCTATTGTGACATAAGATACTCGTATAGGCATCGCTATGTGATATTTGACATGCCTTATGACATGTGCTGCCTCTATATGACATATGATACCCCTATGTGAAATATGACAGCTATTTGTGACATATGACATCTCATGTCATGTGTTGCCTTTATGTGACATATGAAATTTCTTATGACATGCAATGCCTCTGTGAGACATATGACACCCCCTAAACC
Source organism: Pyxicephalus adspersus (assembly GCF_032062135.1). Classification (NCBI taxonomy): domain Eukaryota; kingdom Metazoa; phylum Chordata; class Amphibia; order Anura; family Pyxicephalidae; genus Pyxicephalus; species Pyxicephalus adspersus. Next base: position 17,377,365 of record NC_092867.1, on the reverse strand, counting down.
ATTTGATGGCCTTCTGTAAAATATGACTCCCCATATTGTGACATATGAAACCCCTATGTGCAATTGACACCCCTTTATCATCCATGACACCCATATGTGGAAAATGACACCCAGAATAACATGTGATGTGATTTATGTGACATACCATGCAACATATGACACAGATTATGAAATGTGATGACCCTTTATGACATATGAAACACCTATGTGAAATTTGACACCAATAATGACATGCGAAAACCCTATGTGACATGCCTCTATATGACATATGATACCCCTATGTGAAATATGACAGCCATCTGTGACATATGATATCCCTTATGACAATTGATGCGAAATATGACACCTGTATCAACATGTGATGTCCTTATATGACATATGAAACGCCTATTTGAGACCCATAATATCTTCTGAAAACCCTATGCGTGTAAATATATATATATATATATA
>NC_092867.1:17356658-17376742 GCF_032062135.1 Pyxicephalus adspersus | reverse complement strand
ACACACACACACAACAAATACATATCTACAAAATAAGGTAAACAATAAAATCAATATAATGTTTAACACATAGTCAAATGTAGGAAACTTGATAAAAGATCCTTAAAGGGATGCATTACCTGAATCTAACAAAGGGGTGAAGCGTACTCATTAGGATAAGTGTACAACATGTTAAACCAGAAAGAGGGAATTCGTGTAAACAGTAAACCAGCAATCTGAAGTTCAGTGTGTTAAAAATGGAGAAAGAAATGAGAATGTTGATGCAGGCTACTCTGATACCATGCTGGGAGAGCATAGAAAGGCCTACACATCCAACTTGCAAAAGGAGGTCCACGTGTCACTCTGGTACACTTTGCAAAATGGCCATATGTCTCTTAAAACTGTCGCATTCGGCAGGGGAATGCCAGTTGATTAACCAATTTTAATATAAGAGAACATAATTGTACATATGCAGAAAAGAATTGTAAGGAAATATTGAGATATACTTTTAAAAACAAAGACAAATGAAAATGTGTGACAAATGAAAAATGAAGACAGACTTGATTGGTAAAAAGGTAGTGATTTGTAGTAGGGTTACTTTGGATATGAATAAATTATTGAATAAAAGTGAAAAGAGTGTAATTATTTGGTATTAGATCCAGATGAAAGGTCCAAGAGAAAACTGAATTGGTTGGGTTCTGTCCATATTATTGTATAAATGAATTAAACTATATTAAGTTAGAGTACAGAAATACTGCTGCAGTAATAAATTAACATTCTTTTTTACATATTTTTCAAGGAAAGCTTATTACAGAAAGGGTTAGTATAAAAACTTACATATACTTATGTAGCAAAATTGAAATGGTAATTAGTTATTAAATGTAGTAAAATATTTAAGAGATTCTTAAAAAAATAAACTGGAACACAATTTGTGTAATAATTATATGTTCAATACACAGCATGGGAGAGGATATGTTTAACCTGTTAGCTGAAAAAGTAGTTTGAAGATGTCACTATTTAGATTCCTATAGGTGTGCTAAATCATTAAGATAAATCACTTGAGAAAGATGAAGGACGTTGGAGTAATTCAATCATGTCATGCAAGTCGGCTAAGCAATAACCTGTTCAAAGTTAATAATATCACAACACAGTTTTTATATAGTGCCATCATATTACTCAGATCTCTGTACAGTCCATAGTCACTAGCTGCTCACAATCTAATGTTCCTCCCATCATAAGTCTTTAATACAGTCTAAGGTCAATTTTGGGGAGTAGACAAATAATCTAACTGCATGTTTTTTGGGATGTGAGAGGAAAACGGAGTACCCGGAGGAAACGCATGCAGACATGTAGAGAACGTGCAAACTCCATGCAGATAATGTTCCGGCCGAGATTCGAACCTGGGACCTAGTGGTGCAAAGGCTAGAGCATTAACCTCTGAGCCAAAGGTATGATCTTTCTGCAGCCCACCTCAGAAAGGCTTATCTGCAGCATGCACATGGTGTTACATTTATCCCTCAGATCAGCGGCTCACTCCCCATTCAGTGAACTAGGTGAAATACATGTAGGCATTTATTAGGGAGGTGACTGCAAAAATTTTTACACTCTCATATAAGAGGGAAATTAGAAGGCAGAACTCAAATTTCAATATAAATATATACATAAAATGTTGGGTATTTTGCATCATTCATCTCAGTTTTACCTTGGAAGGGAAGGGCATAGATAAGGCTGTTAATATTTGTGATGCTGCAGATTTGCAGGTCTTTATTTGTGATCCAGGCTCAAAGTTTGTTGGAAGGAATGGCTGGACCACCCACTCCATTCATTTACCAGGTCAGGATTGCTGTGTAGCACCTGCTAAATAACAATAAAAGGGAATTACATAGTTCAGTGGTCTATGATTGTTTCTTTATCTGACTGTCTGGATAATGTCAGCTCTATGACTATGCAGGTACTATTTGGTACAATATCACACCCAACAGTGCTGACAAAGGTTAAGTGTCCAGTGCTTGAAAGCTTTGTAACCACTGTAACTCTACAGATAGTGACTCAAGTCAGCAATAAAACTGATCAGGATCCTCGAGCTTTAGGCAACATACCTTAGTTACTGACTTTAATTAGACCTTTACCAACTGTAAAAAGTTCACAAGAAGATACTCTGGTCCTCCAAAGTGTTAGAGCGGTGGGAACTTTCAACTCTTTAGGCTAGGAGCTAAAAGTATACAGTGCTGGTAATTAGGACATAGACATCCGGTTTAGTTTTCAGCTGGACAATACAATAACAGAACTTTAGCTTGCAGGAAATAGGATGTATTATGTATATATAAAAGCAAAATTATTCTGCTTATACCTGGTGCTAACCAATGAGGAATCACTGCTGTGGATTTTGCAGCATATTGCTGATTGAAAAAAAAAAAATTATTTGGGTGTCCTGCTTACTGTACCATCTTTTTTCTATAGATAAGTGAAAGATTTCCTAATGAAGACCATGAAGAATAACAGAAAGACTTGAAGTACCTAAAAAGGGAAGAGGCTTGTTAAAACAAGATAACAGAGTATCAAAAACAAACAAGGGACAAAAAAACGGAAAGGCAATATTCTATAGTGAAAATAAAGCCCTGAAAAAAGCATTGCAAATAAAAATGGGTGACTGGATAACATTCTGCCTATATTTGTATGCCTGTCTACTCCAAAATTGTCCTATTCCCAATAAATAACTTTAAAAGGAATACAATAGCTTCTAGCTAACACTGAATTTAGTATGACACCCCCTCCCATCAGTGATTTTTATAAAAACATATATACATATTAACATATATACCGTACCTACCTATAAAATATATACATACCTATAAAATATAGGTATATAGGTACCTATGAGGTACCTATGACAGCAGATATTTATTCCACCCAGCACCACTCCAAGGTTGCCCCATGAAGGGAGGAAGCAACCCCTCACTGTTAAATACCTACGCTAACCAAGGAGCCAGAATGGACTTAAAACATTTAAAAAAATCAGCTGTTAGTTTGTCCGGGCGATTTTTTGATAGCCAGCTTATCAATGGCACGGGGTACCTCCTCTGCTGTGATAGGCTCTGTCAAATTTACCACAGAATGTGAACTATTACCCAGTCCTGGAGTAGAATCCAGTAACCTCATCATCTTGTCTCGATCTAGGTTTTTCCTTCCCTGGAGATCAGGAAAAAGTGATTTGATGATTTTCAGAATCCCAGATCCGGACTTAATCAGGGATCCTGTACTGTCCTCAAGACCTGTAACCATCTGAACTTCTATGTCATCCCTACAGTCCTGGTAAGGGTCAGGTGTGTGGTACTACCATAATCCCTCTCCAGAACAAGGGAGGTATGCCGATCATACTGATGTTTCTTCTCTGGATGACCCCCAAATGGGACATGAGGATCAAGCCTCCTCTGCAACCTGTGTTACAGAACAAACTTATCAAATTTTTTCTTTTTCTTAGGCCCCTGAAAAATCGAACAGCTCTTTGTTTTTCAAGCTCACACCATTCAGACTTACTGTCACACAAATCCAGGATCGATGCCTGTGCAATTCATCCAAGGATTGTCTTAACTGCTCGTTTTCCAGCAATTTTGCATTCAGTTTCCATAGGCCCTTACTTTATGTGTGGTGTATCTAAAGCATTCAAAATCTCAGATAGCAAAAGGTGGTCAGAAAACTCCACCAGCATCAGTTCAGGAGCCTAGAAGGCAGAGTTCCTCTTTAAAAAAAATAAACGAAACTATCTATTCTACTCTGACTATGCTCTCTCTGCAAAGTAAACCCTGTATCGTCTGGGCAGTGCCTAATGTGCACATCAACCAGACCTACCTGTCTAACCATCTCATTCAAAAAATTGCTGTCAAATCCCAGCCTGTCTCTAAATCCTCTCCTGTCCTTTGGCCTAGTGATGGTGTTAAAAATACCTCCAAAGACAGCTTGCCAGGACATAAAAAGAAAGGACTTGACCTGGATAAAGAGGCATTTCCTGTCCCATGGATTGTGAGGCCCATAGAGATTTATAAGGCGAAGGTCCTGGCCTCCCTACAAAGGTGCCTTTGACCATGCATCTCCCCATCCCTAATTCAATAATCCACCAAGTAACAGTTTAAAAAGAAACACAACTCCGCTGCCAGGCATAGCTGCAAGAGACCAGAATGAGTGACCATATCTGCACCCCCGCTTTGCTAGTTGGATATCAGCTCAGAGAACTAAGCCTGGTCTCCTGCAAAAAAAAACTCACTGAGCAAAAATAAGGCTAAATTACGTGCACTAAAAGATTGGATGCTGACAACAATAATTGTCGCCATCTTTAATGGAGCGGACACTGCTTTTTTTTTCCCTACCCAAACTCTCTGAAGACCTCATTCTTTTTAGAGAAAGGATCCCCGACTCATCCATAGATTCCACTTCTAAGGAATCTTCCTTACCAGAAAGGGCTTGGAACTTATTCACCAGAACCACCCCAGTGTCTGGGACATTACTTTTAGAACCGGAATTCTTTTTCCTCCCTCTTTTCCTCCTCATCTCCAGCCGCCCCATATCCTCAGCTGACAAGCCAGGTCCTTCTGACCCTTTACTCTTCGCCATTCTTTTCTCCTTCCCCTGAGCCTCCTTTTTCCCTATTCTCCCCGATCTTCTCAGCACAGGAGCAGCCACTACCTCAGCACCAACATTCACATTCCGCTTGCCCCTGGCTAGCCCAGACACAGGAACCGAGGCCCCAGATACCCCAGACACAGGGACAAAAGACACAGGGGGAGGGGGAAGGCAAAACACCAACAGAAGGACTTGGCACAGTCACCACAGAAGACAAGGCAACAGATACACTATCCCAAGGAATTGAGGACACAAGGACAACACTTTTATTTGGCTGCCTTGCACACTCCTCCCTCTCCATCCTCATTACATCCTCTTTCCTTTTTCTAGATTATGGAAGGCCTCCAGACATGCGCTATAGGCATGGCCAAAAACCCCACAAAGGTTGCATTTCTCCCTATTGCATTCTTTTGCCAAGTGGCCAGACTCATAACAAAGTGAGCATTTTAACAAAGCAGGAAGCTGCAAAATGACCCTTCTCCCCACAACAATGACATCGTTTGGGCTGCCCAGCATACAAGGTCACTATGCAGTCCCTGCCAATAAAAGCTGAAGGGGGCACATGCTGCACCACATTACCCACATTAAGTATTTTCAAAACTGTATGCCAGCCACTTGTCCATATCCCATAAAAATCCTTCATTTTTAATAGGGGTCTCTTCATTACCCCATACTGGCCCATAGGTTCCTGGTGAGGATGGTGATTTCACTAGGGAAGCCTAATGTGTCTACTAGCACCAACCCCTTCCACTTCTCACTAAGCTTGCAGGAGCCCTCATATTTAACAAAAGATAGATCATACTGCCCGGATCACACAGGAGATATGAAAGCATAAATGTCAGATGCCTGAAACTGCTTTTTCAACACCAGAGATATCACCAGGCTTCTCTGTAGGGGTACCCCCATCCAGTAACTTTAACTGTGCAAGGTTCCTCATTTTATAACCTCCTGGGGAACTAACATTCTGGGTATAAACCAGGCTGTACTTATGCTAAACATTGCTACTTACAGCAGCGGCATACGACCTGGGGGCCACAGAACCCCCAACCTGAAGTTCTCCCCTCCTCTTCTCTGCCTGCAGGCACACCTTAGACTCAGGTGTGCTATGTTCATTAGCATCATCATGCTGAGAGGGCCCCCCTACATTGTTTGCAGTGGAAACAGGTATGGCAGGTCAAATGTCATTATTCAAAGGTGGACTACAAGTCACAGCAGGTTAATAAGAAACAGTATCACCCCTTTCCCCCAAAAAAGTATCCATTGCATGGGAGGCTGTGTCAATATTAGAAACAGTGGAACTACAAGTCCCAGCAGTCTTAACAGAAATAGGAATATTGCTCACAGGTATCACAGAAGAAATACCTTATCTCTACAGGATCACCGCTGGCTCCCCGTTCTCTGCTCCCAGCGACACTCTGCTACAGCTTTGCGGTCTCACATGCCATGGCTATTCCCAGATTCTTTAAGACACTGGCCTCTGGCTCTCAGGGGGTAGCACGATCCACCATCTTGGTATAATAGAAGGATTCTTGTGTTCTATACCTTGATTTGGTTGCATCATAATCCTGAAAGTTCTCATCAAATACAAACCTTCTCCGCTTCTGTCCTGCCACCACCAATCTTCAAACAATAGTTTCACCAGCACTCAATGCTTCCATCTGGGCTGGGGTAATCCCAGCTTCACCTGGTGTTGATTGCATCCCAGCACAAGCTGACTCCATGTGCTGACTATTGCTGGAGGATTTACCGGCACCATCTTGTTTACCACTTTGCTTTTTTGTTTTTTGAAATCTTTCCTCATTTGTGAATTTTCCCCTGAAAGGCCCACTTTTTGCTTTCAGTACAATTTATTTAATCTTTTATTTTCTCTATTTTTGATTCCGTGTCTTAAATGTCTTCTTTAGTTACCTTTCTCTTAGAGCTGAATGATCTCTCGTAAACAGTTTTTCTCCTTTTCAGGACTTGTCTCCATAAAACAACTTTTTTTATTCAGAGCATCTGAATTATTCAATAATCTGATTTATTCTCTCCAACTCTTTCCTAGAGAAGGCATCCATATACAGGGTAGAAACCTGGTCTGTCCCAGGTTTATGCACAGTCCCAGGCTTGAGTGGCTAACCAGACCTATGTGGATGTCTCAGGAGCTTTCTCTAGCTTGTCTGCACTCAGTCACTGGTCTGTGGTCCCTAATGTGAGTAGTCAGGTGTGCTAACCAGACAGCAGTGTTTTGCAGGTAAAACCTTGGGCGCAAGGTGGAAATTATAGAACTGTGAGTGCCAGTTTGGGACTTTATTATTTGAAACGTTTAAGTTTTACTACCATACTGCTGAGGAAAAGAAAAGTATGAGTAAACACTTTTTTTCAGTTAAATAAAGAATACTGTTCTGGACTTTTCCGCTGTTTCATGAGTGATGCACTGCCCCCGGTTGCTCAAATAAAACAATATGTAAAACATACCATTTTTGTTTGTTTTCATTGGCAGTGGTTTGATACTGTAACAGAAATATTGCTGAATGTCAGCATACGTTAAGCATGCATTTGATACATGCAAAATATTACCTGTTGATCAAGTCTACTAGTCTTCCCTACTAGTCTTCCCAAGTCTACTAGTCTTCCCAGTTGTTATCTTACTACAGACAAAAATAGTGCCTACTAATATAGTGACTAATATTATTCTAAGTAATTAGAAGCTGAGGGCATTTCTGACACATCAGCAGGTATTTTCCTGTAAAAATCACATTCACAAAACCAAACCAAGTTTATAAAAATATTACAAAACTAAATTATAAAAAAGCCGAAGCTTGCATGGGCGGGTAATACATTGTCCACTTGTTGTCACACAACAGGTGATGCTCATACAGTACATATTGCAGATTTATTGCAGATATATCCTGATAGAAAGAACAGGGTCCCCAATAAAAAATAAAAAAAAACACACCACCAAATGTATAAAATGTGCAATCACCAGACATTTTGATGCTGGTCAAAAGGGCATTCTGTCATATGTTCATCTCCCCTTCAATGTAAGCAGACAATTTTCTAAACTCAGGGTATACGTTCCTTCTGCATATTCAAGTCACCATACATACAAGATGCAAGCAGATGAAATATCAAATGAATGTGTAAATTTCATTTTTTAATATAAAACACAGTTATTCCACAGCATCCAGACTAAAATCTCAATTTCAATGAGGTGTGTGCCATCTGGTCTGCAAACCTTTCCATTACTAAAACACATTAGCATTGCTATTTGTGCCTTTCGATACTCATAGAATAAACTGTTCTCTCTCCCCAATGCTGCACTGCACTTCCACCTGAGCAGCTTCTAATGCTGTGGTTTCCAGATAGATGTACACAGCTTTTATGTATCTAACAGAAGAAGTAAGACAAAGGGAAATACTTGTGCCTCTATGATGGAAAATAAGGGGGTATATTATATATAGTAGTATTTATCCTGTTTGAAGTTGACAGCCAAAAATGTATTCCCATTCACAATGATATTGCTGTCTCCCTTTTGGATTGTTTATTTCTCGGCTTTGGATATATATTTGAGTGAATAATCATAGGAAACCAGATTAAAAAGCAGCAGTAAACTGTAATATACTATTGGAAATTCACATATACCAAGTAATGGCATGGTAAGCCATGTCCACCAAATTTTATTTCAGCATTTGAAAACATGTTGCAAAAAGACCATGAACAGTGATCTGGTCCTCAATAACCTCTCCCAGCCCACACTGTCAATATTTTCCAAACTCAGTTAAAGCCAGAGCAAACTGGCAGTAGGTCTAGGTGAAACTAGGTTAACTAAGTGAAGCCAAATTGTAAAGGTCAGTTTCAAAGTTTAAAATCAATGCTGCAACTGGGTCCATCTAAAAGGACCACCAAACCAAAGAACCTTGATGATTATGTGAAAAACCAACTGATCAAAATCACTAGCAAGTAGCAATGGTTTGTTCAGCCAATGAGAGCATGGAGCCAGTCTGAATCCAGTTTTATGATATGTTCACCTCTTATTCCTTATTAAAAAGGGACATTGTTACACTACAATAGGTTTCCCCATTAATGCTAAGAAAAAATGTCAGTTTTCCTATATTTTGCCTGCATTTTGTTGGTGCATAATTAACAACAATCATTTTATTTTGAAATATCAGAACTCTATATTTTTTTAGATTTACCTCTATTTGTGTAGTTGGTGGCTGGTGGTGGTACAATAATTGCTTGATATGGGCACTGGGTGGCTGAAACAGGTCATCGATGACATACTCGAACAATTTTGTCCAAGCATTGTTTTTCCCAGTAATTCATGGGTTCAAGATTTATGGACATGCCAAATACAATGATATCATCTGCCCTATCTGATCTTTTAACTCCCCGCCTTCATGCTGCCACTGCAGTTAGAAGTAGTTTGTCATCATGTTCAAGTCACTGTAGCCAGTTCTAGTGATACTGCATATGGGACTGCTGGCTGAGACATAGAGGGCTGAGGACCAATACAGTGGGAAATAGAGAGATGCCTCCTGATGAAATGAGGCTCTGGGTATGCACCTTACAGGGAAAGATTGTCCTGAGGTGTTTATTCACAATAGTTTTGTTTTGCCTGCCTACCTTTCAAAAGACTTAAAACATTTCTCAAATTTGATATGATAATGAGGGTCCTAAAAAGTCATTCTTTGTTTGACAAAACGATTGTGATTACAAAAACAAACCACCGTACAACTTGCCATATTTGCAAAGGTGGACTCAGAATCGACTTCCTCTGCCCCCCACTGCATGCTTTTGTCTTCATCCTCCGTGTGACCCCATAGATGTCTACATGACTAGTGATGACATGTCACTTTCAAGCATCATACCTCATAATTCCTCTTTCAGAACCTCTGCCTGCTCTTCCTCATCTTCTTCACAAAGCAACCTCCCTCACCACCAGGTGCAGTGAATACACCTAAAAATCCCACTCCCCATTAACACCTCAACAGTTGTGAGACAAAAGAACAGGAGGCTTCTTTCTCATGTATCCAATGCAGCATAGCTTTTACCATAAAAATGAGTGGCATGGCATATGTAATAAATCTGTTTTCTCTGACTGACACATTTTGTTTTCACCTCCAAATGGAGGCCTCACAAGCAGCGTGCATCCCTAAAATGCTGCAACTCGCTTGGGTCAAGAAACCCAAGCTCCATCTCTTTGCTGTGTGATGCATCTGAATGTCAGTAAACACGTGCCATATGGTGGCGTGGAACATCTTGCCAATTGGTGTCACTGGGGAGTTGTTCTCTTGTGAAGAGGAAGTAGACAAATCAGAAAAGGAGATCTATCTGTTCGGACATGCAAGACATTCACCCAATAATTCATGAAGGACACATACTACCCCTGCCCATAGCCACTGTTTCAGGTATCTGCCTTTACATGAAGACTTTACAGGCTATGTGTTTGTAGATTGCAGAGCTGTTTTGATTTGAAATGATAATAGCAGCTTGGTATCTTTCAGCAGGGCTAAATACCACCAGAAGTTTGGTCAGAAGAAATTTCAGTTGGCATGCCAGAGGATGGCTGAGAGTTACTTCTATTTCCTGGCCAAACATTTTCCAATGAGGACTGACAACTGAAGACAAAAGGGAAGGAAGAGGGAGAAAAACACTCTGTGGAAGAAATGATGATGCCTCTTTCTTTACATATGTAGCACAGTACTCCTGTCCTGAGGATTGACCCCCACAGGTTACAATACCAGAAGCAGCAGGACCACAAGCACTAACATTAGGAGTAACAGCACCAACATTTGCTTTTTTAAAACATTTTTTTGAGATTACAATTGGGGTCTCTACTGCATGAATGGGAAGAGATCTGCAAACCTTTTTTTCAAAAAGTTGATTGTTTTCAATAGGTGCTGATCCACAGTATCTCCCTTTGTATCTCCACCACTTCCTTATTGCTCTCCACCGGTAACCATGTCTTAGTGTCTAGAACACCATTATCATAATTGTCTGAACATAGAACATGACAAAATTTGCCACCTAATGCTGCTAATCTACCTACTGGTTTACAAGCCCTGATTTTTCATAAAATATTATGACCAATACTACTACCACCACCACCATTATCACTAGCAGCACTACTACTACTGCCAACAGTAGAAACAGGTATGGGACCAAAATCTTGCCACCATTAATGGTTTCCTCCTCAACACTTCTTTCTTTTAGCTCTTCTGGACTTCATAACTGTTGTGCATCATCACAAAACTTCTCTTTTAACGTACCATCTTTGTTTTCTGTGATTCATACTAGGGATGAGCGAGCAAGATTTTTAAATTTGATCTCACGGCCAATCGGGCCTTACAATTGTGGTTGCTGCTACTTATTATGACACGCATAGCTAGTCAGTTCTGTTAAATTGTCACCAGTTAGCACGTTTAGTGTAATCTATATTGTGCATTAGTGAAGACACTGTTAAGCATCTTTTTTTCACACTGTACATTCACTAAAGCTAAATAAAATCAATTGCAGTTCCTATTTACCAAAGAAGACTGTTTGGTACAGTAAAATTTCTGTGCTACTGGAAAATAAATACAGATATTTTAGTGTTTGATACCTGTTCCTATTTACCAAAGAAGACTGTTTGGTACGGTGAAATTTCTGTCCTACTGTAAATAAATACAGATATTTTAGTGTTTAATACCTGTTCCTATAGTGGTGCTCCGCACACATCTCAGACCTGTTTGAAAACTTGTGCTGCTGCCTCCAATAGTTTGCTGCTGCTGCTGTCCTTCAGCGGAGGACTCCTGGGGAGTATGCCCTCTGCCAGATGCGGCTGGTTGCCCAATGCTATGGCTTTCCCTTGGTCTACCTCTCATCTTTTACTTATTCTGGCAAAAATGCACCTGTACTAGACAGTTTCTTTGATAAATAGGAACATGTATCAAATACTAAAATATTTATATTTATTTTCCAGTAGCACAGAAATTTCACTGTACCAAAAAGTCTTCTTTAGTAAATAGGAACAGGTATGAAAGAATAAAATATCTGTATTTATTTTACAGTTGCACAGAAATTTATCTGTACCAAACAGTCTTCTTTGGTAAATAAGAACATGTATCAAACACTAAAATATCTGTATTTATTTTACAGTAGCACAGAAATTTCACTGTAAGAGATGTGTGTGGAGTACCAGTACGCTGGTAAATCTATTGAGAGGGCGGAATACAATCATACAGCCATGTGGAGAGGATTGTGGACTGGGTCTCAGGGGCCTCAAGTGCAGCAGACTCTTCTTCTGCAGAAGCAGCAGCAGGTACAAGCACAGCTGTGACAGGAGCAAACACAGATGTCAGTGTGGCTAATGTGCTTGTACCTCCCGATGACTCTCCCATGTTGTTTACTAACAGAATGAGGATCTGTCAGTGCAATGTTCAGAGCAGGAGGCAGACTTTGAGACCCTTGGAGAGTGTGGTCAGTACATGCTGGGCGTGGGTTCTGGATCAGTGGCTGCAATTGCAGAGGTTGGCTTAGATGAAAATGAGGATGATGATGACTGTGATGTCACCTGTGAACCACCTGTCAGTGAAAGGGCTAGCAACAGTTCCAAAATAGACATAGAGGAAAGGCAGCAGCAGCAACAGACTGGGGATGGAAGGGGCCACAAATCTGCCTCATGTGAGTCCCAAAGAAGAGACAGATGAAAGGGCACAAGCAGGGGAACAGGCAAAGACGATGTGACTGTGGGGGAGATGGAGCTGGAGCAGATGCAGGGCACCCAGCGGGGCAGACAAAAAAAAAAAGAGTAGCAGAGGGGTCCCTCCAGTGTGGTCCTTTTTCACGCTGAAAGACAATGACTAGTGCGTAGCAATCTGCATCCTGTGCCATATGCCAGATCACATTTGGGTACAACATCCCTGCTTTCCTTCATGTGCAAGAACCACAAACCAAAGTGGGAGCAGTACTTGTGTTCTCTTGAAGGAGGTATAACCACGTCGTCCTCTCTTCTTGCACCTTTATTGACTACTTCTCCACCTCCAACTGTCATTGCTACTACGTCTCAGGAGGTTGGTGCCAGCCAGACTTCTAGTGGCGAGGAAGTATCAGCTTCTGCCTGAAGGTTTCTTGGCGTGAGATGACGTTTGTCACCGCAAGATGAGTACTCCAGTGACCCCTTCAGCTTCCCTAGCTCCCAGTCCCTTCAGCTCACTCTACTGGAGTTCTGCACAAGGCATCAGGCTATGGGCCCAACCAACAAAAGAGTCATTAAACTCGATTTACATCTGGCCAAACAATTGGCCTTGCAGCCACTGCCGTACAGGGAGGCCTGGAGCGGGGGACCGGAGTGAGGGCTAGTGGAAGGCCTGCATGACTAGGTGGGGTAGGGAGCAGGCAATGCAAGGGTTAAGGTGCTGAAGATTGGAAGGGAGGCCATTAGGGGAGAGAAGGGGATGACGTAGGTGATAGGAGGGGTGAGAGGTCTGAAAAAATGGGGGAAACAGAAGGGGTGGATCATTTTACAGAGGAACAGAGAGGGGGGAGAAAGTTTCCCAGCTGCCCTCCCTGGTTACGGGATTTGTTGGGGGGGTTTAGGCAGTGAGGTCCTCGAGGGTGGTGTTTGGCTTTATCGTTTCAGTGGGGGTAAGAGACCCATCTACGGTATGGTAGTCTCTAGCGTTGTTGTGGTTATTGGGAAGGTTCTTTTATTTGGTTGGTTAAGGGCTGCGGGTGCTGATGGTATCATTCCCAAGCTGGGGGTTTACGTTTGGGAGCAAAAAAATCATGGCGGTGCAGACACAATAGTATTGGAGAAGGTAGTGGGGGCCTTCAAAGACCAGTAACCTAAGGGGTTAATTAATTAGGTTGGGTTTTGGTTAATTAGGATTAATTATTTGATAGGTTAATTATTGTTGGTTATTTATGATAATTTATAACTATTTATGTTTAAATACGTTTAATAAAAAAAGCCTGTAAGGCCATTTAACCAAGTTAATGTGTGGTGTGCTTTGGGGTACGAGGAGGTTGGGACGGGGGTGGGTACTGGATGTGGGGGCTCTACCATGTCACAGTCAAGCCTTGTGCACTCGGCTCCCTTCCGTGACCTGATGACCTGTGCTGAGCTGCAATGGAATATACCAAGCATGCATTACTTCTCCCACACAGCTGTACCCAGTTTACATGGACATGTAACAGATAACATCTCCCGGGCTTTGGCATTCTCGGTGTCTAGCCAAATCCACGTCACCATGGACAGCTGGACAACCAGGCACGGAGGGGAACACTACCTCTCCTTTACTGGAAGGCCTAGCATAGCTCAGTGGGCAGTAGTCTGAAAGAGGCATTACAGCACCTGGTACCCCTGCCGAGGGGTGTGGTGGGAAAGCATGGGCCACCCTGGTCCACTTATTCCTCCTACTCCATTCCTTCTACCGTCAACCCCTCTCTTTTCGACACTCCTCCTTAAGGGCCAGCAGCGGAGGACCTTGTGGTTAAGGGGGCACGCCACTACAGCTCCCTCAAGCACACGCGTTGCCAGGCAGTGCTGAAACTGGTGTCCTTGGGGGAGAAAAGTCACACCGCCAGAGAACTCTTGTCTGCTTTGCACAGAGAGGTTGAGTCTTAGCTAATGCCCTCCCAGCTCACAACAGGCAATGTAGTGTGCGACAACGGGGCCAACCTTGTGGCCAGGCTGCGCATGGGCGCATAACACATGTGCCCTGCTTTGCCCACGTGTAGGAAATATATTCTCAATAGCAACTTTCTTCATTTAAATGCCAAACTACAATACTTTAACACTGCACTCACTGTTACCAAGCAAAATTACTTCACTATTTAAATATATTCACAAGCATCTAACCCACACTGCCTCTTTCCATCTTAACCCAACACCTCCTCCATTTACAACTACCTTTCCCATTAACAAAATACCCAATTACGTCATAGATAAAAACATAAAAATCAGAAGTGATGTCCCAGCTCATCATACCGCTCTAACTTTATCCACCCTTCCACTGTAAATTCTTTCAGCCCTGTTTGTCTAGATAAGGTTTTCTCTGTTCTCACATCATCTCTGTTCACTACCTGTTCACTTGACCCAGTCCTCTCTGATCTACTATATGGCCACACCACCACCTTGGCCCTTGCACTGACTGAAATATTCAACCTCTCCCTTTCCAATGCTATCTTCCTCTCAGCCTTCAAACATGCAGTTGTCCTTCCAACTCTGAAGAAACCCTCCCTACTTTCTAGCTACCATCAAAGCTCTCTTCTTCCATATGCCTCAAAACTGCTTAAGTGCCTTATCTACAAAAGACTAACCAGTTACCTGAAGACCAGCTCACTCAACTTACTCAACTCGCTTCAATCTGGCGTTTGGCCTCCCCATTCCACTGAAACAGCCTCTACAAAAGTGGCCAATGACCTACCTAGAGCAAAATCATGAGACAACTTTTCTCTTGTCCTAGGTCTTTGCCTTAGGACACTGTTGCTCACCATCTTCTCCTGTGCTCTTCGTCTTCTACCCTGTACTCTTTTGGGTTGTTCCCTTTTTATCTGACTGCTTTTTCCAAGTTTCCTTCAATAGTAACTATTTTCAACTCTCCTCTCCCTGGACCATCTGATTCACTTTTCTCTACATACCTCCTCAGTTGGCAAGCTTATATCCACCTTTGGTTTACAATACCATCTACATGCAAATGAAACACAAATCTGTCTGTCCACCCTGTTGAATTGTCTCCCTTAGTTGTGCATATATTTTAATGCTAATTCCTGTCTACAGAGACAACAAAACTCCCAGTACATATCCTTATCATTTGTTGACTGGACTGCTGCAACATACTCCTCTCTGGCACTCTGTTAACCAGATTCTCCTCTCTACAATATATCATGATTGCTGCAGTTACACGTATCTATCCTTCACTTCTAGTTTCTGCTGTTTGCTTTAAAATCACTCCACAAATCTTTTCTTTGCATTGCTGACCTAATATACAAATATACCCCTAGTTACCATCTCTGTTCCTCCAGTGATCTACTATTCGTTTCCTAACATGCTGCCTCTTTCCATGCACTAAGACCGTTCTAGAGCTGCTCCCACTTTCTGG
This sequence comes from Pyxicephalus adspersus, assembly GCF_032062135.1. Taxonomy (NCBI): domain Eukaryota; kingdom Metazoa; phylum Chordata; class Amphibia; order Anura; family Pyxicephalidae; genus Pyxicephalus; species Pyxicephalus adspersus. Next base: position 17,361,077 of record NC_092867.1, on the reverse strand, counting down.
AATTTCTGTCCTTATCCTATTGAGTTTGTTCCTACCACACACTTAAAAGGCCATTAAAACACACATTTTCAAACTTTCCTACCATCCTCATCTGTCTCTTAACCCATCACAAATTAGCCACCATTACATACCCTATTCCTTGCTATTGTGTATTACTGTTTGCCATCTCACAGATTGTAAGATCATTTGGACAGTGTTGCCTAATATGTTGGTACTAAATAAAGTTTAATAATTATAATAAATATACTTTATTATATTATCTATAGAAGACATTCTAATTTTCACTGAAAATTCTAATTTAGGTGGATACAAGCACTGGCTAGGTTCTAGTGCTCTTCATGGAGACATTGAAATAACGGCATACATCGTCATGACTCTGCTTTCTGACAATCACCCACAAAGATCTTGAAGAAAGTGCTCACTCTGTCCACTGGCTTGCATCACAAAAAAACCCATGGGTGGCTTCATTTCTTCTCTGGTATATTTTTTGTTCCTTAGAAAACATTTTCTTTAAATATAACTATTACTTTAACACCTTGTTGATCTCAGGCTTCAATTCAAAAATATCACTCCTTGTTAAGCATGCCAATAGTATCTCCTAATAGAAGACACTGCAGAGTGCTTTGCAACACCTTTTCATGTAAAAACATTATAGTAGTTCAGGGGCAGAAGTACATTATGTAATAAGGTGACTCCTATATTGCTAAGCAGGGTGCAAGAATAAAGTCTTTGATGTAGATTCCACGTGTCATTGGACAGTGGGAGGAAAAATGCCCGGCATGACTGGTCAATGGAAGAACAAACTGCCTTGGTGGTCAGTAGAAACAGAAATGTCTGGTGGCACTGGTCAGTAAGAATGCACTGCATCAATGGTCTCTATAATAAAAGGGCCTAGTGCCATTGGTGAGTTGAAGCAGAATGTCCAGCATCATTGGTTAATGGGAAAAAAATACTCTGCGTAATTGGTCACAAGTCGAAAACGATTCCGGGATGATGGTGAATGGAAACATGTAATGGAGCAGCATTAGTAACTGTAAAAATGCTATGGCGTCGTAAGAAAAAAATGCTAATGCCTAAGAACAGGTTTTTTTGGAATATGCAACATTTTTCTGGAACAAAACTGGGAAGAAAGTCACCTTCATCTATGTGGCATAAGAGGAAGTTGTGGGTATTTAACATGTCATTACTTTTTCTCTACATTTTTTTTCTTTTAATTTAAAGCCCTAGGACTTACCTGCAAGGACTTATTAAAGGTACTTTTAGATTTTGTGTTCAGCTAGGGTATTTGCTAAAATATGTTAAATGTTATTCTAGGTACGTCATATTTTTATTGGGTTATGCAAATTTGTATCTATGATTTATGGGAAGTCAGATTTCAGCTCACTGGCTCTTTAAGTGAACAGATTTAAAAGCTGCAGACCACAATGTAATTCTACTTAATAGTCTGAAGGAACAACTGTTTAACCATCTTGGAAATTCTCTTTTTTCACATTTTTAACATATTTTTTTTTTTAACATGAGACCTTGAATGTCATAATTATCTTATTCATCCTTTAGCAGGAAAAAATGCTTATAATATGCTGATTTTTCCTAGTTGGAAAGTGAATATTAAGTGGAAAGAGTAGATATCTTACCTGGATGGATCGAAATTTACTTTCAAGTTATCAGTTCAAAAGTTATCAGTATTTCTTCATAACACACCTAACACCTTTCCATTACAGTACTATTATTAGGAACTCCTTCAGTATGATAATATAATCAAAATTAGCACTGTCCCAAAGAAACTAAAATACTGCTATGTATACAAAAGACTTACAACATACCCAGAGTCATGCAAGAAATAATTACACAGTATTTTTTTAACGCAGACATATTACGCAGCATTTTGCAAAGTCCATAGTCATGTCGTTTCCTTCAAAGGGACTCACAATCTAATCTCCCTATCTCAGTCATATGTCATTACCACAAGTCTAGGGTCAACTTTTGGGGGAAGCCAATTAACCTAACTGCATGTTTTTTTTTGGAATGTCTATTTTGGAATCCAGGGTACCCAGGGAAAACCCAGCAAACAAGAAAAAAAGAGGAACTAAACTCAAAAGTACCACATAACAACAAAAATACACTTACCTTCAATCCCACACCGCAGTCCAGCAGTTCATCTGGAGGTCTATTCGATCAGGTCCCGTGTCGTCCCGGCATCCGTCTTCTGGCCAGCGCTCCGAGTTCCACCATCTTCTGTTCTTCTTCTGGCTTCTTCTTCCTACGTCACCTGACCAAGGGTCAAGATCGGGTGATGTAGATGGGAAAAAAAACTTGCCAATCTGCACAGCATGAGATCGGCAATTTTTTTTCCTATTGTCAAAAGGGCTTCCTTGGTGCATGCCTGAGATGCTCGGGCATGTGCAGAAAGAGCACCCAAGAGCCTTCTGGGATGTGTGACATAGGTATCTGCGTCATCGCAGGCTCTGCACTCCCATTCATTTTATTGTAAGTTGGAATTTAATTTCTTGTTTTGTATCTTGTAAATTGCATCTTAGGATCTATGTTATTATTGAATATTCCAGAATGCAGGGTTTCTTAAAATTTTCACATATGGTACACACACATTGGCTTTTGGTTGTTAGGGAGTGGTAATGGCTTTATGTCAGCTCTCCAATTGATGAGTGCATGCCAGTAAACATGTAAACTATCTCTATTGAGCAGATATCAAATATTTACATTAGCTATGCATCATTTCACCAGTGTATGGCCATATTTATTCTTTTGTTGTTTTCTATTTGTTTATAAAATCTAAAAACCGACTTTGATTACCTAGGCAAGCAATCTCAGGATAATCACCAACACTCACATCAACAAGCCAGTGAAATGTGATGAAGTTGGGGGTCGTTCTACAACACTGAAACAAGTTGACCACAAAGGTACTACCATGTCTTTTAATTTCATGTCAATCCTTTGAATTCAGATTAAAACATAAATGTTCATTACTGAGGTCATTTCCACTAATTTCTGTATATCTTCTATGAAATTCTCTTGCATTTGTCAGTAACGCTACACTGCATACTTAATACCCTCTTTTGGCAGATTCCTTACCCTCTGATCTGTTGTTTTCTGATCAGATATTTGGAAAGACACCATATAATGAGTTTACTTTCATTTATAGTTGAGCTCCAGGCAAAAAGGCAACACAAATTTGAAATACATATATAGAAGTGGTTTTCCAACCAAAGGATTTTTATTTATGTCTATTCAGGCTGGACAAAGCACGTCAAGACAGCAGAGCCAGGCTGGTGACCTAAATCCTCACTTCTGTAATTTATTATTGCAGTTTGGTCACCTACCTGCCCCCAGCCTGTGACTGGACAGTGAAGGATCAGTACAGTGGATTTGAGGAGGCCGAATATTTGAATTCAAAGACCTTGTATGAAGACAAAAGCATCACCCTCTACCTTAAATAAAAATAAAAAGTGTCAAAAATAAATTTGTAAAAAAAACAATGTTCTGAATTCTTGGACTGGCCAGTGACATCACTGGGTTTTTCGAGCGCCTAAGATTCCATAGGAATGATCTGCCTAACTGTAAACATTGCTAAGCATAGTGAATACTGATGTCATCGGTGTTTCTAGGAAGTGTGGTCAAAGGAATTATTTATTAAAATTTTTTTCAATCAACACTGCTTTTTTAAGCGTGGTTAGGAATAGACATTACTTACTTACTTTCTTTGCTAGGAAAATTTTCACTAAAACCTGCCAGCACTGTCCTCCCTGTAATGAAAGCTAACATAGAAAAGTTGCTAGTTTTTGTCTGGCATTTCAGGGGAACTAAACCCGGCAAAGTTACCTGCCCACATTCCAGCGCTGGGTGCCTCCATCTTCCTTCTATTCTTCCACTTTCAGACGATCTACGGCCATCTTGATTGGACCTGCTAGAATCATACGTCATCCCAGCGCACGCAAGGGGAACCTAGTGAGATCAGGCAGGTAAGTCAAATTATTGCAGAAGGTTCATTGCCTGTCCTTTTCGGAAATAATGACCTACCTGCGCATAAAAACTTAAAAGAGGTACTTTATTCAAACTTTTGGCTGATATAAAACAGCTCTGTAATCTTTACCAAGTACTGAAATATAATATTTATTGCAAGCAGTATAAGCAGCTGAATTTGACTTGGCATCAGTTTCTTGCAATCTGGTGTAGAATCTGAAACAACAGAGCTAAAAAAGAGACGTGATTAGCTGTGCTATAAGAGGATAGCATGCTAATAGAAGGGGAAAGCACAAAGAACAAAGGACAGAGGACAAGGAAATAAGCTAATAATTGTGCTGTTTTCTTTTTTTTTTTTTTTTTTTTTTTTTACTGTCTTATCTAAAGGTGGCAACGGGATAAGTGACATGTGTTAAACTGTAGATACCCTATTGGCTGTGA
>NC_092867.1:17344355-17355722 GCF_032062135.1 Pyxicephalus adspersus | reverse complement strand
TGCATAATTCCTTGTTTAGTGCCATTAGGGCATCATAGCCAGTATGATGACACTGGTAATGTTTTAGCTGTCCAGAAGGGTGGTATTATGACTAATACTCTAAAGGGCATTTCTTCCTGATTATCACCAATATGGGGCATTTCCTATTACCTTCAGTTCTTCTTAGCAGGGGTTTCTTGAGACACAGAATTTATTTTAAGGGTTCCTGGTACAAAGATTGAGAGACTACTTTTCAGTCAAAATATGAGCTCCTCTTAATACATTTGCTTCAGACATTGTTACCCGAGAATTTAAATGCACAGATTGCAGATACACTGTATACCTGACAAAGAGATGTTCTAAGAGGCAGCCTGATTTATTTCTAAATTTGTATCTTTTTTACTTGATAAATGTCTCACTGTGTTCCATTTGGTTGTTTTTGGTCTACTGCAGACTGTACACTGATCTTTTCAGAGTTGCCCCCCTGATGACATTAGTGATGGATTTTAGAAACATTCTGTAAATATAGCAGCACTGGGCTATGTAGGCTTGATGTAGGCTTGATGTAGGCTAGTGGTAGTGTTACTGTAAGTAGGCTTTTGCAATTTGTGCAATTTTTATTCCAAAAAGGTGGGGATAGAGAAAAAATGTGTCACTTTCTCCCACATATAGTAGGAGATTTTAGAAGGTGGAGGGAGCCTAGCCAGTGCAAAAAGACCTTCCATTTGAGTGGTGGGACCTCTTGGTGGACGTTTTTTTCTTCTTAATTAGCGAGATTTCCATTGCTTCCTTGTCTCAGAAGAAAGAGAACAAAAATCGAAAAGACATCTCTCCAAAGTAAGAGAGTGTCCCCTCTTATAGAGTTGTCACAAGAACAGGTCTACTAACCATACACTTACCCCTCACTTTCTGTTCTGCAGCTACACAAAAAAATTATATTTCCCATCATTTTCTGTATCAGAGACCATGGTCTCAGGACTAACAGTGGGGACATTAATGGCAATAAAAAACATAGGTTTTAGTTCTTCCCCATTCTAAGCTACACTAAAACAAAAACAAAAAGTTTTGGATTTTATTGTAATACAAGAATACTGATGTCCAACTAACAGTACTTATAAGATAATGACTCTTATGGGTTTATCTAATAGTACAGTACTACAAGAAATGGTGTGCAGTCAAAGACAGCATTTTAACAACAAGCCGTGAGATAAGAATTAAAAGCTAATTTTTGTGCCACTATTTGAAGTAAATGAACAAATTCCACATAGATATTTTGCCTAATTTCTTTATATATATATATATATATCTCATTCTTACAGGTTGGGGTGCATCTGTTTGATGCTGATTGTATCCATACAGTCCAGAGGAACGATCAAGTTTGATGTGTCTGTGATGGCAATGTCATCCATTTCAGTTGGGATGCCACTGCTTCAAAACTAAGTACTGCTTAAAATTTTCACTACAATGCCTTTCCTCTTACCCAGGAACACATACTTGTGGCATACTTACCTTGTGCTGTCACACTGCAATGATGAAAGGTCCAGAACCTGTCATCGCTGCAGGGATGGGTGCCGCCATCTAAAATGCCAGCTTGATTTGATGATGTAACTCCTTTGTATGCACACAAGGCAATTTCTGCCTCATTGTAAACCATACCTGTGACAATCATCCTCTCAGCTCCACCAAGGACAAATGTGTCCCATCTTGGAGACAATCTAAGACTCAGCAGTCTACAAGGTATGTCATGGGGCAATGTTAACTGCTTCCTTACAAGGGAAGTTCAGTGATAATATCATCATTGTTCATCTCCAGATGGCCAACCTGAATGAATACTGCTGATCCCCAGGCTCCAAGGAGCTAAACATAAGCCCAGGAACTTTGTATGTGCAGGAGTTACATTATCCCTAGCGGCTGTCTTGTCGCATACAGAGCTTACCTCTAAGTTACACATGGCATGCACCATGTAGTGTAGAAGAGAAACGAAGATCCACCAAGAGCCAGGTTAGGTATTTGACATCACATGTCTCTTATGTCAAATAGTATTACTTCCCTGTGTGTTTTTTTTGTTTTCTGTCTTTGTCCCCTAAATTGCTAACACAGTCTGAATGAAGAAGGAGATACTGGCATATATACTGAAAAAAATGTAAAGGTTGATATCCACTTACAGGCCAGTATTTTTAATATTGGGCCAGTTTCTGCCTCTTTGTAAACCATAACTTTAACAATTATCCTCCCAGCCCCACCTTGGACAGAAGTCTCCCAGCTTACTGAACAACAATCTAAGCCTCAGAAAGCTACATGGCATGTCACAGGGCAATGTTAACTGTTTCCCTAGAAGAAAACTTTTTCTCCCTAGCTTAGTAGTTGGACTTAATCTTGGACCCCCCATTGTTGGGTTCTGTTGCATAACACAGTGGGACATTCAAGTACATTATCATCATGAATCGTTCCCAGCTAGCCATCCTAAATTAATACTGATGATCCTTGGGCTCCAGGGAGCTACTCATGAGCCCAGGAACTGTGTGGGCGTAATCACCTTTTGCCACCACTTTAGATGTGATGGTTGGTTGTACAGCCACAAAACTGCATCTATTGTAAAACCAGCAGTCACATATTCCCACTAGTAACCAGCCTGTATTGAAGCTGCATATTGGGCGAATGTTCCATTCAAACCTCTTATAAATGTACATGCAGCATTTGCCCACTGTGCATTTTAAATTAGCTAACCAAAGTTAGCTCAAACAACAGTTTTTTTCAGTTCTAATAGAATTTACCTAAATGATCGATATTGGGCAGAATTTGCATATATTAGGGGTCCTGAATAAAAAGTTGTCAATGAATATCACTATGTGTCTTAAATACAGGCTGGTTACAAGTTGGGAATGTACCCATTGACTGCTGTTTTTACATTGGAACCATCAATTGATGCATCAGAGCAGACACTGACACCCCGGATTAAAATGTGTTCTTGTTCTTGTAAACAGCAAAAAAAAAAAAAAACAGCAATACACATGAACTGTTTATACATAGATATTTTTTTTTAAAAAATGTATTTAGTCAAATTCAAATAATTTGTAAACTAATATCATTTTTGTAAAATGTAAGCATTCAGATTGTACCGTACCTCCATGTGGCCAAGCCCCACAGCATTCACATGCTCTAATAGAGCTTTAGCTACGACCATGGATATTTGAATTTTATTAATTGTATGTGGCAATATAATACTAACCCATCATATTTTATTAGATGAAATCAAGATTCAAGTGGAAAGTGGATTTTTGCAAATTGATGGGGACTGCATAGAAGACTATCTTCTGTTTAGAGATAAACATAGTGTGGATTCTATTGAGAAAACCTTAGTTGTTAAGGTAAGGATTCAACTGATATGCAGAGAACCAAATATTAGGTTTATTTTTTCCATATTTTAGAGATGAGTTTCTATATTCTAAAATGTTACTACAGTAGTTGGTGTCACTAACTCAGAGTGGGAGCACTCTCATTTGGACAGAGAGAGGTTGCTGCAATCCTAAATGCAAGTGCTTTATGTACCAGTGGTACTTCCCCTCTTCCCTATACCCACACTCTTGATTAAAAAAAGTAAATTTAGTTCTGTTAAATTCCATACATATATAAATATCAACATTGTGCAGCTTTTTATCAACAAGTTCAGTTTTGTATTGTGAACTGTCCAAGGTACCTAAGTCTGTCTTAGTTCCAGTCCCCTGTAATCCTGTAACACAGTTTTCATATTCCCATTTTGTTTAATTTCAGTCCAACAGAAATGAACAGCAAGTTACACAGACAAATATTCCATACGCTACAGGTATAGGAAATATACTATTATCATGTTTTATAGTTATGTTTTTAATTTTTTTCAGCATCACAGAACAATACATAAATAAATAGCACAATTTACAAAAAAAAATGTTTTTTTTTGTTTAATTGTAATATTACCTTTTTAAAGTTTTGCATTAAAAACATTATTTCATGCCAGTTTAGGCAAGGCAAATTATAGTATAAAATGTAATGTTTTTATTTACAGTGAAATTACTATTTCCTAAAACGAACACTTTCCAGTTAGGCTTATTTTCATTCTTGCCTATAGTTTCCCTAGAAAATAAAAAATATATATATAAAACAATGTTGCCAGAAGAAATCCTATTTTGTCCCCAGATAAAGCAATGTTTGTATTACTTTATTTTAAAAGATAATGACAAAGTACCATATAAAGAGGGCTATAGTTGCTCTTGTCCATAAAGAGTATTAAGGTACGAAAGCTAAAAATAAAAAAGTATACCACGTAATTAGCTTGTAATAATTATGGACTCAAAAGCATCCCTTCAAAGCAGAAGGTTAATAACTCTCCCACTAGCCATGCTGCTGCTCTCAACTTTCTTCCCCAGAAACTGGATAAAAAAAAAAAGTCTTCAATATTCAATACTTCCTTGAGTGTCAGTTGCCTGGTTCATGCTGCATACTATGGTTCCTTCCTCTGACCCTAAATTGCTACAGGATACAGAACACAGTGGGGGACCAGATATCCAGAACACATGGAAATTTACTGGATGTAGAACTTTTTCAGCCAGCTCATGAATGCAGCAGTCATTGGTGGCACACGAGAGCTAAATTTAAAAATTAGCAATGTTTTTTTTTTTTGTAGTGATGTCTTTGAGTCTGAGATTTAAGGTGGTAGTGCTACTGTAAGTAGAAAACTGCACAGTGAACAGAAAGTCATATTAGAATTCTGGAAATTATTTTAAATTACCATTGTTATTTAGGTAGTGGCTGCACTAAGCCCTCACTTTTTTGTTTGCTTGTTTTTGTTTAAAATTGAGTAGCATTTGGTTTTCTTTATTGAGAAGATTTCCTTACTTCTATCTTAAGACACAAAAGGAAATGAAAGGAGAGCGAAACCTTCCCCCAATTGTTATTAGAAGAAATGCTGGTATATAGTTTTCTTTCAGAGCTAAAATCAATATAAACTTATATACACAAACAAAAATAGTTTTTTGTTTCATTGTTTTATGTCTGGGATCCACTGTGGTGCATTAACACCACATGTGCTCTGAAACAGTTTGGTGCCTAAGAAAAAAATAACTTTGTTTAAAAAAATGTAAGAAAATGCTGTGCACAGATGATTAAAGGGATTAATCTACAGCTACTTTTGCTATCAGGACTATTAGAAAGAAGAAAGAGCAATAGCAAATCTGACGTGAAATCAAGCCAAAACGTTTTATAGTTGTATGATTTAATGAAGAGTTAAGTCAAAGGAGATTGTTCAGGGATTTACAAAATTCACCAAAGTTTTAAATAAACAGTGTCTTATACAAAGTAGCTATTGACTCTTTCAAAGCTTTGCAAATTTGGTCAGCCGATATTAATATCATAGTCCAGATTGGAAAAGGAATAAGCAGCATAAGGAACCAATTCTGTGTTCCACAATGTTTAGTTGCTACCAAGGGATATTCTGATATGGTAAAGGAGAAAAAAAAATAATAATAAAAAACTATATATACATTTTAGCCAGGTATTTAGCAATTTTCCTAGAGTTTAACTTATATTATAATATTTTGTGTGCTCTAATGTAGAATTAGGTGTAGGAATATTTCTTTTGTTCACCCATTTTCCTATTTGTTTTCTCCTTCCAGATAGATAGTTTCAAAAAATAACCTTTACCTTGGATACCCCAAAGAGGCTGCTTTGCTGAACTGAACATGGCCGCATTATTGTTGTAGGTGAGAACCAAAATACATAATTTTTGTACAGTCATTTTGTAAAGGCTTTCTCTTTCTACAACTTTCAAATTTTCTACAACTTTCCTAATCCTGTTTTGGTAGGTGACATGTTGGACAATATCATTGACAATTCAGCATGTACTTCGCTTACTAGAAGGATGTGGCTAGCAGAGCACATCCAAACTTTCTAGATATTGTTCTTCCCTAGAATATCTGCAGAGTTCCAATGAACTCACACCTGCAATCAAAGAGGAATTTTTAGAACACATGGTTGAAGGTAAATTGAGTTTGAAAAAAACAAAACACCAATAAAAAGCACTATAATCCATATATAATCTATGTATAATGTATATAAATATCACAGGATTCCAAATTGTCCTCTTCTTTTAATACTCTGGTGTTAGTACATCTCTCACTAGAATGTGCATTACCTTGGGTAGTGCAGTGATATGTTCAGATGTTTATTGACTAAAGCAGACTCTGCCTTTATGTACATTTTATACAGCGTAGAAAGTGATAGACACTGACAGGCCCGAGAGACATTCATTAATTAAAATAAATAACATAACTAAAGTTAAATTAGATTCTGTCTAATATACACCAAACTTCACAAAATGTTATGCAAACATTTTTAAAATAATTGATGGGAGTATATCTGAAAGAAATACTGTAAAGCATTCATAAGTAGCTCTGCTAGTAGGATATTAAAATACTGTTATATGGAATATAGTGTTACAGAGGACTAAGTTTTCTCTACTATTTTTCCAGCTAAGACATATTTTCCAAAATTGTTATAGGTGATAATTATCAGATAGAATCAACCCCATAAAATAAAATGAATTAACATAAAGTTTGTATAGGCTAATGTAAAAACATGTCACTTTCTCTCTGCAGGATACCAAAAACTACTAATGTAAAAAAATAACTCTGGCGGATTTGCTACCTTTCATGGCCGTTCTCCTAATCTTTGGTATGGATTGACTGGTGAACAAATACCAGCAGTTTTATATTTGTTTCGTAAGAGGGAGTATTATTGATCTTTTGTGATGCCATATTCTTTGCTCCAAGTCTACTAGCTTTCAGTTTTACTAATACATTCCGACCCCCATACTATGTAATGTTGATAAACTTTTACAACTCAGTCAAGTAGCTTCCCTACTTCAAATTCAACTTAGCCAAGCATGTTATGTTCCCAACACTTATTTGAAATGAGGAAATCACTAGAATCAGTGGATAGTGCAGTCAAGCAAATCTAATGTGAATGACTTTCATTAGCTATAACATTATCTTGATAAATTTATAATTTAGGGATATTCACAGATGTCACTGCCAAACTCTCATGTTGACCCTACCTGACTTCTGCATGTCTGTCTGTAAAGTTATGTGATCACAACCCTTGGCGTATGTACAGTATATTGGATAGGGAAAACATAGGAATGCTACACAACTAGGAGTGAATATAAAGCAGACAGAACTGAAAATGCACCAATAGTGATATACAATAATAGAGGATTTATGTACAGGTCTCTAGCATCAGTACACTGAAAAAGTTGTAAATCAGCTTTTGCAAAACTTTTATATGTAGTCTGTAGGTCATGACCAAATGGTATGGGGTGGGGAGAAGACAAAATGGGAAAGCTGGCAAATTATCAGAAAATATTATAGAAGTAGTCATTATAAATAATAAGATATGGACTTGCTGTATTTCATTTACCTGGTTGTTTGGACTGATAAGACTTATCACAGTTATGAAGAACTCTCTCCGCTACAATCTATCATGAATGCTGCAGCCAGACTCATCCATCCTTCCCTCGGCTCCTCTTCCGCTACATCTCTTTGTAGTTCTCTCCATTGGCTTCCATTTCAACTTAGAATCAAATTTAAGCTCCTGTGCTTTGCCTTCAAATCCCTACACAGTTATTGTCCCACTTACATTTCTGACCTGGTAAAAAAATACTCCCCTAGCTGCTCTCTTCATTCCTCCAATGACCTACTAATGACTTCCTCACTCATAACCTCATCACACTCAGGGATACAAGACTTCTCTAGAGCTGCCCCAACTCTCTGGAATGGTCTTCCTCATCCTATTCGTCTTGCTCCTACTTTCTGCTCATTTAAGAGTGCTCAAAACCCATTTTTTCAAACTTGCCTACCCATCTTCTTCTGTCTACATATACATACCACTACATATCTCCCATCCTATTGTGTGTGAAATTCCCCCACCTACTGGATTGTAAGCTCTTCGGGGCAGGGTCCTCTCCTCTTCTGTATTAGTCTGTCATTTGCAATCCCTATTTAATTGTACAGTGCTGCGTAATATGTTGGCGCTATATAAATCCTGTTTATTAATATTATTAATAATAATAATAATAATAATATTATTAATAATAAAATGTTCTATAAAAATTCCCTTTAAGTGAATCTCAGTGCTTGGCCAGCATCATGGTGGGACAAGAGGAATTGCTTTACCAGGCCTTGTCAAAACAGGGGCCCAACAGCTAACCTGCAAAGTCCGTTATGCAGTTAACTCTTTGTTGCCCACAACAGAGCCCTGGTGCATTAGGGTGTAGGTTTACTGTACTGTACAAGGGCTGGCTCAGACTTGTGACATAAACTCTCAATCACTTAGCAGCTGGCACCTTCCCAGCCACTCAAAGCTTGCAGTGCTGGTTCCTAAAGAACCAGCATTTGCAGATTTGTGCATGGTCACTCCCATCTCTGTTAGGCTACCAAAAGGATTTGCTACATGTCCATATCTCCTAAAACAGCAGTTCTCTGGTGTGAGGAAGTGGTAACTGCACCGCAACCACCAGAATCTCACTGCCAGTCTAACACAGTCTATGGTTTAGTTCACATTAACAGTTTTGAGGAGTTTACTGCGTACAATTTGTGCAACAAATGGTTGTTTTGTCTTTTTTCCAAAGGCTCTATGCAGATTCTTTTTTTTTGAAATTTGTTGTTTTGTCTTTTTTCCAAAGGCTCTATGCAGATTCTTTTTTTTTGAAATTTTTTTCCAAATAGTTTCAATTAAAAAAAAAAGTGGAGGGGTTTAAGTTTAGTCACTGAGGAAGGGGGTTAGCCATCCAGAAGGGGGTGTGGAGTTAAGATTAGACATCACTATGGGATTTTAGCGCTAGAGGTGGCATAATCTGAACAGTGCCCTTCTCTGCATTTGGCCCTATTCAGTATACAGGTTTATCACTGAATGCAGTAACCGATAGCAAACAGTGCTAGACCTCTGTTCATGGCAAATGATTTCAGAGGATTTTATCTGGTTGAAATTGAGCACTGCACTCACAGGACCACTATTTACAGGAGCCAGGTGCAAGTGAAGCCTGACCCTTTATTAGTACCTCCATTGGCGTCTCCCTTTCTGGCTAATCCAGACCCCTCACTTGCACCTGGCTGCCTTGCTGCCTATCCCAAACCCAACAATTGCACCTGGCTCCTTTTCTTGTTAGCCCAGACGCTTTGACTTGCAATGATTGAAGTAGAGGTGCTCAGAACACAAAACTTTTGACCTGGATCAATTCTGATTTGAGTCGTCAAGAAATCTGACTGGATTCAGCATTTTTATGTCTTTAAAGATCCATACTATACCTGTCAATTACAGATTGTATGATTCAGCTGTCATTGTGCAGGGATTACTAAACTTGTCAGTGTTTGGTGGCAGGATTGGCCCTACTGTACTTAACAGTATAACTAATGTGATGTCAAATCAGTTCCAATCCAAAAGCAAAATTGTTCAGATCTAGGTCTAAATCAACTTAAATCAAAATTACACAACCACCTTTAGTTGGAAATTTAGACATGGGGTGGGGCAGAAAAGTTACATAGAATGGGGCCCAGAAATTCCTGAAAATTGTAACAGATTGAATATTTTTAAATTAAGCCTTTAACCCTTTTTCTCCTGCAGGATCACAGCATTGGCAGTTAGGGCCCTTAGTTCTGTCCAGCAGTTTATCTTCATAGATGAGAAGCACATTCAGGAAGCTACCTACTGGTTGGAAAGTATACAGCTGCCCAATGGATGTTTTAAAAGCCATAACTCTTCTACACATAACTCACATAACTCTAACTAACTTCTACAATGACATACATGTGAGTAATTGAGATCTGTTATACTAATATTTTGACACTGATTATTCTTAATTTATAAATCTGTAATCCTCTCGTCATGCTTAGTCTCTTCTGTCAATTATTATTCACTAATATTTAACAAAGTCAGAACATAATTCACATAATTTTTTCTATGCTAGAATATAATAAAATAATAATTATTAATATTATTAGGTATTTATATAGTGCTGACATTTTATGCAGCTCTTTACAGAGACCAAAGTCATGTCACCAACTTCCTCAATGAAGTTCACAATCAAATGTCCCTACTATAGTTATAATATAATGTCCCTAACATAGTGTAAAGGCATATTTTTATGTGTGTGGTTTGGGACCATTTATCTTACCACAATGTTTTTGGATGTCGGAGCAAAGCAGAGTGCCATTGCCCTATCAGATTATGCTACCTTTGGATTTGTGCTACCCTTGAAATAGGATGTTATCAGTCAGCTGTGTCTGCTCAGACACCAGTTTGATTTGTGCTGATGTGTGAGCATGTGCAGTGAGCATGTGCAGTAACATCATCAGTTACAAAAAATCATGCTACCTAACAACACTCATCACTCGTGTATCATATCCACATATATCTCCTCAACCGTGTATTGTACAAATGTGAAATTTTCATGGCCCCTTTGGCTGTTAGCATCACAAATTTCAGCCCCCAACTCTTTGGGAGTTTCAAGATGTGGGGTAACAAGTTCAAAAAAATGTTCTCACTTAGGGGGTGCTGTATTAGGACCATGAGCCCCCAGAGGTCCTAAATCAAGTATTCAATCAGGGGTGCTAATAGCCTGGATGGTATTCTGTGTACCCCAAAGGTTTGGGGTCTATACAACAGACTGTTTAGGAGATAAGAAGCATGTAACACAAGGAGTTGTTAGGTAGAATATGACGAGCAGACAGAGCTGTCATATTGTGCTACTAATAACATCATTGCACATAGCCACTTTAAGGGTAGCACAAATCTGAGAAATAGAATGATCTAATAGGACTCAAGGAAGAAAATTGAGTAGAACATAAAACTCATTGCAGATAATGTCCTGGTCGAGATTCAGGATCCTAATGTTTCAAGACCAGAATGATACCCACAAAGCCAACTTGCCAGCCAATAGAATAGCAACAATAATAGACAACTAGACGCTTCAGAAATAGTGGTCATAACAGCCTCCATACTTTGTTTCTTCCTTCCTGACAGCCGTTTGATACTAGATGTAACTAAGAATAATGTACTTGGACTCATCCACCTGACATTGCTTGCATAGTTTTGCAGCCATGATAATTGCAAAATTTGCAAAATTCTTCATAAATGTAGATTTGCCATGCTTTCAGTCCCAGAGTGAATGGATGGAGGATGGAAGCAATAAAAAGGAGTTTAGACATCAAGCGCTGGAAGGGTATAATTTAGTTTATAATCCACCCTCATGTGCAATTATGTTGCATATACTTAGACATTATGGCAAAGGCTCATGGGCACCCCAAAATTTCACTATTTTCTGGCATTTTTGTTTTACTTTAGGCCTACATCTATTATATA
>NC_092867.1:17340331-17344246 GCF_032062135.1 Pyxicephalus adspersus | reverse complement strand
TCTTGATAACTGATTATCACTGTAGTGGTGGTGGCCCTGTAAATGTTTCTGTATTTCAGGATGATGAGGAGCTCTCGGAAACTGCTTTTATTCTGATCTCCCTGCTGGAACATCCAACTGTCTACAATGTAAGTAAGATGACCAAAAAAAAAACTTACAAAAATGATAATAAAGTAAATATTTAATGGTTTGTGTACATTTCCTAATTTTTAGATTTTTGGCTACAAAATAATAAATACACTAAAGGCTCAATTTATAAAACAGGAAATCTGACATTTCCTCAAACATTCCCTGGTGTGAATCAAATACTCTCATTAAAAAACATAGACCTGGAAGATTCCAACCATGGAATGTTAAAGGGAATGCCGGATTCCCTGTTTAAAAAAAAAGCCCTAAATGTCTTAAATATTTTTTGTTAGTGTTTCTATTTTGATATGGATCCAGAAAGCAGTGCTATTTTCCAATGTTTTCAAGGATGTCCTTAGTTCCTTTTTTATAAAAACTTGGATATTGGTTATTGAGCTCAATGCTTAAAAAATACCCAATAATATCCTAAACTTTCTTTGTATCTTGCATTTTTCACCTGCCTTTGTCTAATGTATATGCTAGACTCTTTAGGATGTCCACAGTTTTCTGTCGACAGATGGCTTAACCATGTGTAAGGAAATTATTACTATTGAGGATATTATCTAATATGTTATGAATCTTAATTCTATAATTACATTTCCTCCTGTAAGTTCTGAGGCAGTTGTCAGTGAAAGTAGTGAACACACAACAATTGCATATAAAAGTTTTATATTGTACACATACTGTACATGCAGGAAAAGAGTTAGATATCACAAACGTTATAGAATACATATTGCAATATAACAATATTATAGACAGAGCCTACAAGCTATAGTTACCATCCATTGGCCAACACCTCTGTGTGTCCCTACACTTCTCCTGTTCTCTGCTTCTGCCTTCTACTCTTATGCTTCCAAATACTGCTTCTTTATCCTCTTGTTACAACCCTTCTTTCCTATGTGATACACCTTCCCAATGGCATTACCTTATCAGCATAAAAAATACAACTTCCTTTGATGAGTCTTTATCATATAACCTTTCAATGGCTTTGTCAGCAAAATGGACCACAGCAACAATTGATCCCCCAAGTTGGATATGGAAATGCAAAAATGCAATTGTTACATAGTGTGGGGTCCTCTCTAGGCAGATGTGGCATAAGTTATTAAGTTGCTACTCATCAAAGGATTTTTCTGACATGGAAACTAGGACAGAGACAGGAAGGCAGAAAAACTTGTTTAGATGCAAAGAACCAAGAAAAAAAAAGCTACATTCTGATCAACACAAATCTGATCCTATTCTGATCAACACAAAGTATGCACTATTGACATAAAGGATGATCATCTACACATAAACAAAGGGTATATGTACTGTAAGTGGTAAAGAAACATAGTTTGAATAATATCTGACCTTGACCTGGAAATCTTACATGTGTGTTTATTCATTTCTTTTTGAAAATGTTTTTCCAGGGAAAAGGCATTTTGCATGTTTTCTTATAGCTGAAAGTTTTTTTATTATGTATTGGCTAAACATTAAGAAACACATCAATGCACCCCTACATCTAGTAATACAATAATACCTTCATTCTGCCAAGATATTAGGCACTTGTGATTCCCTGAACAAAAGAAGATCTCAGATCAGGAAAAGACGCACAAGGAGCCAGTTAACGTTTATGTGTTGACAAGGGAAATGCTGAAAAGAAGTAAAAGCAGTGTGAGAGATTTGTACATCAAGCTACAGCTTCTCATTTTGCTGTCAAATAATAGGCTGAGGGAGGAACAAGACCTGTAAGTGTTACTTAAATCGGACCTGGACTAAATTTTTTACACAACCCTTTTATGTAAGGTAAAATTTAAATTAGCGCAGAATGGGAGCGCAAGAGCCTGTTGGGATACCCATGTCACCCATCCCAGAGGGCTTCTTGTTTCTCAGCATGCGCAGAAGGAGTGTCTTCTTCAATGGGGGAAAAATGCCATTCTCATGAATGTGTAATGAGATCAGCACTCTTTTTTTAACTCATTTACAGTAGGCTATGTCACCCGATCTGGGTGATATAGGCAGAAGTAGAAAGAAGAAAAATAAGATGACGGAGCCTGGCGTGGACGAAGACAGAAAACAGGATGGCGGAGGACCCAATCTATCAAAGATCCAGGGTGATTGAGGGATCTGTGAAAGTAAAGGTGAATGTGTGTTTTTTTAACATTCCTGCTAATTAGCAGGGATGGGTTACAACTTGAGAGGATAGTTCCTCACTTTCTGACTATTTGATACATGTCAGACAAAACAGGAAGTAGGGGAAATTCACCCCAATGATGGACAGAGAGCCATCACTTTATAAACCCTAACATGACAGGGAAAGCATCAGGGTTATCAGAGGAATACACTTACATGCAAAGTGACTCCACTGGAGTGTAAAGGAGTAGATTTTTCCTATTGCATCACAATGGGTACAAGAAAACTCAGGAACTAGCATTCTTAAACAGATAGTTTACCAATTATAGCCTTTTTACCAATCACACATTTCTCATTACAATTTTACCTTAATACATTGCCTACAGCAGATCTTCTAATTTTCTCTGTAAATTTTATTTTAGGTGGATCGAAGCATTGGCTGGGTTCAAACTATCGGCACAGAGAAATTGATAAAACTGCGTACGTTATCATGGCCCTGCTTTCTGATAAGACAATCACCCACAAAGATCTTGAAGAAAGCACTCACTCTGTCCGCTGGCTTGCATCACAACACTCTGTCCGCTGGCTTGCATCCAAACATATGGGGTAGCTTCTCCTCTTCTCAGGTATATTGCTTGTTTCCATCCTATCTTATCAAGTAAAGGAAAAATAGGCAATATATATCTACCTCATCTAACGACTAGTAAGCTGCAATATGTTACTTTTTTGTATTTCAGCATAGGTAGGCTTATAAAGATGTCATGTGTTACAGGACACTACAACCGCTCTTCAAGCTCTCACTAAGTATGCCAAGGCCACAGAACAAAAGAAGGGAGACTCAACTGTTACTATTGATGATGATTCAGAATTTCACAAAGAGATTCACATAGATGATCATAACAGCCTTCTCCTGCATACAGTGGATCTGCCAAAAGTCCCTGGAACTTACACAGCTACTGTCAAAGGAAATGGCATTGTTTACAAGTGAGCAAAATGTTTTTTATCCTGAACTGTTTAAAATGGGCTGTGCAGATTAAAAGAATCTTTTAGGGGTGTTGAAAAAAAGATAGGGGTGGATTAATATAGATGGTTTAGAAGAGTACATTGAGTTGCTGGCAGTGTACTGGTGGAACAACATAGAGAAGAGCAGAAGGTAGAAATCAATACTAAAAAAGAACTAAAACAATAACGTAGTGAAAACAGTACAAATCTATCAATTTCTTAATTCCTTATTTCTCTACAGTCCAGTCTGCATTACTACAGTCTTCCTGATAAGCACGGTCACCATTTTTCTGTAAATACAACCATCAACCCAGCTGTTTATACCCGGGAAGCACAGGAAAAAATTGACATCAATATAGATGCCAGGTAATATCAAACCATTGCATAAATGAAAATAAAGTTTATTAAAAAGTTCCTTCTGCACAATGCTGCTGTGCAAACACATCACATTATCTCAATTTTTTATTTAATACTAAGACTCTATTGGGGTAGGATATAGCACTTGGAGGGTAAAGAGTTTAATAATAATGAGGAGAGAAGGCAACACCCTAAGATTAGCCTGGGCCTAAAGGTGCGTACACACTTCCAATTTTTATCGTTACAATCGAACGACGAACGATCGATTGGGCAAAAAATCGTTGGTAAAAAAGTAACCAACGACGCCGACGAACGAGGAAA
>NC_092867.1:17334284-17339584 GCF_032062135.1 Pyxicephalus adspersus | reverse complement strand
TGCCCTAGTCCTAACCTTGCTGGTGACCTGTGGATGTTTCTCCCTATTTATAGCTCACTGTAATGTACGTGCATCTGAGCGGAATGACTGTGGTGCACCTGGCATCACCAAGGAACAATGCCAAATGTTGCTTCTTTCATGGTGGGTATATTCAGTAAATCCCCCACCAATCTTGAAAGATATTACAGATGTTAGCAGAGGTTACATCTTCTGACTAAGCCTGAAATATAATGTTGCATATAAGTTTAGTTGCCAGTTTCTGACAGTGTATTTAGTTCAGGTGCTTCCAATGAAGGATAAGGTTAATGTTACAACATACAAAGACAAGAGTTATCCACTAATGGTCAACAGTTTGGGGAAGGTCTTCTTCTCTTACAGCATGATAGTGCCTTAGTGCAGGTCCATAAAGACATGCTTTTGTGTGGATGTATTTAAAGGAGAGGCAAATGAGGGTTGAGACTTGTCGTCCATTATTAGTATCTGACTTCACTAACGCTCTTTTTGGCTGCATAAGAATACATTTCCACAGACATACCTAAAATGTTGTGGAAAATCACATTTTATTCATGAGGTTCCACTATCGTGTAACAATATCTAATGCAAGTTTTTTTTTTCCACAGATATCAATATTGAGGGGTCCATAGCCAAGAAACCCAAGAAGATCACCATAGCCAAGAAACCCAGCAAACACAAGAAGCTCACTAATAAAAAAATATAGTGTCTAAAACACAGCATACAGCAAAACAATTCACTACTCTTTATATCTTAGTAGAAAGTAGAAAACAGAAGAGAGAATCTTAAACGAGCTACTATTATTTGGATTATGTATTTGTAGTGAAATTTGTAATACAATTTTAGACACTCTACTGGAAGTTCTACTTGTCTTTGATGTTATCAACACATATAAGTTTCTTATCTTTGTGTAGCTACTTGCTTAGCTCCCATAACTCATTTTCCTTGGGTGTTAAGCTATTAGCATTGAGTTTTGCTTTTTGAAATTTATTTCCAAAAATAACTGTGGAGGACAGGTGGAGGTAAGTGTAAAGGGTTAATTATACTTATATTAGTCTTGCTTTTTTCAAGATATGTTCTTTTGAAAATGGTGTAGGGCTAAAGCTGTACTACCAGTTTAGTGTTTTCAGCCCATACATCTTCTATTTCCAGTTATTTTCTGATTGGAATTAGTCACTGCACACTCCAAAGGCTTGTATTGCAACTGTTAATACTATTTATAAAATATCCAGGGAAATAGGAATTAGAGATCGCATTCACCATAAGCATTGAGGTAATGACACAGTTTTCAGAATGTTGCACCTGGGAAAAGGACAGCATGGAGACTAGTAAAATTAAGGTTGCGTTCAGCCTCCAGGCCACATTGTGGGGAAGAGGCCCTGTCCTTATCCCACAGTCATGTTTTAAATTATTAACATTAATTCATACAGTAATATTTTGTCTGTCACCCTGCACCAATACAAAATGCTTGTTTTTCATGCAGTAGAACTTTTGAATGTGTCAAAGTGTCACATTTACAGAATTGATTCTGAATGGCTTGGACAAAAATCTTTGTATCTGCAAGCATTTGGATGCTAATAAATACATTCTGATGCTAAATAACCCATTCATTGTTATATATATATATATATATAAAAAAATATTTTCAATATATTCATCTATCTATCTTTTGTTCCAGTTCACTTCAATGCATTGTGTTTCTTTATGCTGAACAACTTTATAAGCATAATGCAACATGCAGCAGTATTAATAATAACACACTAGTCCAACAAAATATCAATAACAGATGTGCTGTGCCGTGAACAAGTCCTTAATACTTAATTTTTACCAGCTAAAGTTGCAAAAGTATTACAAAATTAAATTATAACTTGCATAGAGGAGTTAAACGTGGTCCGATTCACTTAGATTACACAACAGATTGTGCTAATATAACATTTCTATATATTACATAAATTATGTACAATTAGATCCTAGTAGAAAGGAGCGGGTGCTCAGAAAAAAACGGTCGAAAAAGGCGTTCTGTCGTGTGAAGTACTTATTCTGGTATCCCTTTTTTCATTTAGACTGCATACTGTCACAAAATGTTCATCTCTTTCATTTGCTTAGAGTCTGACAGCCAAAAACGTATTCCAATTCCAAAGTTGTTACAGGCATTTAGACTTTTGGACTTTTAGCTGTAACCTCACTTTTATCTGTTGGCATTATTCTCCTACTCCATATATATTTGAACAAATAAACCCAGGAATCGAGGCTAAAAGGCAGTGATGGCATTTTTGATGAGTCAGGTCTGTTACATTTTACACCTGTTAAAAAAAAACATGTTAGATGCATGACCATGAGCACTGATCCGATGAGCAATAACCTCTCCCCAGACCACACTGTCAATATCTTTCCCAACTCCTGTTAAGGCCAGAGCAAACTGGCAGCAGGACTAGGAAAGTGAATCCAGATTGTAAAGGTCAGTTTTACAGATTAAAATCAATGCTGAAACTGGCTCTCTTTAAAGCACCACCACACCAAAAATATATAATATAATAAAAAAGTATAATATATGAAAGACCAACAAAAAACTAGTGCTTTGAACTGTAAAAGTTTTGGTCACAACTGTCAATAAATCAGAATTCAGATTTGAGTTAAAAAAGGTTTATCAACCTATTATAGGTGGAAAATCACTAGCAAATATTGTTTGTTTGGCTAATTATAGGAATCTGGAACACCATAAGGCCAGTTTGAATTCAAATATTGTTATACAGTATTCATATAGCACCAACATATTACAAAGTACTTTACAAGGTCCAGTCATGTCACTAACTGTCTCTCAAAGGTGCTCACAATCTAATGTCCTTACCTCAGCCATTTGTCTTTAAAACAGAAAGCCTAAAATAAACCTAACTAAACAGAGGGAAGCCAATTAACCTAACTGTATGGTTTTGGAATGTGGGAAGACACCGGAGTACCTGGAGAGAACCTGCAAACTCCATGCAGACAGTGTCATGGCAAAGATTCAAACAAAGGACCTAGAGCTGCAAAGGCCAGAGTGCTAACCTCTGAGCCACCATGCCGCCCAGGTGTTTTGATCTGTTCACTTCTAATTGTCCATAAAAAAGGAAAATTTATACACCACAATAGGAAAAAAATGCTAGTTGTTGGAAAATTTGTCAGGTTTCCCATAATTTGATTTTTTTTTACTGCAAAATGAACAGCTATGGTTTCTTCAGCCAATTTTCATAATCACAGTAAGTCTGTATCTGTGCTGTTGGCTTTTTATGGTGGTGGTTGGTGGTGGTACAATTACTGCTTGGCATCAGGAACAGGTGGTTGAAACCGGTCACTAATCCAGAATCAGTTAATTGTAATGAATGATAACATTGGGGAATGCATTTTTTGTTGAGTTGAATCTTACACTTGTTTTTTACTAATTTTTGGGTGGTGAATCCTGAAATGACCCCAGTTTTTGCTATCAAATCCAGTTTTTACGAAACAAGATAAGAAGGAAAATTATTTTGTGTCTGTCTCCATCTTGTATCAGAATCATCAATGATAAATATTAGGTAAGCTGACTGCATTGTGAGAGGTGATTGTCCTGTAAATCTAATTAGGTTTCTTTTGTGTGTCTAATAATCAAATATAAATAAGAAACAATGACAACAATGACAATGACCAAAGTATAAACAACAAACAATGAATAATAACCTGGGACCTGGGAGAAGATAGCCTGGATGTCAGGCCTTGCATTGTTTTCGACTATCAAGGACTCTGGATTCCTGAAGGATCACTGTTTACTTCAAACCTTTAATTAAATTGCCTTACTGTACCACCTACTTTACTTTGTATAAATAATAACACCTTTTCTGAATAAACCAGAAGAGTAACACTATAGGAACTGGTGTCTGTTCTTTTATGATCATATTAACAGCTGATGATTCTTTAACCCCCCCCCCCAGTAGTCTGATTCTGTCCAAATTTCTGTGCAAAAAGCAATACAATTTTTTTGCATGGAAATGAATTTTACATTGGCTATAATTCTTAGGCAAAACTCACCAAAATATGTCCAATAGTTAAAAAATTTAACAATAAACGTAAAAAAAAAAAAATATATATATATATATATATAAATATATATATATGTATGTATATATGAATATTTTTTTGTATTGGACTCAATACAGGTATTTTGTTTTGAATCCAATGCAAAGTGATTTTGAATTTCCCGCCGCTAACTCCCGGCTGCACCAACGTTACAGACAACCTCGTTGATCTCTCTCTGCAGTTAGCGGCTGGAGATCGGAGGAGCAGGAAGAGTCCCCAGGACCTGTCGGGACCAGCAGGACGCCAGGGGACAGTGAAAGAGCAAGGTAAGTGTGTTTTTTTTAGGTTAGAGTAACCCTGAGTATGACTCGGGATTATTGCTTTTTTGCAAGTAAAATCTACCCCGAGTCACACTCAGGATTAACGTTTAGGAGGTTAGGAAATAGACACAGGGTACCTTACATTTTTGTCAAAAAACATACAAATTTTACATACAATGAAAAAATAATGAAATAACTTAAATGTATTGTTTATTTTCATTTATTTTCTTCATACAAAGGATTTATTGTTACTCCATGACATTTTTAATCGTGAAAGTGGTTAAGGGAAAAATGTATGCTTATGGCTTTTCCTGGAGTGTTCAGTATTAGGACTACCCTGCCGGATGTTCAAACAATAGTTAGCCATCATATGTACATCCTATCTACCCTGATATCGTACGTCCATGGCCTTCAAATCATGGTAGAATCATTCACCTTGCTCATCACTGACTGCACCAAGGTTTTCCGGGAAGTTAGAAAGATGGCTATGCAGAAAATGCCCCTTGATGCTTATATTGCAACCAAGCATTTTGTAGCTCTCCAAAAGTTTCTGGACAATTTCTGTATAATTAGTTGCTTGTGTGTTTCCAAGAAAGTCCTTGACAATGTTTTGAATAATAACCATGAATTATTTTCGACTTCTGACATTGTCCTGATGAAATGTTCATGAGTTGCCAAATCTGTGGACTATCAAACACATAGGCCTTTATTTTTTCAAATGACACACTAGGAAAGGCCAAAATTAGGTACTTCCTTCAGTTGGCAAAGCTTTACCAAACTGCTTCATCAGACACAATTTCATGAGGCAGGAATATAATATTCTATCAACAGGTGGCTCATGTAGAATGTTTGGATAACCTGGTTTTAGGGCAAATCTTGGAGGCCAATTCCTTTCCACCCAATGCCTCTCACAAGCTCTGCTGTCCCACATGCACAGAT
>NC_092867.1:17326645-17332947 GCF_032062135.1 Pyxicephalus adspersus | reverse complement strand
GGATGACATTTGACTGTTTTTGAGCTTGGTAATCCTGCAGGGAGTTGTGGGCAAACCCATGCAGAAGTAGTACTGGTCCAAGAACAAAATTATTGCCACTCCATTCTTTGGCACAGTCATGCCAGAATACCGCTTTTCCCCGACCATGAAGTACTTGCACTTCGCAAACAATGAAGAATTTGATGAGACTACCCATCCTGCACCACAACTCCACAAAGTCTAATGGCTTACAAGGGGAGGCTCAGCTAGGTGCAGTACATTGCATCAAAGAGGTCACAAATCCTCATCTGGCTACATCTGGAATACGGTACTGTACACTGGAAAAGGGATGCAGTTCAACCCCAGATACAGCCATTAAGAGAGGCCCGTAGCAGGGAATTATGCGGAGGGCAGCATGACAGGCGTGCTCGGACAGAACAGAAAGAAAAGGGGGGAGAAAGGGTTAAGGTTGAAGTACAGGGCAAATCAGGGAGGGAGAGAAGGTTGGGTCGGAAAAGGAAGGGGAGGAGTAAGGAGAGGGTAAAAGGAGAGTGGAACAGAAGTGCAGCACATTTTTTGAGAGAAGAAATTGCCCACCTCCCGCCCTTCTTATAAGGTGTGTGGGGGCGGTTGAGGTTTGGTGGAAGGTGAGAGTTCTGGTTTAATTATGGGTAGGCGGCACCCATGGTGGTGGTGAACCCCCTTTAAGTGGTGAGAAGATGGAGGTCCCTGAGGTGGTGCTGGGCTGCTAAGGGGCCAGAATGGTATGGTGGTTTTGGCTATTTTGGAGATGTGGTGGTGCGGCGGACTCCACCTTCCGCACCGGCAACCTAGTTGTTTGTGGGATACAAGAGGTTGGTTGTAGTATAATAGGTTTGGAATTTAAAGGGTTAAATATAATTTGTAAAAGGGGGGTTATTAAAGTGTTATTTATATAGTTATTTATTGGTTAATATTGTGTTTTCTATGGGTGCTATTTATTTATTGTTATTTATTGTTTGGTATTATTATTATTATTATTGTTCAGTTTATTGTTATTTGCGTAATTTTAAGAAATTGTTAATTGGTAATTTGGTTAATAAACAGCTGCTTGCCAGCCACTTTTAAATGCAGAAATGGTGTGGAGTGTTATTTCAAGGGTTAAAGTAAGAAGGGGCTGGCAAGGAAGAAGGAGAAGAGGTAGGTATGAAAAGGGGGAAAGGGAGGGGGGGGAAGTCTGAATGAGGAAGGTACGAGCTACCCTAGTCATGGATTGGCAACATCTTCAGTACTATCCCTCATTGAGCCATTGCTGGGTCAGGGCTATTGTGTTATAACTGACAATTTCTACACCTCTCCTGACCTTTAGGAGTTCCTTCTGCAACACAGAACAGATGCCTATGGAACTGTCAGGGCTAAGTGGCGCAACCCGCCGTCATTGTTTGCATTATAAAGTTTAATTTCCTGAATGTATCATTTCATCACATTGTCTTTGACTTTGATTGTTCCTGACTGTTTGCTGGACACCGCATGGCATCCAAACAACATCTCGCCGGTTCAAGCGCTGTTTTGGAGGAATTTGAAGGCAGCAATAGCGATTTGGAGTCCCTTGTGGAATCGAGCACTAGTGATTCACCAGGAAACTTTTCATCGGACAGCGAAAGTGAACTGAGCATCCTATTGACCTTGATGTGGACCAGGCAGCACCGCCAAGATTTCCATTCACCGGCGCACCTGGGATGAAAATTGAGGCTGAATGCGAATACCCCCTGGCATACCTGAAGTTGTTTTTGACCGATGAAGTTATCGAAAAAATTGTTGCTGAGACAAACTGGTAAACAGCTCTTGTATTTGCTAACTTTTTAAAATGTTTTGCTAAATTTTTAGTGCAAATGTGTGCTGCTCTGTGTTTGCTAACTTTTTGAAATGTTTTGCAAATTTTTTTATGCAAACATATATGCTGCTTTGTGTTTGCTTAAACATATTACTTGCAACCTTCACACCATAGAAGAACTTATCCTAAAATACATTTTTTTATTTTGTTTTACGCAGGTACGCTGGACAACAACAAGGTGCTCCACACCTTGCATGAAGCAGAAAGTGGGAACCTGTGGCCAAGGATGACATTTGACTGTTTTTGAGCTTGGTAATCCTGTAGGGAGTTGCGGGCAAACCCGTGTAGAAGTGGTACTGGTCCAAGAACAAAATTATTGCCACTCCATTCTTTGGCACAGTCATGCCAGAATACCGCTTTTCCCTGACCATGAAGTACTTGCACTTCGCAAACAATGAAGAATTTGATGAGACTACCCATCCTGCACCAAAACTCCACAAAGTCTAATGGCTTACAAGGGGAGGCTCAGCTAGGTGCAGTACATTGCACCAAAGAGGGCACTAATCCTCATCTGGCTACATCTGGAATACGGTACTGTACACTGGAAAAAGGACGCAGTTCAACCCCAGATACAGCCATTAAGAGAGTCCCGTAGCAGGGAAATATGCGGAGGGCAGCATGACAGGCGTGCTCGGACAGAACAGAAAGAAAAGGGGGGAGAAAGGGTTAAGGTTGAAGTACAGGGCAAAGGAGGGAGGGAGAGAGAAGGTTGGGTAGGAAAAGGAAGGGGAGGAGTAAGGAGAGGGTAAAAGGAGAGTGGAACGGAAGTGCAGCACATTTTTTAAGAGAAGAAATTGCCTACCCTCCCGCCCTTCTTATAAGGTGTGTGGGGGCAGTTGAGGTTTGGTGGAAGGTGAGAGTTCTGGTTTAATTATGGGTAGGGGGCACCCATGGTGGTGGTGAACCCCCTTTCAGTGGTGAAAAGGGGAGGCCCCTGAGGTGGTGCTGGGCTGCTAAGGGGCCAGAATGGTATGGTGGTTTTGGCTATTTTGGAGATGTGGTGGTGCGGCGGACTTCACTTTCCGGACCGGCAACCTAGTTGTTTGTGGGATACAAAAGGTTGGTTGTAGTATAATAGGTTTGGAATTTAAATATAAATTTTGGGTTTGGGGTTAAATATAATTTGTAAAAGGGGGGTTATTAAAGTGTTAATTTATATAGTTATTTATTGGTTATTATTGTGTTATTTATGGGTGCTATTTATTTATTGTTATTTATTGTTTAAATGTTGGTATTATTATTATTATTGTTCAGTTTATTGTTATTTGCGTAATTTTAAGAAATTGTTAATTGTTAATTTGGTTAATAAACGGCTGCTTGCCAGCCACTTTTAAATGCAGAAATGGTGTGGAGTGTTATTTCAAGGGTTAAGGTAAGAAGGGGCTGGCAAGGAAGAAGGAGAAGAGGTAGGTATGAAAAGGGGGAAAGGGGGGGGAAGGCTGAATGAGGAAGGTACGAGCTACCCTAGTCATGGATTGGCAACATCTTCAGTACTATCCCTCATTGAGCCATTGCTGGGTCAGAACTATTGTGTTATAACTGACAATTTCTACACCTCTCCTGACCTTTATGAGTTCCTTCTGCAACACAGAACAGATGCCTATGGAACCGTCAGGGCTAAGTGGCGCAACCCGCCGTCATTGTTTGCAAAAGGGAAGCTGAAGACAGGAGAAATTGTTGCCTGGCAGAAAGGAAAGATGATGGCCCTGAGATGGCGTGACAAGAAAGATGTGTGCCTGATGAGTACTGTCCATAATGCCTAACTGTTCTGGTACACACAAAATGTGGGACTACAACAACACCATGGGAGGTGTCAACAGAGCTGACCAAGCCATGACATTCTACCCAGCGATGAGGAAACAGCAAAGGAAGTACTACAAGAAGATTTTCAGGCATCTTGTTGAGCAGTGCCTATGGAATGCCTACGTTCTGTACAAAAAAAATAGTCAGAGGTCTGTGAATCGTTCAGACTTCATTTTGCAAGTTTCCGAATCCATAGTCAAGACCCACCAAACATCATCTGTG
The DNA here is from genome assembly GCF_032062135.1 of Pyxicephalus adspersus. NCBI lineage: Eukaryota > Metazoa > Chordata > Amphibia > Anura > Pyxicephalidae > Pyxicephalus > Pyxicephalus adspersus. The sequence goes on along the minus strand of NC_092867.1, from coordinate 17,329,070 downwards.
GCTATGAATAGACCTGGACGTCGTGCTTCCACCGTTGTCAACCCAGAACGCCTGACCGGTCGTCACTTCGTTGAATACATCGGTTCTGGTCCAAGTTGTGAGGTTTGTGTCTGGATAGACAGTTTTCCATGGCTTTGATGCCTTTCTCATGGGGGATGCTTGTAAATAAGGTTTCCACATCAATTGTCACTGGAATAGTTTTAGGTAGTACTTCCAAATCATTGGTGAGTTTTAAAACTTCAATAGTGTCCTTCAGAAAGGAAGGTAGTTGGGTGACCAAAGGTTGTAGATAGGAATCAATTATTCGCTGGCATTACAGGTGATTGAATTTATGCTGGCTACAATTGGCCGCCCTTGGGGGTTGTTCAGATCCTTACGGACTTTTGGGAGGATGTAGAAGGTAGGAATGATAGGGAAGTTAATCCATAGGTAGTCTTTGGTAGTTTTATTGATGAATTTAGCTGTATAAGCATCCCATATAAGGGAATAGAATTCATCTTTAAACTTGGCTGCAAATGAATCTGGTATTGATACATTCTATTCTGTGTTTGACAGGATTTTCAAGCAGATTTTTTGTAGTGATTTACATTTAATACAACTATGTTTCTTCCTTTATCTGAAGGTTTGATAATGATAGACTTATTATTCTTTATTGCTATTAGTGCTTTTTTGTGTTTCTGGGTAAATTTTCCTAATAGTGGTCTTGTCTCTTTATGGAGTTGTTGAATGTCTTTGGTGACTTTGGTGACTTCTTCAACGAAAATCTGAATCCAAGGCTTCTAAGATATTTGAGGAAAGAAAGTGGACTTCGGTTTTATGGAAAATGGATCTGGATTCATCAGAGTGGTGGTGATTGTAGCAGTGGAATCTTCCTCAATGGTTTCAACATGTGTTTTTCATTTTCCATGGCTAGAGAGTATAGATCTTTGAAGACCTGGAAATCCAGGGCTTTGAAGTCTTGACAGTCTTTTTGAGTTTGTTTCAGGTTGGTGCTTGGAACTCTGTGAAACAAAGATTTGAGCAGAAGGTTGTGTGCAAACAAATTGATGTCCTTAACAAAATCAGTTTTTTTTTAAATCATTTGGGGGGCAGAAAGAAAGGCCATATTGGAGAACCGCACATTCTAATTTTGTGAGGATGTGTGAGGAAAGGTAATTATCTCTAAGTTGGGTTTTCTTCTGAAGTCTGAGAAAATAATGTTCTATAGAGTTGTTTCGTTTCGGTGATGCCAGTTGTGGGACTGGGTGTAATTGTTCCACACTGCAACAATTCCCCCTGACACATTGAAAACTCTACCCAACATGGCACTTGAGGGTGGACAAGACAACACTGAATGTCATACTTAGACTGTTCTTGGCAAAAATCCAATTACTTGGTCAAGAATCTATTCAGAGGGGTAAGTAATGGGGCACGTTGGGACATGCCAGATGCAATAAGACCACATCTGATCTTTTAACTCTCATTCATTAAACTGTCACTGAGCTGGAGATTGTTGGTCATTATGTCTAAAGGCTGTAGTCTGTAGGCTGTAGTGTTGCTGCTACTGTGGGTGGAAGCACTGACTGAAAACCAAAGGAGGGAGGGACTGAAACAGGGGGGTATAGAGAGATGCTTGCTGATAAGTAGTTGTCACTCCGACAATATACATGTCATTGTGAAAACAATCCAGCATAAAACTATCCCTATTGCATTAAATCCAGATTGGCTTCTAATCTACAGCAAATGTAATGTTGAATTTCATCTGGTTGGTAGGTCACAAGTCTTGGATTGCAAATCAACTGGCAAATCAAAGTAGTCCTTTAGATATGTATTCACCACCAAATTCAGCACATGTGAAAAGCAGGTAATGTGACTTTATTTGCTCAGGCAACGTTGCAGCAAATATATTGGTCCTGTTTATAGTGACTACATTGCCAATTTAAAGGTAGTGGGGGAGAGCAAGTATGCAACTTGTTTTTGCATGCATTAAAAGCAACTTACAGATGTTGTGACTTTTTTAAACCCAGTCTGGCTAGATGAAGCATTGCATATGCTGTATTGAGGACAGGATCAGCATTACCATGTTATTGTGAGGGGTACTCTTGTGAAAAGGAAGGAGTAGAAAAATCATGGGAGAAGACAAAACTGAACCGATGGGTCATGTTAGACATATACTTCCCCATGGAGGATTAATGACTACAAGATGAAAGAAAAGAAAGAAGAGTCTGTAAAATAAGCATAGATAGCCATTTCTGTATATCTGTAGCACAAATGATGATGAGGACTGATGCACAGTAGCATCATTTAAAAGCATCAACAGTTGAATTTTTAACATTTTGAGATGTGGATGGAGATGTGAGGACATGGTAGGATTTGCTGGGCACATTGTTTCTCCCACATCAGTGGACAATGTTTCTTTAAGTGCTGGATGAAGGTAGATGTTAAA
>NC_092867.1:17324102-17325993 GCF_032062135.1 Pyxicephalus adspersus | reverse complement strand
ATGTAAAAAAATGTGCCGTGGCTCAAAAAAGTTGAAAAACACTGATTTAAGTAACAGGGTTCCAGCATAGCCTGATCACATACAACACATTTAAGGATGTGTATCATGGCTGGAAAAAAGGAGGTGCCTGAGGACTTCAGAAAAGAGTTATTGATGACAATAAAGCTGTTAAAGATTACAAGACCATCTCTAAAGAGTTTGTATTTCTCTTTGGAAAAACCTCTTTGGACTTTGGATGACCATCAACTATAACTACAACTGTAAGGCATGTATGGTTGGAACCCAACACAGGAACCCATGCCTGCCTCACTATGGTGAATATTGATGTTCACAAGTCTACCATTAGGAGAACACTGAACAGCAATGGTGAGTATGGCAGGGTAGCAAAGAGAAAGCCACTGCTGTACCCTAAAAATATTACTGGCCGTCCACAGTTTGCTACAGATCATGTGAACAAACCATAAGGATACTGGAAGAATGTTTTAGGCACAGATGAAGCCAAAATAAAACTTTTTGGCTTAATTGAGGAGTGTTACATTTACGAGCTGTATTACAGCTCTCATCTGAGAAACATAGTGATGGGAGTGTTGTGGTGTTGGCCTGTTTTGTTTCATCTGGACCTGGATGACTTGACATCATAGATGGGATAATAAATTCTGAACAATGCCAGAAAATTATAAAGGAAGTCAAGACACCTGTGTGTGAACTGAATCTCAAAGACAGTGGCTCATCCAGCAAGGCAACAATCCTAAACACACAGGTCGTTCCACGAACCAGTGGTTAAAGAAGAATAAAGTGAATGTTCTGGAATGACCAAGTCAAATTCCTGCCTTTAATCCAATTGAAATGATATGGAAAGACCTAATGCAAGACATAAATCAAGCTAGTGAGGATATTCATCACCATCCATGAGCTAAAGCTGTTCTGTATGGGGGAATGTGCAACAGTGATCAAAAGTTACACAAACATTTAGTTGCAGTTATTTATGAACAATGGGGTCATACCACCTCAAGATTGACTGGAGTAACCTCACTTTTACTACCTTGCTACTTGCTACTACTGGTGATGGTGTACTTAGAAATGGTGCACTTGACAATCTCTTGTGACCTACTCCTATTGACAGTCTTTTTCCGACCCAATGAATACATTTCCAGGTAATGTAACGTGTAAACAGTGAAACTATGAAAGCAACAGCTGAATGTTGTAAGCAACAACGGCAAATAAATGCTGTGATTTTTCTCCAGTTTCCCTGATTAACAGAGAAAATGTGGCTGTGGCAATAGTCTTTATCCCTTTATAATTATTTTATTTGAAGTAATGTCTGCTTTTTTCACTTTTCTACATCTTTATATGTTTTTCTCCTAGAACTTTATTGCTCTATAAGCTTATGCAATCTGACCCTAACACAAAAAAAGCACACAAAATGATTGAACGTTTGAGCTTTTCTTTCAGTCCTCAGCCGAATCGTGCTGTGGTGCTCTATCTTTTAGAACTCAACAACCACACCAAACAGCTACAAAAGTCTGCTCGTGCAGCTGAGTGCAAGTGGAGTAAATCTGGCCTCAGTTCTGACTTCATGGACTACAAAGCCAAGCTACAAAGCTTTAACACAGAGCTCACTGTCACCAAGCAAAATTATTTTTCTGCAGTCATTTCCTCTCAAGCCTCCAACCCACGCAACCTCTTCTCTACAATTGACTCCCTCCTAAACCCCACTCCTGCTCCCCCCACAACATCCTTCTCTGCCCAAGACGTTGCCACCTACTTTAGAGATAAAATAGACAAAATCAGACATGATGTCTCTGCCCACCGAACCACTCCAACCATATCCACCTCTTCCACCTGTAAATCATCACTGGCCTTCCTCAGCCCTGTTACTGTGGATGAAGTC
>NC_092867.1:17265793-17322640 GCF_032062135.1 Pyxicephalus adspersus | reverse complement strand
CTCAAAACCCATTTTTTCAAACTTGCCTACCCGTCTTCTGTTTTTTGAAACCACCACGACTTCCCACCACTACATATCTCCAATCTTATTGTGTGTGAGATTCCCCCACCTACTAGATTGTAAGCTCTTCGGGGCAGGGTTCACTCCTCCTGTATCACTGTCTGTATTAGTCTGTCATTTGCAATGCCTTTTTAATGTACAGCACTGCGTAATATGTTGGCACTATATAAATCCTGTTTATTATTAATAATAATAATAATAATAATAATAACTTATAGAGTAATGTCAGCACTCTGTAGAAGAAATAGAGGAAGGAATGTCAGTGAGAATGCCTGTTATTGGCTGATGTTTCCTGCGTGCACACATGAGAAATACACGACGCAGCCTGAAAATTGTTCCAATCTAAGCTTGAAAAAGTAAAAATCCAGGTCAGAATTAGCTGTGTTCAGATTTTTCTGAATAGTGATACTAATAACTAAGCTTCAAGCTCTAATAACCATAAAAATATAAGCTATTTGACTTTCATGCAAAAAAAATCTTTCTTCATCATTCTCTATAAGATTTAAAGACTAAGTGTGTAGAAAACCAAAGAGATGCAAAATATTCTTACTAATAAACCCGCTATGCCACAAATATTTCACTCAAGACAAACTCATTCTATATTTTATTGAGGATGTAAAGCTTCATTATGCCTAAAATGTATTACTGTATGGATTGCTAAAGCAATTTTGTAGATTTCCATCAAAAAATACAGGTGTGTATACTGGCTTATTTCCAGTATTTAAACCTACAAGGAGTTTAAGGGTCCACAGATAAAAGGTCATATGTCAGTGTTGAAATTCTTTTATTTAGCCAAGATTAGTCAATGCCCTTAGTTATCCACATACCGGGGGGGGGGGGGGGGGGGGGGGGGGGAGGAATTGGCTCTTGTTCATTTCCCAATACTATAAGTATCCATAGATTTTCCAGGCTCATTAGAGGTGACATGTGTCCCAACATGGAGCTTCTCCTGGTATCCATCTGCCTGGCCATCTGCAGTTCTGCATTTGTATCAGCCTCAGATCCGTAAGACAATGACTTTGGCAGTTTATCTTTTTTATAATATATATATAATCTTTATTCCTCAATGATTAAGTGCAGGTGAACACTTACTGTGTGTTTGTAAGATTGTATGTGTGTGCATGTGAATGTATATCCTAATTAGGGGCATATTTTGTTTTAAAAAATCTTGTTTGGGAATAAATATTTACACTAGGACAGATTTACCTGCAAATCAGATGTAAAGAGGGAGCATGGATTGAGTTTGTGCCCCTATGCAAGTTAGCGCAGGGCTTTAGTTATTAAAATTGTTTAGACTGTTCATAATAAAGCATGGTACATAACTTGGTGAATGAGGGGATAAGGTGAAGTAAGAAACATTGTTGGTTTCTTTTTCATTTTGTGTGTTGTTTGGGTTGTTTTTTTGCAAATTGAATTTTCACCAAGGGTTTCATCCCTTGTAGAGTGATAATTCACCTTACTAAGTAAACAGACAAATCATCTAGCCCAGCCTAGGCCAACACTCCCTTACTAAGGTATCAGTTCATTGGACAGAAGGTGACTCAAAAATATCATTTTTAGATGGACTAACCATGTAAAGAAAAGAACAATACAAAGCAACGTACCTGTAACATATTTAATTTTATGATTAACCTTGTTTTTACAGCCACTATGTGATCACAGTTCCATACAAATTAGAAGGGGGATCACAGGAGAAAGCCTGTGTCACTATCCAAGACCTAAATTGTGAGCTACATCTAAAACTAGAGCTAAAGAAAGGTGATCACATCGAAGTTATAGCTGAGCAAGATATAACAGCACATGACTATTCCCACTGTTTCACTTTTCAGGTGAGTAAAAGTACACCAATATTTATTATCAATATATTTATTTTTTTGATTATGTTTAGCAAGCAATTGTGTAAATTAAAGTGTTTTTTAAAGCCCAAATATTGTTTAAGTTTAAGGTAAAGTAAAAAAAAAGGTTTAGACTCCATTCAGGGTTCATGTGTGAGTTGTCTAGAGAAGATTTCAGTTTACTTCCTCTCTAAAGACACCGTAGGAAGTTAAAGGCAATCTCTAAAATCATTTTAAACAATTGGAAGATTTCCACTGAATGACTTCCCACAACAACTCCAAACTATTAGATTTCCCATGACTTTCTGTACTGAAAAAAGTTGTCTCCAAGAAAATTGTGAGGGTGAATCTCTCTAGTGTGGACACAAATAGCGATAAAAGCCAACATTCTAATTCTCCTATACAAAATTAGGGAAAAAAAAGTTTGGCTTTATGTATACACTGTAAATTCTGTCTGTGGACTATTTCTGGTTTACTACAGTAATAAAGCAGACATCTCAGTGGTTAGTCTCATGAAATGTAAAATCTTATCGAATCACATACCTAAGGATTAGCTATAGGAAGTCTGTGTTGCCTATAATGGATATTATATTACCCATTCATGATGAGGGTAAGCCTTGTGTATTGGGATATCTTCTTTTTTATTTATTTACACAGTTACAGAACAAAAAAAACAAGAAAGATGTGTCTATAGGCAGGACTTGCATACGTTTATATCCTTTTCTATTGTCATAGTCACCTGTTTTTCTGCTTAAAGAAAATCTGTCACATGTTCAACATACAAAGTAAAAATAAGACTTTATAGCAATGACAGATACATTCCTGAAGATGTCCTTACAAATTTATGAATCTTTACTTCTGTGAGAACCTCACTTTTTATCAGAATCTATGCTATGTTCCACAGGATTTGTGACTGTACTGTGCTTTAGGTAAAGGAATGCAAACTCAGATATCCACAGGGTGTTTTAACTTTTAGTTATGTAACTCTGGGTTTGTCAGGCTGCAGACCCATAATGCAGTCAGGTGGTATCAATACAACAGTTATAAAAAAAAAAAAAAGAAGGTAATAGAATCAGCCATTGTAGTAGTTGATTTTGTTATAAAACGTGACCTTTAGTCATAAAAGATACATTTTAATAGGAATGAAAAGGGATTCAACATGTTACTACCATGTGTTTATTAACAGTAAACAATGGCCTGCTTATTGTTTGAGGTCTCATGCTGTAAATAACAACATAATGTGTTCTATTGTTTTGCAATAGGTTCCCTCAGTGGACCATGATAGCAAGGATTGGGTATTCCATGCCTCTGGCCAGGGAGAACATCTTAAGATTGATGACAGCAAGAAAGTTTTTATAGCCAAGAAACATTATTCCTGTGTCATTCAGACAGACAAGTCTACATACAAGCCCAATGAAATAGGTAAGGCCAAAGTTTTTATTTAATGCAAATTAATTCTGACACTTGTCCTGGAAGATTATTCTTAGCAGAACCCTTCCTTTTTTCACTGTCATACATGCTTGGACGAAGATTTGTGTATACATAGGGTTGCATTACTAAATGATTTCCATGACAATTTCCTTTATATTTGACCAATAAATTAGTTTACACATACAGTATTTCCTATTGTGACAGCTGTGCACTTGGACAATTGGTTTAACGAGTCATTGTTATATTAGGAATTGAAACAAGAAATAGAGATTCGAACACCTGTGATTTTCAGAAAAATTGACAGAGGATGAAAATATTTATAAATAAAGTTCATATTATATAAGTTTTGTTTGATATTTTGATATTTTGTATTGTTTGATGTCTGTACTAGTGGTGCTTGGAAAAAAGGAGAGTTTAAATTGCTTTTTGGGGTAGAAAATTATGGTTTATTTAGCCAATTTTAGAATTCTGACATAGTATGGGGACAGTCTGAACCAACTGTTCAGCATGTCAACCTCTAATAACGCATAAAAATAGTTTTTTTTATGCTACAAGAAGGAAAAATTGGTGGGATTGGGTACAAATTGCAATTAAGCATTCGGATAGGAAAATTGGTTGCTAAATAACTTGCTATTTGTAAAATATTGTGACTTCTTTTGGAACAAAATCTATAATATGTATTAAAAGTTTTTTTAGCCAACTCAAGGATTCTGTGTCAGTATGGGGAGAGTCTGAATTCATTTTTTATGATCTGTTTTACCTGTAAATAACATAAGTGGAAAAAGGTGAACTTTTTATGCCACAATGTTAGAAAATTGCTGATTTTTAAAAAGGGTGTTGCTTATAGTACTCACTTCCCCACCACTATTTTCTAATCTTTACCGGGTTCCCATGTCCTGTCCAGAACACTATCATCATTGTTGTCTGAAACTGGCACAAACTGCTTGTCTACTAGCTATTCTAAGAGCCCTGCTTTTTGGTAATACGCTTCTACCACAAATATTACTACTAATAGCATCACCTCTACTGCCACCAGCAGAAGCAGCAACAGAACCAAGATAGCAAGCAGCAAATGTACCAATATCAGTTCTCCTCCTCCTGCTTCAATCTTGTAGCTCCTCCGAACTAAACACTTGTTGTGAGCCTGAGAGCTTTTTTTCCTATAATTTCCTATAATTCACACAAACCGCCTTGTGCTGCTATGTTGCGCCTTTTTTAGAGGGTCACCCCTCTGTAAATGATGGAGGAAGCATTCCAGTGCAGATGCCTGTGATTGGCTAATGTTTCCTGAGTGTGGGAAATCCAAGGCTTGGATCATCCACATTTAGTGCAGGGTGCACTTATAAGACTGGAGGTTTCACAGAGCGTTTTCTGAAGAAATAAACAGAAGAAACTCTTTACCTTGAGACTCTTCTGTATACTAGTTTGTGCAAGGTAGCAAGGAGGAGAGGAGGAAAAATAATGAGAAATGATTTAGCCCAATAATTCAGTTATGTGTGCATACCTAATTATAGTGTATGATAAGCCCAACCTTTTTGGAGATGCTAAAAAAGAAGAAATTTCTCTGAGGTGAATGAAACTCCTTCCTTAAATAGTTGTCACAGGCACATTTCCCCCTATTAGTTGTATATGTCTCTATAGAGAACCTAGACATAATTAAAAACTTGACAAAGAGCCGAACCCTTCCCTACTCAGTATAACAAGCAACTTTCATCAGAGCAGCTAATATAGCTAGATAAATGTAAAAACAATTCCACATCTTTGTCAATTAATAAGCAATCATAACTATGAAATAATGACTGAGTGTATGTATTCATATTTGTGCTGTTTGCTGTTTTAGTGTATTGTGCTATAAGACAACTTAAAAAAAGTGAAATAAAGATTGTTGTAATTAATGAAACTTTTTTAATTATTTCAGTTAAACTTCGATTGGTGTCAGTTGATCACAATTACCAACCTTCAAATGAAAAGGTAAGTCTCCATTTTACATACACAAAAAATGTTTTTTGTCAGGTACTTAATTTCTTTATATAGCTGTTGTTAAATGTAAAAGAGATTGAATAATCAGACGAAAAAATTATATGTGACACGTTATAATCAACATACCCAACATACACATCTTGAAGAGTCTTATGCCAAGTCTGAAAAATCAGGTCAGATGATACCAAAATCAAACCATTTGGCCTCAACACCAAATGGTACATTGAGGAAAGCCCACCATCCAAAGAACACAATGCCTACAGTAAAACATGGGGGTGGTAGCATCCTGTTGTGGGAGTGTTTCTCTGCAGCAGGGACTAAGGTACCTGTCAAGAATGAAGGAAAAAAGGGATGGGACAAAATGCAGTCAAATTCTTGTGAAAAACAAGAAAGATGGTAATGGGAAGATGGTTCACCTTCTAACATGACAATGACCTAAGCATGCAGGAAAATTGACCACACAATGGCTCAAGGAAAAGAGTATGAATGTCCTTGCAAGGCCAAGTTAAATCCCAGATTTAAACCATATTAAAAAGCTGGGATTGGGAAAGGTATACAGTCCTTGAGACAAGATGTAAAAACTCAATCTACACAAATTACCTCTGCAGAAGCACGTATATCAGCAATAGAGGATGATTTAAATGCAGTGAAAGTAAAATTGGCATCATTAAGCATGCTAATATGTTGTTGAAACTTGTTGAAATATGGATAATAAAGCTGTACAGAATAATTTAGGAATCATAGGTCTACCAGAAAATATTAGGCCAAGCCAATTACAAGTAATCTGTGCAAATGTTATTCGTGATTTATCAGGCATGCCACAGTTAAATTAATTAACTAAGTAAATGAAGACAAGTGGCATATTAGCTCTGTGATATTACACTCTGCAAATAGAGTGAACTTCTGCTAACAATATATTTCTTTATAAATGTTATACACAAGTGTTCCAATATGTTTACAGGGTGGCTAAAGCTTTTTATGGGGGGTAAAAGATGAAGATTTTATTGGTGAGCATTTATATGAGGAATGGAATTCCATTAGAAGGATTATGTATGTGTTTGTGTGTTATGTAAACTGTACTATTTGGATTGTGTGTTACATGTTTCTTACAGAGTTGTAAATCATTACCTAGGAAATTTCTCAAAATATATCAAAGATGGAAAATTCTATGTAGACACTACAAATATCAGCTGTATTGGTTATTTGAGAATAGAAGTGAACGTATATATATATGTACAAAATATGAGAGAGTATAAGACAGAAGATAGAATGTGCATTGGGAGAAATTTAATTTATGAAAATATTATCAAGGAATGTTAAGGAGCTAAGATCCCCACATAAAAGAATGGCTATACTGAGACACCTAAAAAAACTGAATGTTGATGTAGCATTATTGCAAGAGACACACTTAGAAAGAAATTTTAATAAGCTATTGTCTTAAACTAATGTGAGACGATGGCAAAGAGATTTCTTGAATGAAGAGTTAGTAGATCAAATTCTACAAGGATATTTGACAGTACGGAAATATATGATTAATGACAATTGGAGAGAGACTTAATTTAAAATAATGCATAGAGTACATAACATTATTAGGAAAAAGGCAAAAGATGGGCCGGGAAGAAACCTAACTATATGCCCAAAATGTAGTGAAACACACGCTACATTGACACACTAATTATGGAATTGTTCAGTGATTAAAATATTTTGGGAAGAAGTAATAAAATTTGTAAATGAAACCATAGATCAATCGTTAGTGATAGATTGCTTTTTGTGTGAATGTGAGTATTGGAAACAGGAACATTAACTTAAACTATAAAGGTTGGATCACTATATGTTTACTGGCTGCTAGGAGGGTTATTCTTAAGGAATGGATTCACCCAGGAGCACCCACTTTGCAAGGGGTAATCACAATGTTGAGAACAGTTTTTGATAGAGGAAAAAATTGAAGTAGAAAGAGCGGAAGATGCACAAATCATTTGTTTTTTTTTTTTTAACTGTGGGATATGTTTATAGAGAAAGTAATAAATGGTCAAGAAAGAAGAATAATATATGATAAGTTTAGATATTCAACCTGGGGTGTCACACATGGATTGTCCTAAAATGAATATTTGATAATTAATTCTTTTTTGTGTGTTAAAATTATAGTTTAGTAAAAGTATTTGGGTAATGGTCCAAGCTTTCTACTTGGAATGGTTTTAGTTGGATCAATAATAACACACTTAAAAGGTAATATCTGTCTTTTTTTTTTTTTAGAAAAATAAAATGTAAATGGTAATGTTAAGTTTGGAATCTGGAAACTGAAACATATTGTATGTGTTGTGTGTTTTGTTGTACTGTATTTTCTATTTAAAAAAATAAAATAAAAATATATTAAAAAAAAACTTACAATATATATGATGGTGGATCTACCAAATCAGACAGAAGTGATGACTGCAACATTGTATGTATTTTATTGGTCAGATGTGCTTTTGTTGTAGCGAGTGTAGCAACTGTGATAAAAGTATAATCTATGTTTACTTTATATATATTTTTCTTTTTTGTTTTAGTATGAAAAGATCTTGCTACTGGTAAGTAGAGGAACAATTTGTATTTTATTATATTACTTTTCCTAGGAATACTAGTTTGGAGTAGAGTCCTATGCAATAATAAATTATTTAAAAATATATATATTGGTGTTACTAGCTTTCTACAGCTTGTATTGACCGCATGTAGACGCATGGTAGTTTTCCCACATAATCCACTTATCCTTACCAGATGAATTGTTAGGAAAAGTGCTAGCTATGATGCCCTATAGAACCAGTTGAATTTGAATTTATTTAATATTCTATATATTTTGTTTTCCAGTATACCAGGGCTTTTGTCATTGTGCAGCAAATCCAAGTGCAGGGCTGGAACTGTCATCGCTCCATTATCATTAATACACAGTATTTTATTTAGTGACGTAGTCATATGTCATTAACACAGTCTAAGGTCAGTTTTGGGGGGAAGCCAATCCACTTAACCCCATGTTTTTGGGATGTGGAAGAAAAACGGAGTACACATAGGAAACCCACACAAACACAGGGACAACCTCCAAACTCCATGCAGATAGTTCCCTGGCCAAGATTCAAACCTGGTACCTAGCGCTGCATAAGCCAGAGTGCTAACCGCTGGGCCACCATGCTGGCACTACCTTAAGAGAGGATATCATACCTGTCAGTGACAGGTATAGTTATAGCAGATTAAAACTCAGATTGGTAACATTATGAATTCTAACCTAAGCAGCCCTCAAAGTAAAATCTAAGTTTCAGCAGAGCTCTCCCTGTTGCACTGCTAAAACTCTGATTTTATTGTTTTTTTTAAAAAACATGTGCTATACAAATTCACCTTATTGTAAAGTTTTAAAAGAAAAGTATTTTTTCCTTTTAAATGCCTTTTTTAAGTAATTTTCTGTAGGTTCTAGTGTAACCTTGACCACATACAGTCTCCTGCTCTGTCCTTTCTTAAGATTGTTAAAGTTGAGCTTGCTTGCAACTGCTGAACTAGACTATTACCAAGCAGTACAGCAGGAATCTGAGACTTCAACAAAACGGTTACCCAACTTGTTTATAGCTTTACAATCCAACTGTAGCTAAAAAAGTTGTTCAAATCGGGACAGGCAACCATGATAAGTTCAGTGTTTCCAATTAGCAGACTGACCCCAAGACATGCATTGTAAGATGAAGAATAGTAGTCTTTAAAAACTGATACATAGTGATATTATTATTAGTATAAAACTGTTTTATTATGTGTAGCTGAAAATCACTGATTCCCTTTAAGCCATCTTAGTGGTAAATAAATTGTTTCCATTTTGTAGGATCCAAATGGGAACTACATTGGACAGTGGTTAGATGTGACTCCTGATCACGGAATTGTTGATCTTCAGTACCATTTGGCAAATGAACTAAAACTTGGATCGTATAAAATTATCATACCTGATAGATGTCAACAGGTCTTTACTGTGGCCGAATATGGTGAGTTAACAACAGTAATCTGTGATAAAGAAATGAATATTCAAATAAGTGCTACAATCAAGCTATTCAAATGAACCAGTTTTGCAAAATAAATCTAAGTTAAATTTAAAGCTAACATAATATTTAACCTTATGCTGAATAAAAAACAAATAACCATTTATAAAAAGTTTGTTATTTATTAAGTCCAATCTTCAAGTCATACAATAGTATAAAGCGATCTTTTAAAAAAATGTGTACTCCAACTATTGATGTAATGCAAACTTAACAAATTCAAAATTCCCCTATGTCTTTGTTCGGACTGGGGGTGAAAACAGGAAGCTCTGCAACTGTTACCTGGGCAGCTGCATTGCTGGTTCTTATTGAAATAGTGGGGGTCATTGAGTGGAAAACAGCTGCTCACTGCTGTTCCATGTCCCTATTAGTTCAATATGGTTAGCTGCTGGTGAGACACAACGTTTAGAATCTTTATTGTGTTCTCTTGGTTTGATGAAGCGGTAAATGCACTGCAGCCTCATTACCTTCTTAAGAATTAACAAATAATTATTTTTTTCCTAGTGGAAGTTCTCCAGTAATGAATAACTTTTACTAGAACATTTACTATATATTATTATTAACCAGTATAAGTATAGCACCGACATATTACACAGTGCTTTAAAAAGGCCATGGTTATGTCACTAACTGTCCCTCCGGGGCCCACAATCTAATGTCCCTATTATAGTTATGTGTCATTAACAAAGTCCACGAACGATTTTTTGACTAAAGTCGACTACCCTAACTACATGCTTTTGGTATGTGGGAGGAAACCAGAGAGTGGTAACCATTGAGGAGAGTGATACAGAAATAAGCTCATCAGTGTGCTGGGTTACCTTTCACTGCCACAAGCTGGAGGTGAGGAGTGGGCTTGCAATTGAAAGTATATCTATAGAACAGAAAGTAGGGCTGTGCTTTGAAAATTTCAAGACTGGATGGATGGAAATACAAATTATTATGAGGTAAAACAGCTTCCATGTGTGTATTTATTTGTCCATTTTTGCATGAAGTTTACATTAAAAATGTATATGAGTTTCAATACTTTTGAGGGATTAACAACCTCCCTTTCAATTAACCCTGACATTAAGCAAGGAAACCAGAAATTCACAATGCTTTTTTTTGGAAAGTTCTTTTTAAGAAACATGAACAAAATGGTTAATTCTTTATTTGAAACAAGCCTTGTAATCCTTGCAGCATTCTGCAGGAGGATGTAATACATCTTCATTGTTATAAACTAGGTTTTTCATTTTTCGTCCATGTGGCTTCTCAACTTTGAATGATGAATATGACCCTCTCTACTACTACTATATATATGATAGATATATGCAAATTTAACAATAACAGCATTACTCAGTTATTCTACTATGAAATGCTCCTTTTATTACATTTTTAACAATTCTAAATTTACAAATCTAATTTTTGTGTTTTTTCTTTTCAGTTTCTAAGAGGTTTGAGGTAACCATCAAGTCACCGCCCACTGTTACTTTCTCAGCAAATTCATTTCATCTGGAAGTTTGTGGCATGTAAGATCAATGGCAGCACCAGTTTTGACTCCTGAAGCATAATCCTGTCCCTGAATGACTCATATCAATTGTATATAAAATTGATGAAATGTCTGTTCAGCTTTTATTGTATAGTAAAACCAAGCAAACAGGAATGAGCATTCAAAAGTAAAATTAAGAAAGTTTAATTTAAATAACAAACAAAACATTGTTTACAACAGCGCAGAGGACTGGTTCTTTATATCACCAGAAAGGATGAGTGATTGGGATGTGAATAGGTACAACTTCTTAAATATGACATATTTTACCAAAACATCTGCTTAATCAAGCTTTTTACATCCACTAGGTAAAAAAAAGTCTGATATAGCAAATGTTTTTATAAAATAGGGCCATTTTATTAGGCTGCGGCAATTTACACGCTGTCTACCACATACCTCTATATATATATATATATAATACATATAAAGTATATTCCTTTTAAAACTGTTGCAAACTAGGTTTTTTGTCTTTTAAATAATTTAGTTAAATTTATTATGCTTTTTCTATTACTTTTGAATCATGTTAAAGTTAAACATTTAAGAAAAAATTAAAAAAATACTACTTACATTTACCAGTAAAAAAACCCTCTATCCCTCCACAAACCCAGCCCAGCAAGTCCTGTATTATCTCGCCATCTCTCTGGTACTGGATAGCAGACTGGGCATGGCCTTCTTCTCTTTCACCCAAACTGGCACTGTGCTGGCGCTGGATATGTGACGTGTCTTGCAAATGTTCTTGCAAATTATAATTTAGGGAGCAGCTTCAGGTTTCCCCTTTATTTTTTACTGCAGCAAAAGCAAAGCCAAAGGAGAGGAAACTTCCCTAAAAAATATTTTTAAAAAGTATTAGGTATTAATTAAAAGTATTAGAAAAAAATCTGTTATATAAATGGGACAGCCACCCTTTTATATGATGGTTAAAATATCATGACAGGTCCACTTTAAATCATTAGCAGAACATCTGCAAAAAAGCTTGTTTGATGCTCACTATAGTATTGTCAATATAGAGCAGAAACACAATGGCCATTCAGGGAACCACAATTACAGTTCCCTACGCTTTATAATTTTCCCGTTAATATGGCTTGAAAGTGCACCTGTCATAAGAGAATTGTGTAGATAATTTCGATAATTATTTCTTCCCTGTCTATCATGTTGATGCTTTGATGAATATACTGGGCTGGAACATGAAGATACAGGGAATCCTGATACTTGTCTAACATTATTCAAACCAGACATAAGAAAAAGGTCACAACCCCCATTTCCTCATGACAAATATCCTGTGAAGTTTTTTTTTACATAAACATAGACTGTTCATTATTTTTTATTTTTAGTTACACCTATGGAAAGAAGGTCCAGGGTAACTTAGACATTAAAATCTGCAAAGAAAGTTACCATAATTGGGGTTATTTGCGCTATAATGATGATGATTACTATGATGACCAAGATGATGAAGAACAAGAATCAGAAAAGTGCATCAATATAAAACACGCTAAGGTAAATCTTTTTTTTTCTTTTTATGGTTATAACCAGGAAGTCGTTCCTCTTTAGGGCTTTCTGTGACCATGGTTAGGATATCGCCTTCCACCTTTGACATAGTTGTGAAAGTTAGAAGTTAGAATTTGATTTTTCAGCTTTTTCAGCATATGTATATATGTATAATGTATAATTTATACTTTGCTTGAAAGCCTCTATCGCCTGATAGAATAGCATGTTACATTGTTGTATATACAATACACTTTTAACATTCAGTTTGTATGTTTTATACTAAGTTTTTAAATTCAAATATGATTGGATTTTAATATTGTTTCAAAAGCCAGCTTAAAGTCCCTTTTCTTTCCCTTGAGACGTTATATTTTGGGATGTGGCTATCTATATTATGAAACTCATCATTCCCTATTTTAAATATTATATAATATAATGTATTTGTGTGCGTGTAAACCTAAGTAGCTTCGCTGAAATGTTAAGCTTGGCTTATCACATGTAAATTATTAAAATCATAATTTTTTACCTGATAGTGAAATTATCCATGCTACAATTTAACTGTATGAATGGACACCTTTATATATGACACAAAATATGTACATGTTATGTATGTATATGTGTTACCTTGCTTTCCTTCCTTCTTTTTATTTTCCTTTTTTTCTGTTCCTTTTTTCTTCTATGTTCCTTTCCCTCTTTTCAACCCACAGTTTCTTACTGTAACCTGTAATGTGTTTTTCCTCTTCATTAAATTGGTCCACATCATTTTACACTATTGACACTTTCAGCATGTCCTTTTCTTTAGACTGACAGTAATGGGTGTCTATCCAGAGATATCGACCTTCATGTCTTCAACTTCTCAGCTGAGGAACGACATCATTTACACATTAAATCTTCTCTGACTGAAGATGGTACAGGTAAGAATTAAAAAAAAAAATGATTACCTTAAATATATATATATATATATATATATATATGAATATGATGGTACATTTGCGTTTTCCAGGCCACACGGAGTCCGCGTCAGTCAACGTAAACATCATCAATCATCAGAATGTTCAATTTGTGGACACTGGATTTTTTTACCACAGTGGAGTTCCATTCAATTGCAAGGTATCGAGAAACTGCAAATCATTAGAAATTTAAATATATTTTAACCTATTTGCCAAATTTATTACATATATTTCTTAAAAAATATACAAATCATTTGATAAAGCATTTTATTTATTTATTTATTTTTTGTTCTGTAAGGCACTTTTCAACTTAAACCAAATTTCCAATCTGTTGGATTGGTCAGCCACACCACGGTTTTCCAAAATTCCCCTTGTACATATATTTCTCCCTGGTGTCCTATGGCATGTGACAATCAAAGCCTACCTCTTTGTATTTCTCATTTACATTGTAAATGTTTATGTGGGGACATGAAGAAAACCCAGACTGGGCTTCAGAGTCTCTCTGAATCAGTACCGGTATTTTGGAAAGGCCTGCTTGGTGTAAATTTTTTTGCAGTACAGATCCTCAGTACAAATCCCCTTGTATATCACAGTACATCCCCCCCCTTGATATACACAGAAACCTAGTACAATACCCAGTACCAACCCCCAGGAAGACAGTATTTGGCTTTGTCACAGAGTAGTGTTGTTTGTGTAAAGAAACACAGTTTCCACGTATTTCATGGTACAATAGTGCCAATAGGGATTATTATGCACAGATAGGTCTTATCCTGTGCAGTGAGAGCTGTAGAAACAGCATGTTGATTGGGATGGGTTAATCTATTCCCTTCTATGTTTAAGTCTGCAATTAGACGTTTATTGCCTACTCTCCACATTTAGAAGAAAAATTCTCAGAACAGGTAAATAAGTGGGGAGCACACTTTCTGTGGGATCAGGCTACAGAGTAAGTGAATTTAAAACTTTTCTGGTAGTATGTTTTTTTACAGGATTTTAGTTCTATTAATTCTATTTTTAAAATTTATGCAAGATTGATCCTATGTCTGTGACCCTTCCAGCTTTAAGTCGAAGTTCCCAGAGTTTTTTTGGGTTGTTATTGTTTCAAGCAGTCATCTGTCTCTAAGTAATGCCGTTGTCCACTTTTATTTAAACAGGAGTTTGGGTTCACTTCTTCCACAATCTATGAGCTATCATTCCTACTATTTTTCAGACATAGGCCCTGATTTATTAAAGTTCACCAGGGCTGGAAAGAATACTATTTCATCAGTTAAACTGGGTGATACTGAAAACCTGAAATAGATTTCCTAAAAGTCATTAGCTATTTGTTAGCAAATGTTTTCAATTCTGGACCAGATCCATTCCAGGTTTGCTGGATCATCCAGTTTCACTGGTGAAAGTGTATTCTCTTTCCTTGGAGAACCTGGAGAATTAAATCAGGGCCATAGTCTTAGTGATATCCTGATTGTCTGAAGAAAGTGTAGCCTTGCCTTGCTGGAGAGTAGGTAAGGATGGAGGAAGAATAAGATGAGTTAAGGGGGGTGGACTACTTCTGACAAATGATAGTATAAAACTGTTTTTGGGATACCAACAAACCAAATATGGAGGTAAATAGCAATATATTCTCCACATCTCCAGCATACATTCAATACACTTGGATAGATACAGTGTAGTGAAAAGGGTCCCTTATCCACTAGGGAGGGTATTAACATTTTTTCTCCTCAATATAGCCAGAGATAGTGGACCTATGAGTCAATTCAAATGTTTTATGCCATTTCTCATCCAAGGGGAGATTTTTGTCTATGATAATCATTGTACTGGTATGTTTAAACATTTATGTTTACAATTATATCAAAACTGTATTTTTCTTTCCCTCAGGTTAAAGTGACTAACGCGGATGACCAACCCATAGCTGATGCGGCTGTACACATATTACAAGCTACAGAAGATGGCTACAAAACTTTAATAAAGCTAAAGACTGGCAAAGATGGATTGGCTCAGTGTTCACTTGACACTAACTCATGGACGAAACAAGTCATTTTATCTGTAAGTTACTACTAGAGTAGTGCAAATTTGAAAAATATATATTGTACTCATAAGCACATCCTTAGTCAGATTAATGTATGCTAACTGAAAATTTGCAACCTTTTTATTCACATTTAAAGTCAATCTTGCGAGGTTTGTAGTCACAAAAGGTTGCAATCTGGAAACAAACACTAGATAGCACTGGAAAAATAGAATTTGCAAGTGCGGAGAACAATAAAGGGAAAATTGTGCCATGTAGGAAGCAAAATGTTTTGTATTTACTGTGGTGTGAGTAAACAAAGACAGTAGCGGTCAGATAAAGGCAGTTGGGAAAAAAAGAAAGAAAAAACAATGGTATCATTGGGGGCTACCAAGGGGTATGTTAGAGGTCAGTGGAGTCTGTTTAAATTCCAAGACCGTCCCACAAAATCCTAGAGGGTTTGGGAGTATGCATGTAAAGTAGAAACATATTTAGTTAGTGTATGTTTCAGTAACTCTACTTTTTAAAAAAAAAATCTTTTAAAGAGTCCCTGCAGGAAAAGTTAAACTCTTGCTCTTAGCACAGAACTGTTGGGTTTTTGCTGAACAACTGTGAGATAAATTCAGTGAGCAGACGACAGGCAGAAAGAAAAGTGGCAAGGCATAATCACTTTGCACTACTTCTAAACAAAATCTGTAAATCATACTGACTGTCTCTGGTGTCCATAGGAAAATGTCAGACAATATTCAGGCTTATTACATTTTTAAAAATAATTCTGCCTGAAAACTGCATCAAAAATGTTCAAATTATTTACATAACCATGTATTTTCTGTTTCAGGCAGTATTTCCATCAGAAGAAGGTAATGATGAAGGAAACATAGTAGACCATCTGGATCACCGGACTCAGTTATGGCTCTTTCCCTTCTACTCTGAAAGCCACAGCTTACTGAGTGTGGAAACTAGAAGAGACACCATGTCATGTGACTCTGATCAGTCAGTGACAGTGGATTTTCATATCAGCATGAACCCGCTAGATAGTAAACAAGACCACATCTCATTCTTCTATATGGTAAGCTATATTTTTCTTGCAGGTTGATGTATGATAAGATCTATTGCAGTTTAGTTTCACCTATAGACCTTATACCTTTCCTAGTCTATACTAAACAAGTAAAGGAGGAGCATCTGATAAATGTACTCATCTCTTTGTCACCCTGTTCTTTCCCCTATTGGCATTCTCTTTGTAAATATATTAGCACTGCAGTAAAATACACTGGCTCCTTTTTCTGCTTCTTCCTCTCCCATTCTAAGCTCAGTTGTATAGTTGAGTGCCAAAGGTTGATGCCTCTCAGTTAAGCACACTGCTCCCATAAAAAAAATAATGTATTAAAAATGCAGAATTGAATCAATATGTGTCTTTTATATCCATCTTGAGTTCAGCATTTATTCACACAATCATTTCATAGTTACCCTAGAACATAAAGCAAATTAACTGTACATATAATGTACAGGCCTTCAATTTTGGATGCATACTGAAAGAAAAAATCCTGGGGTACCAATAATGAAAGAAATATTTGTTTCCCTTATGTTATCCCCATTCTTGAGAGCAGTATCTTTACTAAGACTCCATTAGCTTAAGTAATCACAAAGATCTTATATAACAAGATATTTATTAACAGAGAAGAAGAATTAACAAATATACAATATTTATTTAAGAGAAACTAAAGAATGTATATAAAGACAAAAAAATGATACATTATCATTCCATCCTCTATATATAAGGTCTTCAAAAACCGGTCTTTAGGCCAGATAAGGCTTAGCTGGTAGTTTGTTCCCGTCTAACGTCCCCTGGCCAATCTGGCTGACCCGCAGCTCTGGAGCTGTGGGTTGCTGGCCGGGATTGAGCCGAAACACACTGCTGGAGCCATATGCGGCTCTTGAGCCTCCACTTGCTGTGTCTCCCTGAAAGGAAATTCCCTCTCCTCCGCAATGCATAGAGAATGTTGCCTATTTACCCCGGTGGCAGAAGTGTTAATGCCGACCACCGTAAATAGGGAACATTCCCTCTCCTCCATATGCATTGCGGGGGAGGAGGAATTCCCTTCAAGGGCTGTTCCTGGTAAGGAGAGGAGCAATTAGGGAGGGACTGGAGAGAGAGTCCAGCTTAGTGTGCTACTGCCTACCCCTGAAATGGCCTACGAGCCAAAAAAGTTTACTGACCCCTGCTTTATATCCTGTACAATGACTGGACTCTAAAATAGGAGAGAGATGAAGAGAAATATTTGGGGTCTGTTGTCCCTTATCACATTCAGCCACACCCATGTATCCACCATATTATTCAGGTGTCCTCCTTCTTCCAGAAATGCACTGTTCATATGTGCCTGCAGGTAATCTCCAGTAGATGCCACTGTCGCACTGGGGGGCAACTCCTCTGACTCAGCTGACCAGCTAGTCAAGGACCCTTTGGGGATCATCTGATATCAGTTATGTTTATAAACCAGGCAGGATGAATTTAGAGATCCTTGAAGTAGATCATTCTTTATACAAACTCCATACCTCACACCTGGTATAGTGTAATTTTCCTATTCAAGAAAGTGTTATCTTCCCTTCTGGTTGCTTGACTCCAACCTCCAGCTGGAATCCTCCTGCTAGATTTGTCCTCATTGGCAGTCGAGGCTCACCAACAGTCATATTGAACACATCATTTGAAATGGAATGTGCACGAATGCTGATTTTATACATGTTGTGCACTCACATCACATACCATTAACCGTTGTGACCAAACACTCCATTAACCCTATAAATTCAAAATTATTGCAATAGTCTTTAAACATCAACAACATTTTTAAGCCTTTTTACATGATAACCATATATTTAAAACATATTAACTTATCTTTGAAATATAATAATAATTACTTTTTTTTTTTAAGTACCCTTATTATGTAGGTAGGCAGATGTACACATTGCATCACATTCTTCCATACCATGTAACTCCAAACAAATAATTAAAAAAGTTAAATGTATGTATTGAGAGATCCTTTTCTTGTTTTACCTCCTGGTCTGCATAAATAGGCATATTTTTCTTAATCCTGACCTGACCATGCACAGAGATCTAACTGCCTTAGTCCCTGAGCCCCACTTGTTTAAACTTTGTAATATAAGACAAGATATTAATTAGATCTGTTTGTTGTAAAAATTATAGAAATGCTAACGTTTTTATCTTCCTTTTTAGACTCTCTCTGAAGATGATGGAATCCATTCTCATGAAGAATATAAATTGGATATGACATCAACAAATAAGGCATCAGACGGTTCCAGTAAGTATTGTATTTTTTTATAACTAATAAACAGTGATATGTACAGGGTCTTATATTTTTAGTGCCCTTACTCAATAGTGCTAATAGTGTATGACACTTATTAGATAGAGCAACTAATATTCTGAGAGCAGAATATTAGAGGAGATTTCTAATCACTTGATATAATTACCTGATAGCTTTCCTTGCTATGAGTTTTGGTAATGTTCCTACAAAGAGTAGGTCCCTTTTGACATCTTGAACATATGAACTGAGCTATTGCTAAAACAAAAATGATATGAATAATATAGTCTGTCGTTTACAATAACAGCAGTTTTTGCATTGTAATGTCCTCCATGGAATATAGTTTTGTTTAGTAATGATTTAGTCAATTTAGTAGATTTTATTTAGTACAAATTTAGTAATATTAGCTGTATTGCCTGATGATCATTCAAGTAGATCTGTTTATTAATTTTGCTTTCCAGAGTAACAACTCTTTTTTTTGTGCTGAAATTGTGCCACAGTGTTGCCACTGCTTTACTGTGATAGTATTTGATAGCTATGTAGTTGTAAAAAAACAGAATTTCAAAAGCAATACATTCATTAAAGTATAGCTGTAACTAATACATTTTAAATAGTTACAATGATTGTTTATTGTTCTTTGGAAAGTGCAATGTGGTGCACCTCAATGCACTGCAATCACATTCAATCTCAAATACACAGTAACATGCAATATTTTTCACATTATTGTGCATTGTGTTGAGGCACACATTCATTCCAACACATTTTAAATAAACCTTACCCAAATCCTGTCCTGAGGTGTACATCTGCAGGTTGAGGAGCTTTTACTAAATTATCTCAAGTTCTTTAGAAACCAGACCACTAAACCCACCAACACATGAAGGCTGAATACCATGAAATGAGCTCCCTCAATTTAAAACCACTATACTGTTTTTAAAAGTAGCAACATTTACTGATGTGAGACAGCACATTAGTCATAAGTGAGTAAAAGTCTGAACTGTGTGTGTGTTTACTTGTTTCTATAAATTGTTAATTGTGAAAATTGCCATTGTTGTAACTGTATTAAGGTTTAATAATGTGTATCAAATACATTAGTATAGGACTGTGTAAGCTGCCTTTCTCTGTTGTATTTACAATATGTACGCTTTCTGTCTAGCTCTTCATGGGTCCTTTCCTATAAAGATTCATCTAGATGATCATTTGTCCCCACAATTCTCTGTTCTTGTTTACATTATTCTGTCAAATGGAGAAACTATTGCTGCCATGAACCATTTTGAAGTCTCATCGTGTTTTAAGAACAAGGTAAGTGTAAGGATATTTCTTCCTATTTAATTTAATAAGATACTATTATGGCACAATTTGCAAAATAAAGTACACTTGATCATGTAAAAATAAAGACACACAGTACAATAATAACAATCTAAAATAGGAAAATGTAAAGAGCACTAGGTTAAACAAACTAATTTACCCTAAATACTTTATCTTCCCACAAACAAACAAGCAGAATTTTGTTTTTTAAGAGGAACTAAAGAGAAACTAAACTCAAAAAACAAAAACACACTTACCTTATATCCCGCAGGGGCGTTCGGCATCGGGTCCTGGGCGCTTCCATCTTCGTCTTTTCTTACGGGTTCTTCATCCTACGTTACCTGACCCAGGCACGAGATCGGGTGACGTAGAATGAAAAAAATATTGTGCATGCGTGAGATCGGCAAATTTTTCTCTTTTAGCAAAAAGGCTCCTTCTGCGAATGCCTGAGATTCTTAAAAGGAGCGCCCAAGAGCCCGAGATGACTGACCTAGGTATCCCAGGAGGCTTTGCGCTGCCATTTATTCGCGACCGCCTAGGCGGCCAAGAATTAGGGGGCGGTGCTTCCCATTTTTTTTTCTTTTAAAAGGGTGTTGCACCTAAAAATAAAAATTTTTTACCTTACATAAAGGGGTTGCCTACCCTTTTATGGAAAGTGAAAATTCTGAGTTTAGGTACACTTTAAAAAGAAAACGTACACATTTATACTTCAGTTAAATTTCACATACTGCAAAACTGGTAACTTTACAGTGAAATAATTTTGCCCAAATCTCTCATCTCTAGTGGTGAAAGAATTTAAGCTCCAGCCAACAGATTGACTGACATTCTGAGCATTTTTTCCCTAACGCCCCCTAGCAGTATTCCCGAGTGTGACTTGGGGTGGATTTTCCAGGCCACAAGGAGTAATCGTGAGTCACACTCAGGGTCGCTTTAAACCTAAAAAACCCATTTACCTTGCTCCGTCGGTGTCCCCCGACATCCTGCTTGTCCCTGCAGGTCCTGGGGACACGTGCTGCTCCTCCTAATAATAAAATAAGCTGTATTGGGTCAAATACAAAGAAATTTTCATAATATATATATATATATATATATATATTACAAGCTACTGTACAGTTTTTTTTTAAACAGATTTTGTGTTTGTGTTTTTTAATTTTAAGTTATTTAATACGTTTATTAAATTTACTAAACATTGGACATATTTTGGTGAGTTATGCCTAAGAACTATAGCCTACATTGTAAAATAAATTTCTATGCAAAAAAAAGTAACGCTTTTTGCATGGTAATTTGGACAGAACTAGAACGCTAGGGGGGTTAAACTTTTTTTAAGCAACACATGGACAAGGACATACCTATTAGGACCATCATAAAATAGTTTAAAAACTTTAGACTTCTCTTTTGCAACTTTTTACTCAGGTGCAACTCAAGTTCTCTGAAGAACAAGTCCATCCTGGAGGAAAGGTGAATCTGGAAGTTTCTGCAGAGCCTGGGTCACTGTGCAGTGTGCGCTCTATTGATAAAGGATACTTACTTAAATATCCACAGGATAGGTCATCATTTGCAGAAAAAATTGTAAGTACAAATTGGCCTATCGTTGGCCTATATGGGCAAAGAATAGAGTAACACTTACTAATATTATAAGTGGGTCCCTCAGTTGTAGTGATGTGCAAATGCACTTGCAGGTGCGTTTTTGAGTTTGTAAACTCTATTGAAGCAATTAGGAGGTAATCTTTCTTAGTATGTTATTACATTTTTTAGGCTACCGGGCAAAACAAAAAAGGAGCATGTGGGTTCAAGGGCAATATTAAAAATATTAAGAGCAAAAATCTTTAAACCTTTGGAAACTTTGTTCTATGTTCATGTACTTAGGGTCTAGAGTTACCCAGAACAGACAAATCTTGGATTCCAGGGGTTGGCACAATTCCTGAAAAGTTGAGGATTCATAGTTTGACCTATAAATCAGTCAGCATTCGTTTTTTTGTTAAAAAACATGTTTAGCACTGTAAATGAAATTCACAAAAAGAACAATAATATAGCATGGCACCATTTTCCCTTAACACACTTTCAGTTTTCCTTGCATAGCCCCAATACACCAAAAAATAGCCATGGAGGACACTGGCTTTCACAGGTAGGGACTTACGTTAACAAAATTAACAATGAACTCAGCAGCAAACTTGGATCTCATCCCTACACAGTTGGACGAGTTGCTACAAGGGTTGCTGCCTTTCAATTAAAAGTCCCATAGTAAGGACCTCTGAAAATAATTATGGCCCAAGAAATCTTAGAGATTTGCAGCACGAAAAAAAGTTCTAGTTAATAGTTTTAGAGAAGGGTGATCACAAAGTAACAATTTCTGTTGGACTCAGAATATATATCTTCACCACACGTGCTATAGATAGAATGTACATTCTAAAATGCATTCAAAGTGCACAGCCTATTTGCACAGAAATTTAGTTTCCTATGTGAGAGTTTTAATGCACTGTAACCATCAGAACAACCATCTGCAGAACATCCATTATGACACCAAAACAATCAGAGCTATGTGGAAATACACATTTTTTAATTTTTTTTTATTGTGGTGAGCTACACCAATCACAATATTTTTGCAATCATTTTAGTAGCTGTGTTTTTACTTTCTTATTAGCAGTGTGCTGATTGTGTTTTCTTTTTGACCAAAACTGTAAATAAATATGCATGTAAAATAACTGGCTTTGTGTTTCTTCAGAAATATAGTCTAAGGAGACCACCTGTATATTTAACACCTTGGGACATTGAAAATGATGAATGCTTAGAAAATCGGGCAGTTGGCTTTTTTTGGCAAGAGATGTTTGACTCTTCATTTATGTTTAAGGTAAGTTTAAGTAAGATCAACACAGTTCATCAAAAATGTCCGTAATATATATTTATATCATGTTTATATATTGTGTGTGAATGATTTTGCCATTAAATATTGCATCGTAGTAGCTGTGTAGTAGTGTAGTTATTTTCAGAATGATCAATGTGCAGCTTTTTTGTATCCCAAGCAAAATTTAAAATGGAAACCCTAATTATTTCCCAGGACAAGATTAAATTCTGTGCCTTCCAAATACACCAAATACACCCAGTCCACCAAGTCAACTGCCTGTCAAATCCAAAAAGGCTTTACTGTACATTGCACTTATCCCATTTGACTGTTAAATGCAAGGTTGGAGATGGGAGGTGACAGGGCCTAATCATGGCTTGACGTGCAGCTGTACAACTTGAGTCTAGGATACATGGGGTTCTGTAAGCACACAGAGTTCAATTTGAAGACTAATATAGGTATTTGAAGGCACCATAAGGTGCCTAAACTTCATCATTGTTCACTTTAGGCCAGGACAGGTTTTCTTGCTTGTTAGAATCATTTAGCTTTACTACTTAGCAGCTGTTGTGAAAAGTTGTGAAAACTTTATTTGACCAAGTTTGCTATAATTTTTTTAGTGCTGTGGTTATTTAATTGCCTGTATCTTATAAATTGTATCTTAGGAGCTCGGTTAAATTAGAAGATTCCAGAGAGCAGTATTTTTTTTTGTATTTTTAAATGGTACATATATACAAATATTGAACAACGTTATGGAGCAGATATCAACCATTTACACTAGCTGTGCATCCATTCACCAAATTTAGTGTATGGCCAAATTTATTCTTTTGTTGTTTTCTAGTTGTTCATAAAAGCTAAAAACTTACTTTGATTACCTAGGTAAGCAATCTAAATATAATCACCAACACTCACATCAGGAAGCAAGTGAAATGTGATGAAGTTGGGGGTCGTTCTACAAAACTAAAACAAGGTAAAAAGATTATTATTTCATGTCAATCAATTTGAATTCAGATTAAAAGATAAATGTTCGCTATTTAGGTCATTTCTACTATTTGTTTGTAAATCGTGTTTCAAATTCCCTTACATTTCTCAGTAATTCTACTGTTCACTGCATACCTAATATCCTATTTAGGGAGATATCCTGACCTAATTTATTTTCCTTAGCCTCTGATCTGTTGTTTTCTGAAATGACACCATTTACCAAGTTTCCTTTTATTTATAGCTGTGCTCCAGGCAAAATGCTAACAAAAATCTGAAATACATATATGGCAGTGATTTTCTAACCAGATCATTTGAATTTATGTCTTAGCTAAGCTGGACATTTACAAAGCACTTCAAAACAGCAACACCAGAATAGTGATCTGATTCCAGATGTCTAGGATAATTTATACAGTTTGGTCACCTACCTGGCCCTAGCCTGTGACTGGACAGTGAAGGATCAGTATAGCTGTGCAAGGAATTTGAGGAGGCTGATCATCTGAATTTCAAGACCTTGAATGAAAACACAAGCACAGCCCTCAACCTCCTAAATAGCAAATAACTTAAACAAGAGACCAAAAATTCAACTGTCAGTGACATCACTGAGTTTTTTAATTGTTCTTGAAGAGAATCTTGCCTGTGAGGCAACCGTGAAGCAAAGTCATGTCACTGGTGTCTTTAGGTAGTGGAAGTTAGAGCTAGAGCTTCTTTGCATGAAATTCTTACTAAAAACTGGCAGCACTGCTCTCCCAGTGATTAAAGCTAATATAGAAATGGTGCTAGCTTTTGATAGCAATAAAACAGTACACCAGGCTGATAAAACACAGCTCAGTATTTTTAACACATAATGAAATGTAATATTTTATGGAGGCAGCATAAGCACCTGAATTTGACTTGGGGTCGGTTTCTTGAAATCTACTGTACAATCTGAAACTAAGTGATTAGCTGTCCTGAAGTAAAGATGCTAACTGGAGAGGAGCCTGACTCATAAAGTACAGTTTCATGAACAAATACATCTTTGAATAGTTAAATGTCCATTTCAGGCAAAAGATACTAATTCCATATCTAAATTATATTTTATATTTCTTAACATTTTTAGTAGGATGTTAAAAAGTCTTACCAAATATTATGCATAATATAACAAATTAAAGTAAAATTACCGTAGTCTTTTTTCTTACTGAATTTAAATGCATATATCATGTCATTACCTCTGCCTTTGTACAATAGACAAGCACAAGGTACACTGGTAGGATTGTATTCAAGCTGAGTAGTACAGAGGTGAAAGGTCCTATTATCCTTATGCTAGGGTTTTATCTCCTCTAGTTAGATCCCCAAACAGTGAGATACCTTTATTGGTCCTAAATGGTCATTTTGGATTACATTGAATAAAACAAAAGCAGAAAAATCAGAAGAAGCCCAGTTAGTACGATGAGATCATGAATAGCCTGTTTTAATTATGTTAACCAACACTCTGCTATGGTTATCTCAAAATGCAAACTAGTATGTGTGCATAATCTACAGTTTGTTTGATGACAGATTGTATTTCAATATTTATGGTTCTTTTTTGTATCCAAAGCAAAACAAGATGAGGTCAGACCATTATCTACAAGGAGGTTTTTTCAAGACACCTGGCTGTTCGATATAGTGGCAGTGGGGTAAGTATAGCATTGCTTAGTAGGGATGAGCAAATTGATTTCCAAGGAAAATGTTTTGTTGAGGGATAGAAGTACAGTGCCACTTTAGTCATTTACTTTTGTATGCAAAACAACTGTGTGTTTGGCTTTATTATCCTTTCATTTTGTCTTACAGCCCAGAAGGCCATACTGTACTAAACCTGACTGCACCAGACAGTATCACCAAATGGGAGACAGACGCAGTATGCCTGGGAAAATCTGGTATTGGGGAGATCAGAGATGTTGAACTCACCACATTTAAGCCTTATTTCATTGACCTCATTATGCCTTACTCTGTGGTCCAAGGAGAGAAATTAAAAATTCAAGCCCAGGTCTTCAGCTATGATAGTAAATGTATTCTGGTAAGACTAACCAGTCAGTAGCTCCATCTTATGTCTTCATATACTGCAAATGGAGTAGCTTCAATATTAAATAATAACCAATAAGAATTAATCTTTTAAGCAGTTTAGCACACATGGACACTTATCTCCTACTGCAAGTCATTACTCATCGGGTACAGTGACAAAGAATATATTGTTTCTCCAGGGATTATTTGGCTGATTGACCCACCATCAAATGTATTGCCATTAAGGCAAGTAGGATGACACCAGTAGTATTTTAGCTGTCTAGCAGGGTGACATTTTGACTAAAACTGTAAAGGGCTTTCCTTCCTAATTATCACTACCGGTATCTATCTCTCAAAAGTAAGAGAGTATCCCCTGTTATATCATTGTCCCTGGAATAGGTTTATTTCTAGATAGTTATTCTTGTTATTTCTATTAGGTTTATTTTCAAACATTTACTCTCCCACTTTTTTGCCACCATTTTAAACTATTGCTATCACTTTCTCTACCAGAGACAGTGGCCTAAAAAAAGACATAGTTTTTAGCTCTTCCCTATTCTAAGCAAAACTAAAACAAAAAATAATACAAGTTTTGGTATGTTATTTTGTTATATTTTATTAAGGCAAATTACTGAAGTGACTTTTTAAGGTTTATCTAACAGTACAGTACTACTAAGAAATTATGTGATGTCAACCACAGCATGTGGAATTCAGTTTTAACAGCAAGCAGTGTCAGAAATACAAGCAAATTTTTGTGCTGCTATTTGAACTAATAAATTAAAAAAATGCACATATCTATGTTTGCCACATATCTTACTAGAGTAGTATTTCATTGTTACAGGTGGGAGTGTTCCTGTCTGATGCTGATGGTATTGATACAGTCCAAAACAAAGATCAAGTCCGGTGTGTCTGCAACGGTCATGTCAGCCACTTTAGCTGGGATGCCACAGCTTCAAAACTAAGTACTGTTCAAAAATTCTCACTAAACTTATTTATTTGGAAGTTTGAATCTTAATAATGAGATGTGGCAAGATAATTAACTCATCCTATTTTTTTTACTAGATAAAATCAAGATTAATGTGCAAAGTGGATCTTTGCACATTGATGGGGACTGCAAAGAAGACCCTCTTCTGATAACAAAGGAACACGATTTGGATTCTATTGAGAAAACCTTAGAAGTTAAGGTAAGAACTCCACTGATATGCATAGAATCAAAGAATAGGTTCATTTGTGCCATATTTAGGAGGTGAGTTCCTATGTTCTAAAAAAAGTGTCACTAATTTAGACAGACTTAAGACAGTGAGGGAACACTGCAAACCTAAATTAAATTCTAAATGTTCAGCACTCTAGCCAAAAGCTGTATGTTTCACTGTAAGATATATCACTCGGACACAGACAGCTATAAACATGCAACAGTGGTTCTTCCCTTCCCCACTCTACCAACACTTTTAATAAATAAATAGAATTATAATAAATTCTGGACAGATGTAGATTATCATAAATTAATATTGTAAAATGCAATATATTTACCAGGGTCTTGGAACTAGTCCCCAGTAATTCTATTACTTCAGCACAGTTTTCATTGTTTCATGTTTTCTGTTTCTTTTTGCTTATTTTCAGCCAAGTGGATATGAAGGGCAAATCACACAGACACATATTCTATACTCTGAAGGTAAAAGAAAGATACTGGGCAATGAATATGTATGTAACAGAGTTGGCTATACAGGGAGAGATACAGGGAGAAGAGATATGTTCTTTCTGTTCTAAATAATTAGAGACAATTTCTGCTCATGTGCTAATTATTATATATTGGGCAAGCTCAGTGAATGACATTCCCAGTTTACTTTAGCCAATTGTAAAATGTTATAATTGCCTAGAATTTTCCACTCATTGATTCTGCACATAGGTGATAGTAGTCCCCCAAAAGAGGTTGACTTTCTTTATTTCCTAGTCATAGATGGTGAAACTGCCACGAGATTACACAAAGATTCTTTTGAGATGATAGCCATACTGTCTTTTTGGTCTATTCTGTGCACATAATGGCTAAAGCCCACATTTTTGGGGTGACAGTCATGGTCTGAATTTACCTTCATGCAACACTTTATTTGCATAAACATACAGCATTGTGTCGTAATGTGCAAAAACACTTTTGAATTGATTTCTTATTTAGTTATGACAAAAAAAGAGCAAGATTACAGTATATTCACCTAATGATTTAATGTGACATGAATATTGGATATTTTATTGATAGGTAAAAATGTACCCGCAAGGCAATAATGCAGCTGCTGAATCTTAAATGATCACTGCTACTGGTTTTGGCAATCATTTATTAAAACTTTGTCAATATAATAATATTGTTTTACTAATGAGAGGAGCTGCTGCAGTTATAGAAACGAAAGCAAGTAAATAAAATGCATACCTATTTATTCCCTAGTAACCCTTAGTTAAGCCTAATGAGCCCTAATTATTTATTTCCTCCTTCTTTATTCCCCAAGAGTTTTTTTTTACTATTAATATATTTGTTTTGTTATGTTTGCAACTTCTAGCATCACAGAACAAAAAAAAAATGCACAACTAAAAAAAATGTTTTGCAGATAACTTTGTAATGTTTTGTCAGTTTAAACAAAACAATGTATTGAAGAAAAAAATTTTTATCCACATTAAAATTACTTTTTCTTTTTTTTTTTAAAATATTATTTATTTTTGTGTTTTGTTTGCTTGCTTTTGATTAAGATATAGTGAGGAGGGAAATCTTCTCTTATGTGTCTGTTCATTTCAACAAACACGTTTGGATGGTTTTCCTGCAGGTTTTCTAAACCAAAATAAATATAAGCTGCTGTATACACCTACCCAAAATTATTTTTATTTTTTCTTATATAAAAAGTGTCCAAACTATATATGATTTATAGGATTGATGTATAGGTTCTTTTGTTATCAGGACAAATAGAAAGAACAGACAGCAATAGAAATCTGGTGCTAAGTGCTATTTTTTTTTACTTCAACCAAGCAAAAAAATTCATATAGTTCTTTATTTTTAATTAGGGGCTAAATCAAATGTGATTGGGTTTTTATATGCAGCATCCTATATACCTAAATAAAGTAGCTTTAGAGTCACTCGGAGCTGTGCAAACATGATCTATCAGCAGAAAAATTAATCATAATAATAACCACTTGATCTGCCTTCAAAAACTGCTCCTCCTAGTGTTCTGTTCTTTCTTTTGTTCACTCATTTTCCTATGTGTAATCTCCTACCAGATACCACCAAAAAAGTGACATTTACCCTGACTACTCCAGACAGGCTGATTCCAGGAACAGAACGTGCCCACATTATTGTTTTAGGTGAGAACCCAGTACACCTTATTTTTTTGTATGGTAATTTCATTTTACACTTTTTTACTTACATACTTTTTTTTAGGTGACATCATGGGCAACATTGTCGTTAATTTGGAGAATTTAGTTAATTTACCAGATGGATGTGGCGAGCAGAGCATATCCAAACTTTCTAGATATTGTTCTTCTTTAGAATATCTGCAAAGTTCCAATGAACTCACACCTGAAACCAAAGAAAAGTTTTTGGAACACCTAGTTGAAGGTAAATTAAGTTTGAAAAAAAGAACTTGCTGACAAGGATTGCAGAACACTGGAAAGAAAAATAAAATATCTATACAAATACTAAAGTAAAATATATGTTTAATGAATTTTAAAATGGACAGCTGAAATCAGCTGATCCCAATATGTTTCTGAACATCACAAAATTCTGAATTGGCCTTTGCTTTTACTACTCCCCTATTAGTATATAAATTATTGTAGGATGTGCATTACTTTGTGTAGTAATGTGATATATTCAGCTGCCTACTGACTAAAGCAGACTCCACCTTATGTACATTCTAAATGCTCTGCAGAATGTGATGGACAGACATTACTAGAGACTAATAAACACAGATTGATGGACATGTCATCTATTTTTAAATGAATGATGTGAATTAAAATTAGATGTTGCCTATTATACACCAAATTTCAAAATATTTCATGCAAACATTTGTATGAACATAAGTGGTGGGAAGAGGTGCTGTTGAGTACTGACAAGCAGTTGTATTAGGAGGAACCTACAATATTGTGTTACATAGGATTTAGTATAACAGATGACAGTGACCAATTATATTATCTCTCTACTAATCTCTCTCTACTAATTTTCCTGCTAAGAGAGATTATCCAAAAAGTTAATGAGTGATGATTATCAGAGAGAATCAATCCTATAAAATGCTATGAGCTATGGTTACTACCCGTCTAAAGTCCTTGTTCTGTAGGTGATACTTCAATGATTTTTCTTGAATTTATGAATAATATAGATAACATTTCTCTAAATAGTTTTATGGATAATATTTTACTTGTTACTACTGAAGTTTTTTTTTTCAGTTCTGATGTAGCAATTTATAGAACACATATATGGACCTTGCAAAAAAAAAACAAAAACATATGTATAAAATTGTTAGCAGGATCAAGCTCAATTTGTGCATTTTATGGGTAGGGTTTAAATATTCAAAGATATATGAAGGAATGCAGTATGTTGGACTGTTAATGATCGCACAAGGTGCTGTGTTATCTGTAATTTGAATGTTGGAAGTTTTGTATGCGTTTAACCATTCCGCTTTCTCTCTGTAGGATACCAAAAAGTACTAACGTTTCAAAATACCACTGGTGCATTTGCTTTCTTTAATGGAGGTTCTCCAAACATATGGTATGTACTGACTGATCAACTCTTGACAGCAGTTTATTATCTGTTTTGTAAGATGGAGTATCAATTACCCATTGTAATGTAAACATCGTTATTCTTTGCCCTAAGTCTATCAGCTTTTAGTTTTACTATTACATTCTGACCCCCTTACTATGTTGACAAACTTTGTGGATTTCCTGCATCAGTTTCAATTTACCCAATCATGGTGAGTTCTCAACACTTAACTGAAGAGAGGAAGCCAGTGAGATGAGTGGATAGAACAAGTCCAGTTAAATGTGAACAACTTCCATTAGCTATTACATTATCTAGATAAATTGGAATTTTTACAAATGTATTACTACCAGACCCTGATTCTGATCCTACCTGACTATTGTATGTCTGTGTATAAACTCATGTGACCATTACCATCTCTATATTTACATCACATTGAATAGGAAAAATGGTAGAACTACACATAGTTAAAAGTAATTATACACCAGAGAGATGGAAAATGCACCAATGATGATATACAATAAGAGAGAAATTATATAGAATAAGAGCAGGTTTCTAGGTTCATTGCACTCTAAAAAATGAAACTCAGTCAGCTATCCCAGTGCTTTTATATAAAGTCTGTACCCCATGACCAAATGGTATTAGGTGGAGGGAAGACATAATAGGGAAGCCTGCAAATGCGCAACAACAATATTCAAATCAATTGCCAAAATCTGGTTATAATTTTGTTCACTTTCATTCACATTTTACCAATACAATGGTCACCTGAGCTTGCCTATGCAATTTAAACATATTGTCTGATTTTCCAAAGATTAACAAGATATGGGCTTGCTGTTTGGCATTTGCCTTTTGCTTTATTAGACTAGTGGAATTGAATCATGTTTTTGGGGAAAACTATTAAAAAACATTTTGGGAATATTATAAAAATCCCAGAAAGTATGTTTCGGTCATTGGCAGTATAATGTAGGCATTCTAGGCAAATCCAAGGAATGGCTATTAAAACTGTACTTGCCTAAACATTGTTGTATTTTTAAATTAAGCCTTTCTTTAACCTTTATTCTCCTGCAGGATCACAGCCTTGGCAGTTCAGGCAATTAGTTGTGTCCAGCAGTTTATCTTCATAGATCAGAAGAACATTCAGGAAGCTCTTCACTGGTTGGAAGAGACACAGCAGCCCAACGGCTGTTTTAATAATTCTGACTCCTACTTCTGCAATGACATAGATGTAAGTAGTTGAGATCTGTTATACTGATATATTGACACCGATTAATTAAAAATTCACACTTATAAATCTGTATTCCTCTTGTCATGCTTGCTTGTCCCTGTTGTCAATTAATATTCACTAACATTCAGCAGAACATCTAACCTTTTTATTATTATTATGTTTTATATAGCATCAAAATTTTATTGAGCTTTTTACAGAGTCCATGTCACCAACTGTCCCTTAGAAAAGCTCACAATCAATTGTGCCTACCATTTTCATACTATATAAGCTCTCCGATATAGTCTAGGGACATTTTTTGTGGTGGTGGCGGTAACATTTACCCTACCAGATTGCCAGTGTCCTCTCAGAATATGCTACCCCTTGAATTTGTACTACCATTAAAGTGCAGTGATGCCATTGATCTGTTGTGTCTGCTTGGTGATAAGTCAGATTAGTGCTATCAATGAAAATGGGAATGTGTAGTGACATCATCAATAGCAAAAAAAGCATGCTACCTAACAACTCCTTGCATTAGATCCCTATATATATATATATATATATATATATATATATATATATATATATATGTGTGTGTGAAACCTGTACACTCTGAAAATGAAATGTCTGTACAACACAGAGTTTAGGAGATGTGGGAGGCATGTGAGAGGTTGGGTAGAATGATATAATGAGCACAGTTGTGATATTGTGCTACCAATGGTTTTATTGAACACACCATTTTAAGGGTTGCATGAATCTGAGATGTAGCATGATCTAATAGGACACTGGAAAAACCAGGTAGAACTTACAAACTTTATGCAGGCAGTGTTCTGGCTAAGATTCAGGGCCATAATGCTGTAAGGCCAGACATCACAACTAGACTTTTAGAGTAATAGTGATAACTGTCTCTATACAGCACAGTTTTTATCCTAAACATTTTGAATTTTCCTTGCTTTTGGTCCCAGAGGGAATGAGTGGAACAATGGGTAGGAGTTCAAACATCAAAGAGCTGGAGGCGTGTAATTTAGCTTGTAATCTGCCCTCATGTGCAAATATGTTAAGCATACTTGCACATTATGGCAACATTTTCTAGGGACCACAAAATGTTCACTGTCTCCTGGCATTTTGGCCTTTCTTCAGGCATACAAGTGTCTCGTAACAGAGTTAGACTCCAAGGTGTGTGGGAACCAAGCCAACAAGTGTAATGTGGAGATCTTGCCTGTAGAGACTCAAGTGTGAGGATTGACTCGTCTATTTAGTCTTGATAACTGAATATCACTGCAGTACTGCTGACCCTTTAAATATCTTTTCTTTTTTTCAGGATGATGATGAGCTCTCCCAAACTGCTTTTATTCTTATCGCTCTGTTGGAACATCCAATTGTCTACAATGTAAGTCAGATGACAAAAATGACATGAAAGCAATTTATAAAATGTCTGTGCACATTTTCTTTGATTTTTTTGGTTTAGAGCTACAAAATACTAAATACTCTAAAGTAAATATACCCAGAGGAGTCATAATCCCACACTTTGTTTTTATCTTGCATTTTTGTTGCCTTTGCCTACCACTGGAGACCACTATACTGTCTGTCTTGTTATTTGTTTTTTCATTTTGTGTCAATTTTATTTTCCCCAGAACATTTATTTATGTAAAACCATATTTTACAATGGTGGTTGAACATTAAGACACACATGAATGCACCCTTGTATTCAGTATTACCTTAAATTATTTAAATTTGACCAAATTTTAGGCACAGAGTAACAGAGTTCAGTTTATAAAAGAAAGAAGAGACACAAAGAGCCAGTTAATTGTGGCACTTATGTTCTAACAAGGGAAATGCTGACAAGAAGAAAGAACAGAGAGCGAGATGAGCTAATCAGTCTGCTGCTTCTCATTTACCTATCCATTATTAGGCTGAGGGAGGATACGACCTGTAAGTGTTACTTAGTAAAGCAGAGGAAAATAATTTGCAAAAGTGTATTTTGTCTGAGCATTAGGCTATTTGCCTGGCTTTGCATTTTAAAAGGTGGCTGTTTAATATTGTCCTAAATCTGACAAACTTTTTGTTAATCCACCCTAATACCCAAAGCCCCACACTTCTCTAGATGTGCCATTGGAAGTCTCCGAAGAAAACAGAAAACATGCATGCATTTGGTTGGCTATTTTTTATACATTTTGTTTAAATTTATTTTTCATGCATTCATTGTTTTAATTTTAATCAATGTTTTGTTTTTAGGGAAGTATTATTGAGAAAGCAAAATCATGTATTACAAAAGGAGCAGCAAATGCCAAAAAACCACATACATTGTCTATGCTGGCATATGCCTTCACCTTGTTGGGAGACAGTGAGCTGAGAGCACTCATGCTCAAACGCCTGGACGACAAAGCTGAGACGCACAGTAAGTAAATATGTGCAAAGAACCAAATCCTAACTGTGTAAGTTATTAAAGCCCAACTTGTTTATTTTGACAGAGCAAGATTGAGTTACAGTTTACGTTTCACTGCTGTGTTTCTCTTCCTTTGGGAACATAGTTCTTCATTTTTTGTTTATTTAATGGATGTTGGACAAAAGAGGAAGTTAGGAACATTCACTCCAATGATGCACAGAATGCCACCACTCTATAAATCCTAACAAGTCTGAGAAACCAACATATCAGGATCGGGTGACTCTACTTTTTTGGAGTTTGAAGAAGTGATTATTTTCTTATTTCACCACAATGAGGACGTCAATAGAAATAAAATATATATTTTTTTGGTAGAGCATGTGTTCCTATAGGGGAGATTTCCCATCTCTTCCTGCAAATGACAGAGTGTCAAAAATGCTGGAATTGATAGGATATTCTATTTGATGCAAATGCCCTTTCATGTCTCATTTTGGTGTTACTGGGACAGAAAGTGAGTGGAAATTTCCCCAATGAAGACACATCAAAACATTTATGAAAGGTGCTTTCAGGGCCTATACAGTAACTAAAAAAAGAGGTTTTTATAAATATATATTTAAAAGTTTAGGTACCATCAGTTCCTGACCTGGAACAGGCATGTTGTAAATATGTGTCAGATTTCCCTGCTGCTCGATACCTGTTCCAAAAATTATCAGAGGAATGAGAACCCAGGAACTGTCATTCTTAAACAGAGAGGTCACCAGCATTCAAACGACTTGTTACAAAATAAAACATTGCCTAAAGTGCATCTTCTAATTATCACTGTGAATTTTATTTAGGTGGATCCAAGCACTGGCTAAGTTCTAACTATCGTCACGGAGATATTGAAATATCCGCATACGTTATCATGGCTCGGCTTTCTGATAAGACAATCACTCACCAGGATCTTGAAGAAAGTGCTCACTCCGTCCGCTGGCTTGCATCACAACAAAACCCATGGGGTGGCTTCTCCTCTTCTCGGGTATATTGCTTGTTTCCATTTTAACATTTCCTTGAAATATAAATTCTAAGTTCTACATCTAGTGGAACTTTATTTCAGAAATGTCCTTTTATGTTAAGCATGTGAACAAAATTCCATATTAGAAGAAACCACAAAGTGCTTTGTTGTAAAAACATCATTGTAGTGCAGAGGTTAAGAGTATGTAACATACTACACTGTGTGCAGAGAGTAGCCTTTAGAAATATGTTATACAGTATGTTTTTTCTGTAAAAAAAAAAGTAACCCTTACATTGCTAATCACAAAGTGGCAGAAATGATTTCTGGTGTTCCTGGTAAAAAAAAGTGTGGCATGATTGGTCAATAATAAAAGAAAAAAATTATTCACAATTGGTTGTCATTGGGAACAGAAATATTTTTGAGTCATCAGTAAGTGAGAAATATTCTGCATCGATGAATAAAAAGAGTAAAAGAGCCTTGTGTCACTGGTGAGTGGGAGCAGAAATGCCCAACATTAGCAGGGAAAAAGTATTTTGCAGTATTGGTCACTAGGACAAAACATGCCTAAAATGTTGTGAATGAACATGAGGTAGGTGTGTGTACTTAACTATTCAATGTTTTCCTGGGATCTCACCAGAAGGATTGTTATGTCACCCTCACTTAGGCAGCATTGGCAGAGTTAAGGATAATTTATTTATTAGCTTTTTTCTACAGGTTTTTCCGTGTTGTGCTATATGTTGTGTTCAGCTAAGGGTATTTGATGTGATAGACTTTCTAATTTCTAGATAAATAATCCCTGAACATTTGAATATTTGAAGAATATTTGAAAAATATGAATATGTCATCTCACAGGGATCTTCCTGCCTAATTTGCTGATCACAAAAATAACTTGTTTTACATATGATAAAACTACCAAGAATATGATAACATACTACCATATCTAAGGACTAGCAAACTACACTTTATTTCATGTTTGTGTTTTACCATAAATAGACTTACAAAGATTTCATGTGTTACAGGACACTACAACAGCTCTTCAAGCTCTCGCTAAATATGCCAAGGCCACAAAGCAAAAGAAGGGAGACTCAACTGTTACTATTGAAGATGATTCGGGATTTCACAAAGAGATTCACATAGATGATCATAACAGCCTTCTCCTGCATACAGTGGATCTGCCTAAAGTCCCTGGAACTTACACAGCTAATATCAAAGGAAATGGCTGTGTTTACATACAAGTGAGCAAAATTTTGTTCTCTGCCTTAAATGTATACATTTACGCTGCACAGGTTGGTTGAACTTATAGCATTCTTTTTGTTGAAGAAAAAAATAAGGATGGACTAATAGTGAGCAGTTAGAAAGCACAGGGAGTTTCTGGAGGTTCATGGGTAGAACAACATAGGGAGCACTGAAGGTAGAAAAAAAAAAGATATAAACAATATAATAATTCAAATGGTACTTAATGATCAATTTCTTGATTCCTTATTTCTCTCCAGTCACATCTACATTACTACAGTCTTCCTGATGAGCACGATCACCACTTTTCTGTTAATGTAACCACCAATCCAGCTGTCTGTAGCCGGGATGCACAGGAAAAGTTTGACGTCCATATAGATGCCAGGTAATTCACAACATCCACTAAATAACTAAAGACAAAGTTTATTAAAAAGTGCCTTCTACACAGTGCTGAAGTGCTGATCTCAGATTTGTATTCAACACCAGAACCCTAGTGTGCAGCAGAGATTTGAATGGTTGTGGGGCATAGGAGGATGTAGGATTTATTATCAATATTGAGAGTAGGCAAGGCCTTAAGAATAGCATGGGCCGAGAATACAGCGGCAGTCGTCCATTGTCCGAACGACCGTCCTGGCGGATCCACAAACGATGGACAACTAACGATGCTAATGCAAGGGAAGGAGAAGAGCGCGCAGCGGGGTACCGCTCTGCCATTCTCCTCCTCTCCATAGAGCAGAATGGTGCTGTATGTACAGCGCTTGTTCATGCATCCTGCATACCTTAGATCACAAAAGATCCTTTCCATCGATAATTATTGCACGTGTGTATGTAGCTTTAATTTTAATATGCAATGGAACCTGCAATACATAGGAATTCAGAAAGCTGTAATTATGAAAATACAGCCAAATTGATAAATCCAATCCAAGGTGTCTTCTGGAACCCTTTGTCCCAAATGCCCCAGATATCCCAGATAGTAGAGTATTTTACAGCTTCACAATCTTTGTGGGCTATTGTTGTAGATCTAACGCAAATGCACTTTACTCTTAAATTTTAAAATGTCTCAGGATTAATCTTTTCACAACAAACTCAGAAGGGATGTATATATTATTACCACATACCATAATAATAAATCTGTTTACCTTGTGTATGAATATGTACCTTTTTCATAAAGAATTTAGCAAAAAAAATTTACAATGTGATGTAGATATACCAAACAACATTTATTTCAAAATTAAAATAATTTTTTCTTTTGTAGATACACTGGAAAACGACCTAAAACCAACATGGTTGTGATTAAAGCAGAACTTCTGTCAGGATATGTTCCAGATAGTAAGAGCATCAGGAAAGTAAGTGTCATATTCGGGGAAGATTGGAGAAGCAAGATTAGGCTAAGCAAAGCTACCATTTGATTTAACAATCAGAGGAGCTTTATCATATTGTGTTGATATGAAAAGTTTAAAAAAAGACATCAAACACTTTCTCTTGTATGTAGGCAGGATAAGGGTGGGAAGTTCTTACACTGACTGTGGTAATGAAACAGAAGATGTATAGCTGAAGTGACTGAAATAATGGGTTATAGTATCACATATGCCTATTAGTTTTTCTTGTTGTTCTCAAATACCACAAATAGTGCATATTTTAGTAAGTTATTTTACCTTTACAGAACTATAGTGATTAACGTCCTTGAAAAGCTGTTTAGCTAGCTGTGTCTATATCCACATAAAACATGAACTGTTAATGGGGGTATGGGTGTAGCACTAATAAAGGCATAAGGTTATGTGCTGGCCAGGCAGGTAGAGCACTGTAAGAACACATGGTCTTCCAGGATAAATGCAGGTTAATACTCCTTAGCCCCTCCAAAAACTCTGTATTGTAATTGTACTCGTAGAACAATAGGAGCAGATAGAACACTTATCCTAAACATGAGGCAATTTAAGAAGGGGGTCTGTATTAATTTTACTGTGCCCATTAACAGCAATTTATAACTATTTTTTTACATTTATAATTTAGTATGAAAAAAAAATGTAAGTAATAATTTGGTTGCTTGGCATGTGCAAAAAAGTGCTTTTTCTTGAATTTTTTTTTTTTTTTTTTTTAATATGAGTGTCAAAACTGCTCTTATAGATTCATAAGCAAGATCTTATGCTTGTAACATGCTTATTTTCCCTAGCTGAGGAGGAACCATGAAGTGGCAAGAGTAGATACGTTACCAGGAGAGATTGAAATTTACTTGCACGAGGTAATTGCTGTATCATATTATATAAATATATTCTAACAGTTGTATTATTTAAAAGAAATATAACTGACACGTCAACACTTCTGTAAAAGCCTGCAGTGATATCTCATGATTCTACTACACCTCCACTTTTCTGAGCCATTGCATAGTTTGCAGCCATTGCAAAATTGTTACCAGACTATAGGAAGATGGATTCAGATATTTTTTCCTAGCAAAAAATTTAGGATATGTATTGCTAATATTTCTTATCAGTGACATTAAAAGCATGATAGCTAAGAATTAGCATTTTCATAAGGAGAGGTCAGTAGTGGAAGCTTTCAAACCTCTTCAATAAAATGTGCTTTTAATTTATGCATAACTGGGTTTTATTGTATTTTGTTTTTGTTTTAGATTTGGATGTGAAGCACAGATTATTGTTTGTTTCTTTAATCCTAATCACTTCCCGTTTTGTTCTGCAGCTCGATCATGAGAACCAGCATTTTGTTTTCACTATCCAAAAAGAAACACATGTGGAGAACCTGCAGCCTGCTAACATTCTAGTATATGATTACTATGTTCCAGGTATGTAAGAATAAGCAGTGACAGGAACAGGTAACAAATCCTAAAAGATTACAAGGATAGTTCTTTTAATGTATAGACACCTACAAAAACTTAGCATACTATCCAGTTATCTATTAAATCAAGTGTCTTAAAGCTTTGATAGCTACATCATTTATTTGCACATGTAAATTGGTATCTGGGTATAAAGATTTTTTGGGGAAAAAGTAAAACAATTCAGGTTTACTAGTAAGCCTAGAAATGCCTATTTTTGTGCTGTTGAACACCTGACCATGCCTGACAGTCAGAGGACTTATATTCAATTAGTCTTGCCAAGGACAATGAAAACTGTTAAAAAGAATTAGGTAGGGGGTTGCACAAGTCACTGCAGTCTATAGAAAGAGTCAAACAGAGGGAAGCATTGAACAAGCTTTAAGATCCAATTTATTATACATATTGAATTGTTTTACATTTATTTTAGGGAAATAAATCAGGTCATATTGTTCTGTGCCCACCAGCATTTCATACTATCCCGTTATTCTTAGCACTCATTGTTAAAAAGAAATCCTAATTTAATTTTGTACTTACC
Organism: Pyxicephalus adspersus; assembly: GCF_032062135.1. Lineage (NCBI taxonomy): Eukaryota > Metazoa > Chordata > Amphibia > Anura > Pyxicephalidae > Pyxicephalus > Pyxicephalus adspersus. The sequence goes on along the minus strand of NC_092867.1, from coordinate 17,282,993 downwards.
ATCAATGTACTTACAACCAACAAGAAACTCACCACAATAAGGACAGTAGTAGCAACATTGTCTATAAACACTGTATCTAACAACAACACTGTATCTAAAATTGTGATACTACTGTAGTTAGCCACCCCTACTGTAGAAATTCAGAAACCACCTTAAAGAATAATTCTACGAAAAAGTGATGTTTTTATAGTAGGTGAAGTCTGGATTACTGTGTCAGCCTGTAGCTTTTTATATGTCCTAAATACCCCAATATTAGGATCTCCCCTTTTTTCTGGTCACTTGGGATATTTGGGTGTCAATGACCTTTAATCTACAGTAAGATTACTGTAGAGCAGTGGAAAGGGACAACAAATACTTTTGTTTAAACATCAAATCATTACAGTTCCAGAAGCCTATGTCTATGTACTTCTTGCTTCTTCTATAGTCATAAAACTATCGATACAGAGATGCAAAAATAATTAATGCAATGTTTCTTTACTTTTTCCCAGTGGTCCATTCTCATGCTGAATATAACACCCCTTGCAGTGAAGGTAAAGAATTGTACTTTTTGTATTTGCCTTATCTATCACAAAGTCATGACAAGCAGTAATGTTTTGATATTGGATATCCCAGTCCTAGCCATGGTGACCTGTGCATATTTCTCCCTGTTTATAGCTCACTGTAATGTACGTGCCTCTGAGAGGAAGGACTGCGGTGCACCCGGCATCACCAAGGAACAGTGCGAGGAGAAAGGCTGTTGCTATGATACCAGCGTTGTGGATGCCAAATGGTGCTTCTTTCATGGTGGGTATTTTCAGTAAATCCCTCATTATTCTCAGCAATATTGTTATATCTGCTGACTAAGTCTGAAATATAATAACGCTCATCAGTTCTGTTGTTAGGTTCTGACAGTGTGTTAAGTTCAGGTGTTTCCAATAGAGGCTAAGGTTAATGTTACAACATTGAAAGACAAATGAGCTTTTAACTACAGTTTGGGGAAGGTCTCATTCTCATAATACTGACTGTGCCCAAGTGCAGGTTCAAAAAGACATAGCTTTGTGTGGAATGGCCATTAAAGTATCCTGACCTCAACCCTTTAAACAACTTTTATATGAAAAAGAATGGCAATTGCAGGTTAGGTCTTCCTATCCACCATCAGCACCTGACTTCACAAAGGTTCTTTATTTGTTGTGGAAAATCTAATTTTATGCACAAGATTGCACTTGCTCAACAAATAACCTTGAACTAATATCTAATGCATGTTTTTTTTACAGGTGTCAATATTGTGGAGGTCAAAGAAGATCACCATAGCGAAGAAACCCAGCACACACAGGAAGCTCACTAATAAAAAATATAGTGTCTAAAACACAACATACAGCATAAGAATCCTCTACTCTTTACATCTTTGGCAATAGAAAACAATGTGGAGAGGTGCCTAAACAAGCTACTGTTCTTTGGATGCTGTTTCTTATCTGTGATGGAAACTTTAATAAAATTATAGACACTCTACCCAGAAGTTGTATCTTATTTTTAAGGTATCAGCACAACTTTTTTTAACTTACATCTGACAAGTCAAAGTAGTGCATGCAGGAGTCCACTTTATGATGATACATTAGATATACATCAAAATGCATTTTTACAGATTAAAGCTAAAGGCCAGGATGGTTCTCCATTATGATCCCTCTCACCTTCCCTGTAAAAAAATAAAGTAAAATGTATAGATGCTTAAATATAAATGACCTTAACCTAAATACCTGTCCCAGGTCATGAAGTCAAAGTCCTATGTGACACAATAATAAAATTAGGCAGAGAGTATTTTTTTGTTGGAAAGCAGAGTAAGGAAGTTTATATTTCTGTCAGGTGTTCGTGTTTGTGAAGAATTTTCCTTCATTTCTTATCTGTACATTCAAAGAAATAGGGAGTGCATTTGTCCCTAAAACACATAGTTTTTGGTGCTTTTGTCTTCGTCCCCACCAGAATTATTTCACATTACGAGCCCCCTGATTTTGTGTCTAGTAGGGATAAGGTGGCAATGAAAATCCCATAGAGGCGCAAACTTGTCTCCATACTTTCCAGATACAAAATAGAACATTTTGGCTAGATTTGGGTTTAAAACTTCAGAACTGCATACTTTACGCATAACTGCATAGTTTACAGTACTAAAACTCTGTTGCTGAAATCAGAATCTTCAAAAAAAAGACAAATTGCACCACCTCTACAGATTTCACCTTCTCTCATATGTCACACTACCAACTGAAACTTCTGTCAGCACGTCCATTGTGTGGCCTCTTTTTAAATTTCAGAATGCAAGAGCTCAGAGCTGCAAGGTTATAGATATGGGAAAAAATAATTATGCAGTATCCCACAACTAGGATTCCAAGTACTTCAATAATCAAATCAAAAATTATATTTCCTGACAGCTCCATATCAGGATACTAATAGGTTAATCCCTTCTTTCTACACTCTCATGAGATCAACACTCCTACTTTACCTCCTTTTCACAGTTCTGATGTGGTACTTCCCATGTAGCTGGTCCTTCATTTCAAGGTGAAGACCCCCCATATGACTCCTAAATGTTGCCTGATCGGAAACCGCACTGCTGGTCCGAGCTAAATATCCGTATGCAAGTAGAGACTGTTTTTTTGGTCCTTTTAAAGCATGATATTTTGTTGTGGTTGGAGTGGTGAAGGCACGCGACTGAGTGGTGTCTGAGGCTGTTTTTTTGTTTACTGGACAGCCCATTGAAACCTTGCTATAGTCTCAGAACCCATTTCCAAAGTGAATGGTGATGTTGAAATTGAGATAACATTAGTCACTATATCTAGCCTCGCCTGGTTGACTTGGAGGGGTGGGGGTATGTGTAAATCCAGCAGCTGCATCATCCATCAAATCCATCAGTCGCTGACCATGTTTCCTAAATGCGGTGCACATGCTGCCTCTCCAAGGTGTGCAGCAGCATCTCCAGAAACCCCCTTAAGCTGTTTGTGGCACAGCCTTTGCCAGGTGATTACCATTCTGTGGGAGAGATTGTGTCTATATTATTTGACTATTTATACTGTTGTACATTTTTTGTGCATTATGGACCTTCCTAAACAAGCCCCTACAAAAGAACAGCCCATTCAGAAACATATTGGCACATACATTACAGTTTTATATTTGCATATATAGGTTACTGTTATTGTTGGTAGTCCAGTTATTTTATGTCTAAAGAGCCCTAAAAGTTGTTCAGTTGCCACCCAGCAAAATAAAATTGTCAAGCCCTGGAGGCAGTCTCAGGCTCAGTCTCTCTCTTCTGGCAAAATAATGCATAAAGGCGATGGACATAATGACTGCAACAACCTCAATGATGCAAAGGGCACAATGGCAGTCACAAACCTTTCAGATGACTTTCTGGAACTTGCTTTAGGATAATCTCCACTTTCAAGCCTCTGTGACATTGTCAGTGAGAAAGAGACTGTTCTAGTGGTTAAACAACAGGAATCTTCACAACTTGCACTTTATTTTGCCTGTCAGGTGGATTGTGATTACAACAAATGACAGGGTAAAGTGTCGGGGGCAATTAGCCCCAAGTATAAAGCCCAGTCCAACAAGTCAGAATATCCAAAGTGTTGGAACTGAGGGCAGCCCTCAAAGCTCTACATTGCAAGTAATGATTTCTCTACACTGCAAAAATGATTTCAAGGTTCTCATGCCGTCAAGCTCTGGGGTCAGATGAACTGGAAATTCTAGTTGGCATGTACAGTTTTAGTGCAGCTAATTTACCAGATCCTAAGATGGGTTTGGAGGAAACCAACCTTCACCCTAGCTATAGCTCCCAACTAGCCCAAGTGCCTGTAGTTTCGAATTTCCAGTATTTCTGGAATTCCTCCAGATAGGCTTAGACATGGGCCTCAGCTTGAATACCCTTAAAAGCCATATGGCTCCTAAGGGTTCCTTAAATTGGACTTGAATCCAGTGCTCATGTTATCTTTGGATAAATTCAAATTGACCTAAACAAACTCATCTGGGGCTACTATCCCTGAAATCAGCTGTTCTAGTGACCATCACTTCTGCTAGAAATTGTTTCCTTTGTCACTGGGAAGCCTTCCACCACATTTTTTTTCCAGAGGGGATACTCTTGGTACCCTGACTAGAATTAACAAAAAGTCACAGTTATGTTATTTAAGATATTGTATGTTAACGAGCTTGACCTCAGCAGGACTTTGCAGGAATTATATAATTACATATTCTCTGGTGACAAGGAGAAGATAACATCATGCTCAGTGAACACTTCCTGAATCATACCATCAAGATTTCCACATACAGGGCTATTGGCTTGGAAGTGCTGATGGGGTTAACATCTCACTCATGGGGTAAATCCTCCTCCTGGGGACGGCCATTTCTGTGCCACTGGAGATGAACTGCAAAGCAGCTACCTGCTCCTCTGTACACTGGATTGTATTACACTGCCATGTAGAACCAGGTGCATTGACCACAGTTAATTTAAAACAGTTTTGGCTATAGCTTCCTCATTTGAATAAACATTTTTTCCTCAAGCAGTCCTTCCTGTGTTTGTGATTTTTTTGCCATTAGTGTGCTGACATGAAGCTGTCAGTGAAATAAAAATATGTTTCTTAATGTAATTTCACTTTCCAAACCGGCTCTTTGACAGCATACTGATTCTCCCCCCTTCATTTTCAGAGTGCTAGTTACATAACATGCAGATTTTAATTTATTTGGGTAATGTTCATATAAAAATGTAGAAGAAGGGGATCAATCTATTGGTATACTGCCGTGGAGTTCCCTAGGATTAGAATATTACATCAGGTGAGTATACAATATTCCATTTTTAATCACACAATTTCTGCCTAACATTGTTTTTTACTTCCACCAGCTTCTACAGTGACCTTTTTCTAGAACATTTTGAACCTATGTCAGTATATTTTTTGTATGCTGTCTATGTCCTATCTGAAGACGTTTTTCCTTCCCTTTAGTGGTGACAACCTTGGCAGGAAGTAAGCGGAAAACATTGAAAACCATAACACATTTTTTGCATTGACATACATTAGCAAGTTATGCTTATGAACAGATGTTCATAATTGGAATTCCTGGTTTAGACATCATCTTTGCACCATTAATGCATAAACGTTTTTTCTTTCTCTTTTTGTTATTCTTTCTTGGTTGACTAGCACACGTTTCCTTTCTCACTACCCCCTATCTTTTCCTCCCATCCTTTATTGCCTATTGATTTTTTTCTCTTACCTCATTTTGTGTTTATATATGCAAGCTCTTTCTTTTCTCTCCCTTTTTAATAAACCAGGACCTTATTGTTTACACATGTTAACAAGTTTCTCATGCATGCATGTTGTTTTTGTACTAATATAGCCTTTCTATTATTATTATTATTATTATTATTAATAATAATAATAATAATAATAATAATAAACAGTATTTATATAGTGCCAAGATATTATGCAGCATTGTAATACTCTAATGTTATAATTATTTACATATGGTCCTTTAAATAAAGAATATTGAAATCTAAATTGCACAAGAGTTGATCATAAAAACATATATATCTCATATATATATACATATATATATATATATTATATATATATATATCGCACATAATTTCCACATATGCTTCTGGTCAGGACAAAAATTACCATCTATAGTTTGTTTCTAGTCCAGATAGAATTGACATTTTGATTCCAGTTTCACCAAAGAAAACAAACTTTCTCCTCTGTATCAAAGTCAGGAAAACATAGGATGCAAGCAGATGAAATATCAAATGACTAGATTTGTTAGGTCTGAAACACATATAAAAGGTATTCCAAAACATCCAGGCAATTTCAATGGTGTCTGACATCACAGACCTAGCTTCGTTCTGCGCATTGCACCTAAAGGGGCTATAGTCAAGACGATAGCTTTCTCTTCTATACATTTTTTAACCTTTCTGTTACTAAAATACATTAGAATAAAATTGTCTACAACTGTATCTCACTTACTGATTTTACCTGCTTAAAGACGGCTTGCACTTTCCACTGGCTCTCTGACATCACTGTACAGTTTGCAGCAATGTTACATTTTGCCTTCATTCTTCTCAGTTCTATTCCCCGTCCTGAATAGGAGCTGCCGGTTAAAGCCCCATCAGATAGATAACAGATGACTGTCACTGGAAATAATCTTTCATGATAGATGAATGAATGAGTGCTGTACACACTCTGCCATTCTGTTCTGTGTAGAGAGGAAGGATGAGTGAACAGTACCCAGCTGTGCTGTCCTTGATAGCAGTGCACTCCAGTTTTTCCAATCAGTTGTTCCTCAATCTTGGATTGATGAACAATGTTAGGGGACTTCTGTTAGATTTTTGCCTATAATGGTTCATATCTAGGGACTATTTTCTGATGTGTGTTAGTGTCAATCACTACCACAGTCAAGTTAATGGATCGTCTGATCACCACTTCACCACTTTAGAGTTTTTATGATACCTCTATTTTCCTCTTTTAGAAGCCTGATCAACAGGGAACACAATCTGTTTCCACTTTTGTACACCGGGTGTTATTAGGCTAACAAACGGCAAATTGGAGAACAATATGAAAGTGGAGAACAATGTGAAGAGCTTATTCTGCCATTTTGTCTACGTTTTGTCACACTTCATTTTCAAACATGTAGCTGTCTGTCTTTTGGAATAGTTTAGTTCTCTCGGTACAGACATGTACAGATTTATTTGATGTTATATTTATTCAATAATTATATTAGATGTAATCACACTAATAATTGCTTTCATTGTGCTCCTTCTTCATATTTGCACAACTAAACCTAGGAAATCAGTCTCAAGGCGGCAGTAATCTGTAATATGCTGCTGACAGCCAAGTAATAGCATTTTTGATATGTAATGTCTGCTAAATCTTACTCTAGAGCTAGGGAACGTGTTGGGAGAGAACCATGAACAGTGATCTGACGAGCAATAACCTCTCACCAGACCACACTGCCAATATCTTTCTCAACTTGGTTAAGGCCAGAGCAAAGCTGGTAGCAGAACTAGGAAAGTGATGCCAGATTGTAAAGGTCAGTTTAACAGACTAAAACCAATGCTGTGGCTCTCTTTAAAGGACCACCACACCAAAACCATAGAGAATTATGAGGATTTAATGGTAGACCAGCTAACGCCTAGTGCTTGGAATAGTAAAATTCAAAGCCCAAAGTCTGGCCATAATGTGTTTTTTTTATACTAATATTTTACAGTATCTCAATGGATCTACATCACTGTGATCCCTGGACATTTATCCACTGTCTCATGATGTTGATGTTTATAGACTTTTAGAATGTTTTTACATGGTTTGTCCACGCATATATTTTTGTACATAATTTGGATTTATTATAATTTTGTTGTTTTATAGTTTATAAAAAAAAAAGTTGCTTGAAATGCTGTTTTGTAAAAAAAAAATAAGCATACCCTTGTGTCCCAAGGGTGTGCTTATTCCTATTGGGGGACAATTTATATTTAAAAAAAATAAAATTAGTGGAAAATTACTGGGGATTGTTTTCTTCCTGGTACAGTATGGAGCTAGTTTGAATCTATTTTTTATGATGCGTTTATCTTTAATCCTGCATAAAAAAGGAGCATTTCCATGCCACAATGAGAAAAAATAGCCAGTGAATAAATTAAACTAAATGCTGCAATGTTACTTTGTGATTAGTCACAAACAGTTTTCTTCTTTGTTGCAAAAGAAAAGTACCCAGTTTTCACATATTTTGTTTTGTGAAAAATCCTTAGCAAGTAGCAATGGATTCTTTGGCCAATACTAGGAATCTCGGACAGTATGGGGCCATTTTGAATTAATTTTTATGATCTGTTCATCTCCAATTCTACATTAAATACATTACATTGCTTCTTTACCCAAAACAGTCTGTATAAAATGCAGTTATACAATAAACTTCTAATTGTGCTGTTGATGGTGTTGTGGTGGTACAATTAGTGTTAGTCATCAGGAACAAATATCAAAATCAAATGTCTGAATGATCTCCTCAGAGTGACCCTACAGATGTCTACTAGACTTAGAAGGACATTTCCTATCATCATACCTAACAATTCCCTTCCTCCTTCAAAACCTGCTACCACACTTCCATCCCATCATATACATGTAGGCCACCTATCTCTGCCTCCTGGCAGTGGTGAACACTCCCCATAAAAATCCTATTCTCGATTACCACCTAAACAGTTGCAGAGGAAAAGATGAGGGTTTTCATCCTATTCCTTCTGCTGCATCAAATCAGTAAGGCTTAATCTGTGGACAGGTCATACACCATGTTGTGGGTTGGGATTGGAGATGAGTGAATTTCTCAAAATTTTGATTCGGCCAGTTCGCCGAATTTTCCGAAAAGATTTCTTGTTAAAAAATGTCTGTTTTCGGCCTGCAGAGAGCCTTGATAGTGGTGTAGAACACTGTGTCTTGCAGTAACACGCATAGGGGGTCTGCTGTGGTAGTGAAATAACACTGTGAGTTAGTATGACATGCAGATGACAGGCGTCGCTATTAGAATCACTGCACACTTCACTTATTTGGGGAGTCACAGGGCCAAAACTGACCAAATAACTCAAGTATGAACTCAGCCTTACAGGTCCATGTTAGCGTCAAGAGGAAGCGCACTCCTTTTACACCCTTTTCAGCTGATTCCACAAAGATGCCTACAGAACCTGTTCTATTAACTGCTTATACAAGTAGAGCCCCCCCCAACAGAGTGGAGAGGGTGTCAGCACTAAACTTGTGTTGACGTCACTGATTATTTTGCCCTTCCTCTGATCCATCAGAACAATAACCCACAAAAAATGAAACCTGTCTGTGGAGCATGTGCCTTCACCCAGCATTTGCTCAATAATCCATTAGTCTTGCTAATGCCAAAAAAAAAGCAGGAGTGGAAACTGAGATGACACGTGAATGGAATATTTGCATGTCTTCTGTGTTTTGTACCCACTCCTGCTGGACCACACAGGCCTTAAAGCTGTTACACAGACAGGATCCGTCTCCTTTTTCCTTCCTTCTGACGGATCAGAAGAAGAGTCAAATTAATAGTGATGTCATCCAGGCCAAAAAGGCAAAATAGTACCCCAGTCATGGAGTGGGGAGGGTGGGAGAACAGCTTGAGAAGTCCACAGAGTGGCACAATGACATAGTGGAGAGGTGGAAGCAGCATGAGCAAACCACAGGGTGGCCCAATGACAAAGTCTGGAGGTGGCGGCAGAATCAGGAGGCCACAGAATGGCACAATGACAGTGTGCATGTGGCAGCAGCATTAGGAGGCCACAGAGTAGCACAATGACAGAGTATGGAGTTTGCGTCAGCAGCAGCATCAGGCGGAGACCACAGAGTGGCACAATGACAAAGTCTGGAGGTGGCGGCAGCATCAGGAGGATACTACAGAGTGGCAAGCTGACATAGTGTGGAGATGGCAGTAGAAGCAACAGTAGACCACATAGGGGCAAGGTGACATAGTGAGGAGATAGCAGCAGCAGCATCAGGAGACCACAGAGCAGCAAGGTAACATGGTGTGGAGATGGCAGCAGCAGCATCAGTAGACCACAGAGCGGCAAAGTGACATAGCGTGGGGATGGCAGCAGCAGCATCAGTAGACCACAGAGCGGCAAGGTGACATAGTGTGGAGATGGCAGCAGCATCAGGAGACCAGAGAGCGGCAAGATGACGTAGTGTGGAGATGGCAGCAGCAGCATCAGGAGACCACAAAGTGACTGGGTGACAGACTGGGGTGGTGGGTGGCAATACCAGTAACCGCTGACGAAGGTGGGAGAAAGAAGGAGCACTTGGCATCAGATGTGTGGCATCAGGCGGGTGGCAGCATCAGAGTAGTAGCTGAGGCCGGTAGCCAGAAGAAACCGGTCTCTTTTGTCAAGGTTTGGGTCAGGCGGCATGGATCATCTAATCAGATGCATCAGGCATTGGTGGGTGGAAAACCTGGCTGATCCACGCCTGATTCATCTTGACAAAGGTCAGTCTCTCCACATTTTGGGTGGACAGGCGAGTTCTTCTTGGGGTAACTATGGCCCCCGCCGCACTAAACACCCGCTCTGATGCCACACTACTTTTCCAGGGCAAACTCGGCCAGTTGCTCTCACAAATCCAGTTTGGCTGCCCAGTATGTCCAGCAGATCTTCAATGACGACTGTCAGGGTGCACTCCAAGTATGCCACCACCTGCTGGTTCAGGTTCTGCTCTATGTTTAGCTGCTGGTTAGTAGTTTCTTCACTATGCGGGTGTAGAAAGCTGCTCATCAGTGAGTCTGGACTCAGGCTGCTGCTGATGGAGCTGGTAGTGCTCCTGCCACCCCACCCCTCCACAGCCATGGCAGTGGAACGTGAGTGCAGAGGGCCCCCGGTCAGACCTGCGAGAGGATAAACGATGGTGCAGATAGGCAGCGGCCAACTGACTACATAGTATGTCTCTGTAGTAGTTCAGTTTGTCCTCCCTCTCAGCGGGTATAAAAAAAGGCCCCCATTTTGGACTGGTAGCGATGGTCCAACAAGGTGGAAAGCCAGAAGTCATCCATCTGCCGAATGGTGACAATTCGGCTGTCACTGTGCAAGCAAGTGAGCATGCAGCGGGCCATTTCTGCAAGCCACTCGGAGGGACTCCCTGCTTCCATCTCCACTGCATACTGCCATGGTGTGTCTGGGTCCTCTGCCTCCTCTGGCTGCTCCTGCTCCTGCTCCTCCTCTCCTGTCACCTGAGTAGAAAAACCACCCATTTCGCTATACATTGCCTTTGATCCAATGTCCTCCTCTTCCTCCTCCTCCAGTTCAGCCCCCACAGGGCTCATGTGGCCGTGAGATCTAGGCGCCATGTCTCCAGTCCCTTGACCAGCCAGATTTAGCAGCATCTGTTCCAGGACATGAAGTAGTGGAATGATGTTGTTCATCCCTATCACCTCCTATCCACTTGGATCATCAAGAATTTGCTGATGGCCTTTCTCTGTTCGTATAGTCGGTCCAACATATGGAGGGTGGAATACCAACAGGTAGAAACGTCACATATCAGCCTATATTGGGGGATGCCGTTCTGCCGCTGCAGCTCAAGGAGGGTGTGCTTTGCGGTGTACGAGTGGCTGAAGTGCATGCAAAGTTTCCTGGCCATTTTTATGATGTCTTGCAGATACGTGGAAGACTTCAGGAACTTCTTGACAACTAGATTGAACACGTGTGCCATGCAGGGTGCATGGCTCAGACTTCCTTGGCATAGCGCAGACAAAATGTTCTTCCCGTTGTCGGTCACCATGGTTTCGATTTTGAGTTGTCGTTGAGAAAGCCATAATTCGATCTCGATGAATCACACGCACAGAGCAGTTTCTCCCCTGTGTGACCCCTTTCTCCCAGCCAAACCAAGTGCAGAACAGAGTGACATATATATATCACGTCAAATATACACATGTGTGTATAGTTTTCTGGATATATAAATTGATGGAATGACAGAGCTGTATAATGGCTATTTATTTGTTAAAATTAATACTGGTTGCAATGGGCAACAAGGCCATAGTTCCTGTTTATTTGCATTGCTCACACAATCAGGCCCTCACTGAGGTGATTATCAGAACACCTGACAGGTGCAGCACAGGAACTGAATCCATGCTATGTACATTTACTGAGGTGAACCTGTTCTCACTGCATACTAATGGCAGGAGCGTCCGGTCACATGACACCCAAGCTCAGCAGTGCCCCCTTTAGGTCAGCAACAGCACACTGTTTCTCACAAACCTGTCTATTCCTGAGAAGGGGGCGGGTCTTGCTGGGTCCTCCACAGTTTTCAGTCAGGAAGTAAAATCAAATCACCTGAAAACAAACACACCACATTGCCCTTGTAAGTTCAAATAGACCAAAAGACTAAAATATTACAGATATATCAATGTGTGAATGTATACACGAAGCTTGTTGGCAGCATTTCATAGGGTGAAGTGAAATTTCTACCAACAGCTGAATATAACTCATTCCAGCTTATTCTATAAGAGTGAATGCACGGTGAATGTGTGAATTGTAGTTGTCTGCTTTTCCTACACACCCGTGTCACACTATTCTATACCATGCAGCCAGATATTGTTAAATACCTCAAATATCTTGGATTTTAATTTAAAGAAAGGGATATAAGACATAAAAGGCTTTATTTATAAAACATTGGGTACCGGACATTCCGTCAAACATTACCAAGCATTACTTGTCACTTTTGGGCTAGTGTGGAAATTTATTGGCCTATAGTGAAAATCCCAGCCTCCGTATTTATCAATGAAAGGAGTTGTTTACATCAGCAGAGTTGGGCCAAATGCAGGGAAAAGGCAAATTGCTCTGTCCTATTGCTCCAGTTCATTCCAACGTGCAAAAAAAGTCATGTTTTTGCTGAATGATGTGAAATGCTACAGCGTAAATAAGGAAAAAGGTGCATTGCGACATATGTTAAAATTGGATTAATTGGAATAACATTAACCAGTATTTATATAGTGCTGACATATTTCGCAGAGCTTTACAAAGTCCATAGTCATGTCATTAGCTGTCCCTCACAATCTATTGTCCCTACCACAGTCATATGTTATTAACATAGTGTAAGGACAATTTTTTGGGAAAGCTGATTAACCTAACTTCATGTTCTTTGGGAAGGTGGAGGAAACCCATGCAGACACAGGGAAAACCTGCAAACCCCATACAGATAGTATCCTGGCCAGTGCTAACCACTGAGCCAACCGTGCTGGCAGATTTCAGTGTAATTCAATAACACATGGCAAAACATACGTGGTGTGGGTTTGCTAATGCAGTACACTATGGTATGGGAGGAGAACGACTTTAACACTTTCACTGCTAGAACATTTTTATGTTTAATTTTTAAGCTTAATGCAAGCACTACAATATGTATTTACTGAAAGCAGAGACATGTAGAAAAAGTGGAGGTAGGTGGATTTTTTAATGTCACACAATATTTCTGATTCAATTTTAAGAAAAAGGTACATTTTAACTAGTTTTAGTGCTCACAAACACAAAATAATCCACATTTTTGTAACATATTAAATATCAGGTTGCCCTGAGTAAATAGGTACCAAAAATAGGTACCAAGCCTCAAAACTATGCATGTCTGTAAAGGCAAGCCTGGAATGAGCAAGTTAAAAGTACATAGGAGGGGGCCTGCATGACTGGGAGAACACTAGTGCAGACAGGCAAGGGTTAATGAGTTTTTTGTGATTATAGAAGGGAGAGGGCTGTGACCTTTGCTAGGAGCATTAGCTCTCTCAGTAGTGTTGGTCAAATACTCAGCAGCTATTGGCTCGAATGTAGCAAAATTATTCGGGTGGTCGAATTTCAAAGTCGAACACCATTAAAGTCAATGGGAGGTAAAATTCAGGTTTTTTTCAGCACTGTGTAGAGCTTCTACAGCCTCCAAACAGATGTAAAAAGATACATTGTAAAACATTACATAAAAAGATACATTGTAAAAGGATACATAAAAAGATACATTATAAAAAGATACATTGTAAAAGGATACATAAAAAGATACATTATAAAAAGATACATAACACTATTACATACCCCTGTGCTTCACATGAAGATTAAAGAGCACCTGTCACATCAAAATTAGGCTAAAGCTAGGTACACACTTTCAATAATTATTGTTAGAAAATGAATGATTACGACTGATCAACGATTATGCACAATTATACTTCAACAATCATATTGTGCACAATTCTGTACATGCTGTAACAATATGATCGTTCATATATAATCCAGCAACAGTGTCCACACGCTAGATATATTCGTTTAAACGATGCAGAGAGGGACATGTAAAGGAGAAAGTGTACCGCAGACACATGCACAATCACTGAACGACCAGACACACGATAGATAGGGAAAGATCTTCGGCCAATCAGATCCACCGTGGCGGTCGTTCCTTTCCAATGATGATCCTCGTTCGTCTGCATCCTTGGTCACTTTTTTTTGGCCAATCGGTTGTTCATCGTTCGTTTCTAACGATAATTATTGGACGTGTGTATGCAGCTTTAGTCTACACGGACTGCATTCCCATGGGCTAATCTACACCACCTGCTTTCAATTAGCTGTGACCGCAAAGTTCCCACAGTCCAGGAATGCCACAATGACATTATGATTCATAATGTCATTGTCGGATAACCTGTAAAAAATAAAAAAGAACAAGTTTAAAATAAAAAACACATACAAAATAAATAATTTAAGAAAAAAAAAATTTTTTTTTTCCTCCCGAATTTTTGCTCTCGAATCCCGTGTTTTTCGGGTCGGGTCTACCGAATTCGAACAGCCATATTCGGGTCGAATATATGGACAACCCGAATTCGAACATCAACACTACCATAGAGGCCGGTCCTGAGGTCGTAGGCCTTACCATCTTTGCAGTCGGTATTACTGCAGAAGTGGTGGAGCCACAGAGCTCCACCAAGATGGTGGTGGGTATGTTGGGCACATACAAGATGACTGTGAAGACATGCGGCAAGATTGCATTATGGGATATATTTTTTTTCGAGGGCCCCTTAGGTTCCCACCTGAAGGCAGAGGTGACAGAAAGATTTGGCATGGGGAATATGTGGACATTTTCTCACTGCTACCGCTAGAACGTTTCAATTTGGATCGAATGCAAGGTTAGTTGAAAAATGGAGAGGAGGAACAGCATAGGTAAAGGTTGATTGAGCAGACCACTGTGAATTGAGGAAAATGCTGCGAATTGGCTTCAGGAGTATTTCACTAGTGTAATATTGGTGGGTGTCAGAGCACTGCTCAATGTTGTTTTGCTACGTGGAAGTGATTAATGAGACATTTGGTGGAAATGTTAGCATCAGAATTTAGAGGCAGGCGAAGTCAAGGGTTAAACTAGACAAATGGTGGTAGAGGGGCTGCAGGAATAAATTAGCAAGCACTTTTGTGAAACATGAATCTGGGGGCTCCTAGCAATGTTGTTAGAATGCTGTTATAATAAAGTGGCACTGATGTAATAGTATATTGTTTTAAGTGATTATAATATGTGAAAATGTTTTTAAGAAAATGTTGTAATAAATGGCACCATATCCCGTGTTATCATTGTGTTAAAGAGGTTTTATTGGAGAGCCGGTGAAGACCTCTGACTGTTCACAGTCATGACAACTCTATATTCTCCATACCAAAAATTAACAAAAACAAATAATAAATGCACTGTAAGAGACAAGAAACCCATGGAAGGAAATGCTGGGCGGAAGGTAAGTTTGTTTTTTGACCGCCTTCACACTGCACTGTATTACTTGAGACTTTAACGGATTCCTCAGCAGACTCTGTCATTCAGGGCATCGGAGCCACCAACAGCCCCTAAATTCTATTTTTCCTTATTAAAGTTTTTACATTAACCACCCGGCCGTTTAACCCGACCTTGGTTCGGGGTAAAAACACTTGCAAAACGTGTTAAACCCGAACTTTTCTCAGGTGGTTAAACAACTGTTATATTGCAATCCGATTGTCATACATTGTATGACAATCAGATTACAACTGTAAGAATATACTTACTCGGTCCCCGCAGCTCCTCCAGACACGTCCGTCCTCTTCAGTCTTCTCCCGGTGAGTACAGTGACGATGTCCGGAGTTTCCCGGTGACGTCGCTGTATGAACTCAATACAAAAAAAGCTGTATTGAGTCCAATACAAAGAAATCTTTATATAATATATATATAATTGTATTATTATATATAGATTATATAAACTACTGTACATATACATTACATTATACACTATTTTTTTTTAAGATTTTTTTTTTATGTTTTATAAAAAAAAATGTATTATTAAATTTATAAAATTTTGGACATATTTCGTGAGTTATGCGGTAATTTGTTGTAATTCGGTGAATTATAAGTAATTATTGAGTAATTCGGTGAATTATAGAAAACAGTGTACCGCTTTTGGTACAGAAATCTAGACATCAGTGAAACGCCCAGGTGGTTATTATGATTAACTTGCTTTGATAAATAGTGGATAGTAATTTTGTTATGTACACAAACCATGTTGTTTTCGAAAACTGTTCTCAAAACAAAGTAACATTTTTTGGATTGTCTTTCAGTACACATGCTTGATCTATGTACAACTTCATCCCAGGACACTGTTTACCCTTAGCTGTGTTTTGTGTGAGTTTAGTGTTGCTTTTTTCCTACCTCAGCAGAACAGATAACACGGTCATGAACTTGTGTTGCAATAATCCTTTCTGGCCAATATTTTCAGATCCCCTGCTCTCTCACCAGGAAAGATGTAGAGGATTGTCCTTTTTTGGCCTCTTTCATAAAGATTTTAGAGATAGAAGTCAATGCTCACAATCAAATACATTTTCTAAGTGACCATGGCTCCTTTTCTCCTCTCCATCTGCCTGTTTCTCTTTGTTCCTCCTCTGGCATCAGCTTCCGAGCCGTAAGTGGAAAACTAATTGACATTTTTTCTGTTTATGTGGTCAGCTTTGTTTATATGGCTTTATTGATATTATAGAATTTTTAAATATGTACCATTGGTTTTCCAAACTCGATCATTCTAACAGGCATCTATTGCTTGTGTTTTCTGTTTCTTTTTACTTAAATTAAATTAGAAAAGTATAAATTAAGTGTAAATTTTAGTCTTTGACTACATTGGGGTGACTTTGTAATTTTTATTGTATCAGATTGCGACAGGGACAGGAAGACACAAATGCATTAAGCAAAGGCCTTACAGCATTTTGAATTCTTGCTTGCTTCACTGAAATAAAAATGTTTCTATTGCTGCCTTGGAGATACTTTTTAACCTTGTCCCATGCAAGACAAAAATAACAAAACCCCAAAAGGAATTCAAATCCTTCTCCTATGTATACTGCAGCATTTGCCACAATATACAATAATGTACAGCATACTTGAACATTATTGCACACTTTCTTCTTAGTTTACCTGTTCTTTATGAATGACGAAAGAAAGAATTTTGAGGCTCAAGGGTTAAGAAAAATTATTTATGTATTGGTATTTATATGCTTTGGATTCATACATAATTATTTTGAATATCAAGCAGGTCATATCACCATGTTTGCCTTAATATTATTTACTAGACATTCATGCTCTAACAACAGTGAAAAGTGAGCAACCATATTAGTCGTATACGCCCTAACACAATTGCCACAGTTTGGCTTCTTAAGGGGTACAATATTGTAAACAAGCTGTGTGGTCTACATGTTCAAGACAACATACCGTAT
>NC_092867.1:17019734-17264952 GCF_032062135.1 Pyxicephalus adspersus | reverse complement strand
ACTTTTCTCCCCCAGTTTTGGGGAAGAAAAAGTGCGTCTTATACACCGAAAAATACGGTACATTACAGTGTTAGAATCAAGCATGTATGAGAACACAAGAGTTGATAAAGTAAAATAAATTAAACAAACTGGTTCCTATGTGTACTTTAACATTAACTTTAAAAATATTAGTAAGCAAATATACTGTACAATATAGTAAACATTTCTAACAGTGCAGATTGATAAAATTAATGATGAAAATTATGAAAATTATATATATATATATATATATATATATATATATATATATAGGTTTTATCTATCTATCTATCTATGTAAATAGACTCTTCATATACTTTCATGACTTGAACATCATAATTACAAGCTTTGTAACTATGTGACAATTTATATCTTTCTCTATATATAAATTTATAGCTTTTATAACATTGTGATTGTCTATTGATAAACACCTTAGTTTTGACACTGCACTGCATGGCAGCCCGCTACAGTCTGTTGCCCTGCAGTTCAGCACAGTGCACAAAAAAGTTACGTTGGGGTATTATTTCAGATAACTGGAACTGCATTGTGCTTATGTGATGCAAATGTGCAAAGGCACTTAATGAAAAACGCTTTGCATTAAAAATAGGGAAGTTTATGAATGTATAGGCTACTAGAATCTTAAGGAGTTCAGCATTGCCAGCCCGCTTTGTGGTTTATAACATTTTAAATAAAACTTTGTTTTCAGCTCTGTGTTTATCTGCTGATTCTAAGGATGATTTCTGATAGTGTGTATAAGGACAAATCCAAAACGTTTTCTATCTGACTCCTCTGCTTATTTCATCCTGTTGCAGTTACTATATGGTTACCGTCCCTGCTCAGATGGTATATCCGTCACAAGAAAGAGCATGTGTTCTGATCCTCCACCTGCAGGGAGAGGTTAAACTGAAAATGGAACTAAAGAAAGATAACATCATCCATCAAGTAGCTGATGATACCATAAACACCCCTAATTTTTTTCATTGTTATAACTTCCAGGTTGGTACATAACTAATATTGATCATATGGTGCAGTGTTTTCCTGAACAGGGCAGTCAATGTAGAGTTAAATCAAGATTTGCCTGCTCTACGGCCCTGATTTGTAAAGGCTGGAGAGGATACACATTCTATGGTAAAGCTGGGTGATTCAAAAAACCTGGAATGGATCTGGTCCAGGATCAAGAACATTTGTCAATAAATAGCACATGACTTTAGGAAATCCATTCCAGGTTTGCTGGATCACCCAACTTCACCAAAGAAAGTGTATCCTCTAGCCATGAAAAGCTTTAATAAATCAAGGCCTATATCTGGATATCTGTGTACTCCTGATCCAGAGAATAATATCTGGCTGTCACCAAGCTGTGATGATTATTCAAGGAGAACCACATTCTCCCTGTGTATTCTGCAAAACAATGTTTTTTTTTTTTTTACTTTTGCTTGGAGTTCAACTTTAAAGAAGGGGCATTATTATATTTTCGCCTATTCTATTTCCATTAATTTTATTTGTTTTTCATGTCAGGTTCACTTTGCCCCATTGTTCCACTTTCCATTACTTAAATGTTGCCTTTCAAAATCACCCATCCAAAATTCCAAAACTTCTCTTCAAAATAGTAAAAAAATGTAAAAAGACCATGTGATTTTGTTCAAAATGACCATTAAATGTAGTCTATTGCCAGCCACCCACTTTTTTTGTTAATCGCAAAGCCCCTGAATATATCATTGTTATGTATAGGAGCATTTTGATAAATAAAATTTAGGTATAAGGGACCCAAAAAAAAAAAGAAAGACAAGCAACCTTTATATGGCAGTTAATGGTTTAATTAATCTAAATATCCTTCATTAGTATGAACCTGTGAAAGTATCACATAAGACAAATCTATTGAGATGGTAAGATACAAATTACCATTTAATTGCTTGAAACATGCTCTTATTGGTCCCCCTGACTCTCCCAGCAACTTTGGAGGCAGGTGGTTTGCAATTACCGTAAAAAGTGAGCAGCCAGCAATAGCTTACATATAAAGACTAACCATTCTGGCCTATGTTAATGTTAATTTATGTTAATTTTGGAGAAAATCACATGCTATTTTACTTTTGTTTGATTTGGAAATTTTTCCAATCGGTCCCCCAGACATCCCCAGCAATTAAGGAGAAAATTTACCCTAAAAACTATGAAATTTTGACTTTCCTATTAAGTGTAGTGTAAAATGTAATTTGGCAGTAAAAAAAACCTCTAGCGGGAATCCTAGCTATTTTGAAGAATAGTTTGCAAAACTTGGAAAATTAATTAAAACAAAATCAAATCCACAGGTGAAAAAAAATCATAAATATACCCCCGTGTTTCTGCTTACAAAGTTAAACTGTTTTTGTGTTGCATCATGTTTTACTTTAGAGCTTAAGCAAATCTTTGTTTTTCCAAAGGTTAAAAATATAGGCCGAAACACCCACTAAAAGTTAATTTGTTGGCATTTTTCTGAAAGCAAATCAGCAGGGTTTCTTCAGACAGATGATAAAAGTTATGCTTGATATTAAGTAAAAAATAAAGAAAAAATAAACCCAACTACAACACAACAAAAGCATTTTTCCAGGTGTGCAAAAGTGTTAGACCATCTTTCTTTGAATGCTACATATGCACCCATAGAAAATTTACCTCGCTAGACAAATAGTAAAGGGAATTGGAATTGTCTAAAAGGACACATTCACACTGATCTAATTGACACTTGTCAAAGAGTAAATAGGGATGTTTTCCCTTTTCCTCCTTTTTGTCCCAGACAAACCTCAGTATTACAGTAGTAAATAAGTAGTAAGTAGGATACAGTAGTAAAATGTCAACAAAGGTTTCTGCTTTTTCACACTCATAACAACTGTACTAAAAAAATTAAATAAAATAATTTTGGTATAAGGTTTGCTCTTAAGTTCACATGCTGAGACACACCCTACCTACTCAGGACTTTTTGTTTTCCATGCAGGCACCTGCTAGGAATTTTCAAACTTCCAATTAACTGTTGCCCTGTAAACAGCAGTACTTAAATCTGCAAACAGGCAAACCAGGTATTCCCAGCTCCACCTCCACAAGCCCTACACGTAAGAAAAGGCACCTCTGGTTTGGGGGAAAAAAACTAGGGGTTATCCTAATCACAGTTAGTTAAAAGTAAACATTTAACAGGGCATTTTGATCACCTGATCATCAATACTCTTGGAGGATATTCATTCAGCTATTTTACTTTGCAAAAAAACAAATCACAGACATGGTACAAAACATTTTTAATTAACAAATGAACATCCTAGCACTGTAAAGCTTAGTCTACACCAGAAGTCAGCAAACTTTTTTGGCCACTAGGCCATTTCAAGGGTAGGCAGGAGCACACTAGGCTGGACTCTCTCTCGAGTCCCGCCCTAATGGCTTCGCCCCCACCAGGAACACCCCCTGAAGGGAAATCCCTCTCCTCCGTATGCATTGCAATGTTCCCTATTTAACCCGGCGGCGGAAGTATTAACGACGACCGGGGTAAATAGCGAAGGGAGCCACAACACTGAGGCTCAAGAGCCGCATGGGGCTCCGGCAGTTTGTTCCGGCTCCACCGTGGGTTGCCGGCCGGGATTAGGCCAGAAAGGTCAGGGGTCATTAGGCCAGAAAGGTCAGGCCGGATTCTGCCGACCCCTGGTCTACACGAACTGTTTACCCAGAGTTAAATCTAAGTTTTTAAAAGGACATGTTTGAAATTCCCATGCATGTCAATGTGCTAATCTACACCAAGGTGTTTCCTTCAGGCACGTTTTTGAATGTTTTAGAAAATGCTCCTTGCAAAAACATGCAAAAAAGCCTCCATTGAAATCATCTTGACGAGACATTAATGTTAAAGTATTTTTTATTATATGTGATTTGACTTTAACTGTATTAAACTTTTTTTTTACAGGTTATCCCACTAAGAAAGGATGATTCCCATGGCTGCACGCGACGTGAGCACAGGGACTCCTGACAGTATGGGATACCAAAGCACTAGAAGGCAAATGAGGACAAGTCTCCCCATTCACCTCTAATGCTGATTGGCTGAAAAAAAGGGAGTCAATCAAGGAAGAGCTGGTATGAGGTCACTGCTCCCGAGTCCTGCACCCACATGAGTGCCACCACTTGCCAAAGCTCTGTAGCTCTGTCCCCATGCGATCTTTCCAATGACTGGAGAAGTCCTATGGGGGCAGCCTGTATGTTTACACTGCTCCTGGGATCTCTAGTGGGGTTTTGGCACATATTTTGCACCTACGTGCCAAAGCTTCATTAGGGATTCCAGGAGCAATGGCCTCATACTCCACTAGGGCCACAGAAGCAGATTCTGTACACGACCTCTCGCAAGATTCGCTGAAAAAGTTAAACACTGATAACACCTCAAATTAAAATTCTTAGTCAAGCTTTAAAACCCTTGTACAAATGCGTATAAAAGTGGTGGAAGCATTTATATGGGTTTTAAAGACTGTCTGTGTAGTCTCAGCCTAAAACTAAAACCTTGAATAAACTTAAATACTTGCCTACAATAAATTTAATTACTTACTGTAATAATAGCACATTTTGTTCAAGTAGCAGTAAAATACTAGGATCACTCAGTAATGAAGAAAAATTCAACAGCCTGGTAACTTGGAAAAGGAAATGAAAAATACATCCAGAATAGCCAAATATAAATCATAATTAGCACCTCATTAAAAGAAAACAAAATTACACTGGGCTGAGGAGAAGCAGGCATGGACTGTGGGTGATTGGATTTGCAAGTAAAATTCAGTGATGAATCATGAGTCTGCACTGGCCACGGAGATGATGCTAAAACTTTTGTTTAGAAGCATTGAAACATATGAAACATATGATGATGACTGTATGATGAAAACAAGCAACTTTCCACACTCAATATTTCTACAGTAAATGCAAGGATGTACTTTGGCTTCTTTTACACTTTTCTCATTCCGTTAATTAAAAGTAGATTTAGAGATTGTAAAGTATTTTTCAGGATGATAATATATCTTGCCACAAAGCAAAGCACAATAAAACTTTTCTTCAGGAAAGGTACATAAGCTCAATTTGATTGAAAGTTTATGGTGAAACTTAAAAAAAGGTCCATGACAATGCTCCATCCTTCAAGGATGACATGTCAACTGCTATACAAGAAAGTTGCAACCTTACTGATCAGGAACATTGTTATTTATTTGTGAAATATACACCTAAAAGTTATCTAGTTTTATCAAGCCAAAGGCAGTGCAACAAAATACTATGTTGAATTTATCAAATAACTTTTGCTTCTTTAATTGTTGCCCCTACTTAGTCTGAACAAAACTTGTGCCATTAACTACAACAAGAACATTTTTGTTTGTTTGTATGTTTTACAATGCCAGAATGCACAGTTGTAATCAAATACATTTTGTGTAATTGTTGTATTTTTGTCTTTTGTGCATCCTCCAAGAGCAACTATTTCATAATTGTTATTAGGGCTTGTAGGTATGCTTCCATTAGGTTATTATTTTAAGGGTAAAAGTATATGATTTGCAATGCAATGGTTGCTCAGAAATATTGATTTTCAAGCTTGTCTTAAAACTTAAAAAAAATGACTTAAGTTGGAATGGTGGCTCGGTGGCTAACCAAGGGGGTGCTCCTAGGTCTGAAACTTGTCTTGAACAAAACCTACACACACTTTGTATGTTTCCTTCGGGCATTATGGTTTCTCCAGCATTGTGGTAGGCTGTCTGGCTTTTCCAAAAATGTGTCCTTTTTTCCAAAAAATATATTGGGGAGATTGGACTATGATCATGGAAAGGAAATTAGACTGTGATCTCTTTCTGAGTGACAATTGGTAAAATGACAGTAGATTCAGTAAAGCATTGTGTAATATGTTTATCAATGTAATGTTTACATTACATTACTTTATCAACTTTAACTGCAATATGATTGATACTCTGCTAGCTTCCTGCTGCTGTGGAGGAAGAGGTCTGGTTTTTCCATATTTCCATGGATGGGGACAATTTGCACATGGAGAAGACCAAGAAAGTTCTAATCATCGAGGGGACCCTTGTGACATTCATCCAGACAGATAAACCCTACTATAAACCTGGTCAGACAGGTAAACCTACAAACACCAAACATACCACTATGTTATATTTATGGGAAGCATTTATTATCCTACTTTAGAAAATTAGCTCAGCTACATTAAAAATGGAAATGATGGTATCTGTACAGCCTTAAAAAACTACTGTAACCTATGACAACCAGTCAGGTTTCTGATTATGAGTCTTAATTATTGCTTTAATTTTTTGAATTGTATGCAAGCCCCTTGCCTCCCAGAATAATTCTTTTTGAGCTTAAATAAAATCATGTTATTGGCTGTAATATAGTAGACCTAGCACAACATATATTTTGTCATTTTAGGAATCACTCCAGTTTAGAATTGATGTCCTAAACATGAGATGCTGATCAGAGATGATACAATAATTTAAATCCTGGTGGCTATACAGCTCTTGGTTGTTTTGAAATGTCTTACATCTCTTTCTCTGCCCTATAAACCTCTGACTTGGAAAAAATACCACTTGTCATGTGACATATGAAGCCAAAGTCAAAATCAGATGTCACTCATATAATTTCTAGGCTACAAATTTTGTCTTTAATATCATGTTGGAGGCTCATCAAGCAGCCTTTCATTCATCTAATGACAGGCAGGGCAAAAAAGCTCATAGTAGGAACTTCCAAGTAGAAGTGCGCCAAATTATGTGTTGACCCCCCCCCCTGCATATCAAAGCTACCAAGTGTCATTTGGACAGACTGTCTGTTTTTGGAAGTCCATCTGTCCCCTTTCCTCCTTCATTTTTCCTCTTTTTTTATCTGATTTTGATCAGATCTTTACAGAAATTTAATAACATTCAAAAGTATTTTACTGCAGTTTCATCCAACTTTTAATTGAATACATTTGTATTTTGAAAAGCCAGTATTACTGATAAGTAGTAGTGAAAAAAGAACAACACTTTTTTCAATCATTTGTCCTTTTTTCACAATATTATAATAAAAGGTGTTCCTCTTTGTTATTTAAGAAAGTTGGAAAGTATACTACATATTTTGTCATACATTATTGTTTTTTGGTGCACTAATGACTGTGCACTTTGATTATATTACTGTATGAGACAATATAACAAATTGTTGAATTTGTCTGAAATTATAGAGCTCTGCAGACCTCTAATGTTTTGCTACATAGCTGTAAGAATAGGATAGGGTGGCGTGGCATGAGGAGAACAGGCCAACACAGAAGTCCCCAGTAAAACATTTCTTTTGTTTAAGATACAGTTGATTATTTCCCCTCCTCTGCTGCAAGGTAAAAAAGTGAGGTGAGAAGACAAGTCATTTTTATTTTTATTTTCTTATTATATTTTGTAGTAAGTTTTCGCATTGTAACCTTGGACAACACTTTTCGAACACAGAATATTAAGGTAAATTTTATTATAGATTTTTTGAATCACTGACTACCTTGGTACTGTGTTCTTGACTTTTTGGGTTAATCTTTGGTTGGTTATTAAACAAGATTTCTGCAATGTAAAGTTTTTCTTTTAGGTAGTAGAACATGAAGATATGAATATAGCCAGAGTCGACTGAAGATATGTGCAGAAGAGAGCTATATAGTTCCATTCCTTTTTTCTGTTCCTGCCTTTGTACAATGTTATTACAAATGGTAGGCACATCAAAATTCACAAGGTTTTCAGTATTAATGGATTCCATCACTCAATGGTGCCTCCTATTGCCACACTTGTCTATTGAAAAGAAATGCCTAACTTGGCCTACCACATTGCTTGATACTAAATTAAGAGATATACAGTAGGGGAAAAGCAGATATTGAGACAGGGTAGCACTGGCCTTTTAAACGGAAGTCCAATAAACTATGAGGAGAAGGAGGAGGAAGTGATCAATTTGTGGTGGATTTTTTTTTGCCAATATGGATGCAATTTTGGTAATTTTAGGCAATTGTGGATAATATTTTATGTGTTTGGTAGTTAAGATCTATATCATCAGAATGATCTAAGTATTTTTTTTTCTATTTACAGTATCCACTGGTGGAGGTAACGGTAAGTGTTCCTGTTTCTTTGTAGTTTGGGATGTACACCACAGGTGGAATTTAGGAGTGTTGCATAGGCATATAAAAAAGGACACTTCTGATTCGCATTATTTGTCATTTGTCAACTGGCAAGGCACATCAAAACTCACAAGGTTTAAAGTATGGATGGGTTTCATCACCCAATATTGCCTCATGATGCCTCATTTGTTTACTAAAAAAAATGCTTAGCTTTGCTTACAACATTGCTTGATACTAAATTAGAAGATATACAGTAGGGGAGAAGCAGATATGAGACATGGTAGCATTGGCCCTTTAGTTTTCAATATTTTTATTGGTTTTAGAAAGGGAAAAAAAAGCAATTCAAGAACAAGCATATTACAATACAGGGAACAAAAAGGTAACAGAAATAAGGCTGCAGTACAAAAAAGATCAGAGGAGAATGAACATTTTACAGCTCATAACACTGCAATGGAAGCTTTTACCACAGCAGTTTCTGCTGATAAGGTCCAGGATCAAAGTGTCTATAAGATAAACTTCTGTGTTGTTTTTAGTAACATTTGGTCTCAAGAATCCCACAAAATAACCATTTGTAAGCTGGTAACTTCAACAAAGTACCCCCGATGCTTGAAGTATCAATAAGACATAGTGTCACCGTATCCCACATCTGTTCCCTCCTGCTCCATACCTCGCCCCAAATCTGCCTCCCTGCGGGCCACATGGGACTGTCTCCCTTTCTTATGGCTGGTAACCAAAGTATTTTATTGGACCGAGATCACTCCTTTGGCTTGAGGATCAGGTGCACATATTTGTTCAAAAACACTCATATGCTCATTGCCCGTAACTCCCCTTACTATTGATTGTATTAAATGTTTGATTTGCAAGTATCTAAATATTTCCTGAGAGCAGATGTTGTATTTCTCTTGAAGAGTCCCAAAGGAAACAATGTTTGGGGTGCTCAGAAAATGGTGAATTCTGTAAAAGCCTTTGTTTCTCCACAATTGAAATCTATTGGGGATTTTGATCCCAGGCAGTGGGTTACTGTTATCAACAGTGGGTTACTGAATATAGTGGCAATGGGTGCATGAGGGGACATCAACCCACAATGTTTCTTGACCTGGTCCCAAAATTCATAATGAATGGGCTAATATAGCTTTGTGAAGATGTCTCCACCTGTAGGAAGGAATCCACAATACATTTTCTATTGATAACTGTGTGAGATCTTGTTCTTCCATATAGACCCACAACGGTGGTCCATCTTTTACATAGTATGCTGTTGGAGGAGCAATCTAGGCTGCCACATAGTATAACTGTGGTACCACTGGCCCTCCTCTAGTTTTTGGTCGATATAAAACCTTCTTGGGTATTATGAGTCTTTTTTAACCCCAGGTAAATGTTAGTATTCTTTGCTGTAAGTTAAACAGCACATTATAGGGGAAATTCACTGGCAGGACCTGCATTGGATAGAGAAATTTGGGCAACCATGCCATTTTAATCTAGGCGATTCTCCCAAGCCACCATATATGATATCTTTTCTCTGTATTTCTGGTTTGTTGGCAGATTATAGAGTCTCAAAGGAAGACAATATATAGACCCCAAGGTAGCACAGTTGTTGTTGCTCCCATTTAAATGTAAACAATGTCTGTAGC
The DNA here is from genome assembly GCF_032062135.1 of Pyxicephalus adspersus. NCBI lineage: Eukaryota > Metazoa > Chordata > Amphibia > Anura > Pyxicephalidae > Pyxicephalus > Pyxicephalus adspersus. The sequence goes on along the minus strand of NC_092867.1, from coordinate 17,255,223 downwards.
AGATTTACCATATCAGAAACAAAGTAATAATGAGTGCTTTGCTTTTAGAACTATTTAGTTGCAGGCCAGAGAAGTTCTGGAAGCACGACAAAAGGGACATCAGGTTAGGCAGAGACACCAGTGGGTTAGATACACATAACAGAACAGCGTTTGTGAAAAGACTACGTTTATGGTAATAGTCACCCACTGCTAATATCTAGATCAGGGGTCCTCAAACTTTTTAAACAGGGGGCCGGTTCACGGTCCCTCAGACTGTCGTGGGGCCGTACTATAGTTTGAAAAAAAACAGGAGAAGATTCTTATGCACACTGCACAAAACATATTTATTGTATAAAAAACATGAAAGAACAATACTATATGCACAGCACACTTGCCGATCATTAAAAAAAAAAGTGGTGTTTACTTTGGCTTTAAAATTGCTTGAGATTATTCCTCAATTCCTATGTGCATGGAAAATGCACAGATAAATTTGAATTTTCACTGTGTGTATTGAAAATGCAAATTTATCTTGCATTTTCCATGCAAATGAATAATCTCAAGAAATTCATTAATTTGCTTCTTTTTATACACCCTACCCTACACCCAACACTACCCCACAATTTTTATTAATTAAAAAAGGGCTGCTAAAAAAACTTTGTTAGTGTCTGCTACCTGTCACTCACTGCTGCCTTCATAGATCGGCTGGATCACACTGCAGCACATGTGTACATGATCAATGTGCATAGTATGTTTATACTATTTACAAATGTACATTGATCATGTACATTTGTGCCGCAGTGAGAACCAGCCGATGTATGAAGGCAGCAATGAGTCTCTGCTCATACCTTCTCTGCCTGATGGCTTCAGCCCGACAGCTCCAGCGTTACCCCGGCAACAGTGGTGTCACGTGACCGGGTTCCCTGGAGTGCAGATGGCAGGCAGCCAGAACTCAGGCAGGAGAAGCAGCCTCAGCAGCCGGCGGGCCAGATGGACAACTTCAGCGGGCCGTATTCATCCCGCGGGCCGTAGTTTGAGGACCCCTGATCTAGATGATTTCGTATGGCTATCACCATTGGCTCCATTACCAGAGCAAGTAACAGCAGCGAAAGTGGGAAACCCTGTCTGGTTCCCCTGCATATAGGGAAATAGGGGAGCGAAAGCCCATGAATTGGATATAGGCCCTGGGAGCTGCGAGTGAAGAGACCCAAGCACAAAAATAGGGTCCGAATCCCCAACACTCCAGTAGATGCATCAGGTACGGCCAAAGACAAGAGTCAAAGGCCTTCTTGATATCAAGGCTCAAAAACATTGCCGGCGTCTTTGTTTTGTGAGCAAAATGTGTTAGGTGCATCATTCTATAAATATTATCTCCTGCTCGCCTCCTAGGAATAAATCCTCTTTGGTCTGCTGAAATTAAAAGATCTATTCCCCGATTCAATCTTGACTCCAATAAAGCCGCAAGTAGTTTGGCTTCAAGATTGAGTAGAGAGATTGTCCTATATTTAGACAAGGTGGCGGTATCAGTGTCAGGTTTTGGCATCATGCAAACTGTCGCTTCCAGCATACTAAGACGTAAAGTGTCCCTGTATTGAAACTGTATATATTAAACGTATTCTTTGTCAATCTCAATTGCTTCTCAGCTATAGTAGCTGTACATAGATAGGTTCAGTTGCTTCCTGACTAATTCTAGGCGCCATCCCAGGTCTCGGCTGAGTGGGGCAGTAAATTGGGTGCGCAGGGACGTGTGTTCTTGTTCTAGTTGTTTAAGCAGTGTGTTGTGTTGTTTTTTGAGTTGAGATGCCATTTGAATTAAGTAGCCTCTAATAACTGCCTTGTGCGCCACCCATAGCACTGCTGCAGAGACCCCAGAGTCTTTACTTAGCCTAAAATATTCAATCAAGGCTTCTCGTGTTTGTTAGATCACTTTCGGGTTGCTGAGTAAAGAAACGTTCAGAGACCATTTAAATGAATTTGACTTGGGGTAGAGTGAGGAAAATCCCACTTAAACAGCATCCTGGTCGGACTACAGCGTTGCCAAGATGGAGCTGGAAGATACCAATGGCAGGATAGTGCTTGGACCCAGTATATTGTCTATGCGTGAAAACAGCTGATGTGCATAGGAGTATGAGTGTAGTCCAACTTGCTAGGGTGCATTTCGCGCCATATGTCTGCCAACATCCCAGAACGCAAGAGATCAGTTAGTACTTTTGTAGCTGCAGTTTCTTTGTGTTGTGTTGACCGATTAAGAACACTTTTTTTCTAAGCTGGGTATCAATGGAATATTAGTGTCTCCACATAAAATAACCAAACCTTGTGCATGTGTTCGCAGTAATTGGAGTAAGTGCGTGAAAAATGCAACCTGATTTTCATTGGGAGCGTAATACGTAGCTTTTGTCACCTTGGCGTTGTTTAGGCTTCCTATTAAAAAAAGGTATCTGCCCTTAGGGTCTGGCAATTTTGAGTCTAGTACAAATGGGCCGGATTTTCGAAAACCAATGAAAACGCCTCTATGTTTAAGCTGGGCGTTAGCCTTGTAGACCATTGGAAAAAACACATGAAAGTATCTGGGACAAGAAAAGACAGAAAAGTGGGTTTCGTGCAAACAAATAACATCCACCTTATGGCCATGAAAATAGCGAAGCGCCCGCATACGTTTCATCGAGTTTAGTCCCTGTACAAAACCCTGGGTTTGGGGAGTGACTTGAAGAAAAATAGAGAAAGGTGGAGAAACTTGAGATTAGTAGAGGGAAGAAAGGAGGGGTATAAGCAACCTCTTCAAAAAAAAAATGAAGAAAAAAAACAATAGTAACATTAGATGATTGATAATAGCTATTGTACTATACATGACAACAGCATACAGTGTTCTTAAAGTGAGGTATTAAAGTTGGTAAGGCACGAAATCTCGCTCACCTAGGTAGTATCTCCAGGTGCATTCCCCCTATAAATTTAAATACTGGGGAATGCGCCTTGAGATAAGTGGAGTGCACAGTGACAACTGCGACGGAGTAAGGCTCCGTAGCCAGTAACAATAACAATAATACGTGAAGCAACAAGGAGAAAAACGAGACGTTTTCCCACTAATAAAAGGCACTTAATATATTACAAACCACTGGACTGTTTCCAATGGGTTTCCTCTCCAAGAGAAACTATGCCAGGGGAGAGACTCATTGAAAAACTGTCAGATTCTGGACCAACAGGTGAAAGAATGAAGGTAAAGTCCTCAACACAGGGAACAAAAATTTGTCAGGTACTTGCGTTTTAGTCCAATTTAGGAATTAAGCTACTTCCTTCAAGGTGGTGGTGTGGATGAAATCGACTTAATAGGAGAATAGCCAATCGAACGATGTGTTACTGAACCGATCTCGACGGAGAAGGTAGGGACCGGTCTCTCAGGCTGGTCGGTTTGCGCAGGTGTTGGTAAACCCAGTGCTTGGAAACATGACTGCGCTTCAGCTGGTGATGTGATGATCTGGGTTCTGCCAATATAAGAAAATATGAGCTTGAATGGATGTCCCCACTAATAATTATTATGTTTATCCTGGAGAATCTGTAGATAGTGTTTCAGCTCTCTTCACCTCTGGATTGTTTCCGGGGCCAGATCAGCACATTGAATCATATCTTTTGTGTGGTAATGATGAAATTTAACAACCACATCCCTGGGTGCATCATCCGGTTTAGGCCTCATAAGGGTATGGTGGATGCAATCTTTCTCAAGCCTTTCAATGGGTATTTCCAGGCATAGTTCTTGAAATAGATTCTGGTTTCCCCCGGATGAGTAAATTGGAACACCTAGATTCGGATTTTCTAATTTGTAATGTAACAATTGTACTTCTTGTTTGTAGTGGTCCATTGCCTCTTCTAGGCCTTCCAGGACCGTTGTGACATCATCCATCCGGTCCTCTAGCTGTGCAGTGTGGTGGCCCAGTTCACACATTTCCTTTGTAAAGTGTTCTGTAATCTTCCTGGCAGTAGAATCTACTGCTGCCGGTAGAATTCCCTGGAATTTTGTAATAATCCTTTAAGGTCACTGGAAGAGTACTGTGTTGAGGGGAGTGAGCTCCCAGCAAAAATATCAGGTCGGAGCCTTCCCCCTCCTATGGATCATGGCATGCTGAAGAGTGAAGGGACGCTATCTTGTCTGCAGCACAGGCTAAGGACGCCCTTGTTGCAATTTGTGATTGTCTCCGTTTGGCACGCGCTGACCTCAGAAATCTCCGGACGCAGCAGCAGAGGTAAGTGTAAAGTAATCCTGCTCACTTAAGCAGTAATCTGCCCATTCGTTGCAGTGCTAAGAGCCTTTGTCTCCCGGCAAGTCATGAAACCAACTATCAGTCAATTTTGCGCACTCCCAATTTTTACGTACTCCCAGCATTGGCCTTTTAAAAGGTAGTCCAATAAACTATGAAGAGATTTAAGAAGTGATCGATTTGTGGTGGACTTATTCTTTGAGAATATGGATACAATTTTGGTAATTTTAATATTAGGATCCTAAAGAAAATTTCATTAAAACAGACTATTTTATTAGTTTCCTTTACCTTTTTTGCACATTCCAAAAAAAAAAAAATGTAACAATGCACCAAATCCCTATGTCACAAACACCTAAAATAGATAACCTCATGGGGTCCCCCCCATATTAAAACCAGACCCTTCAATAGACTCAGGGCCTTTCTGAATAGGAAATAGGCAATGACCCTGTGCGCACTCTCTCTCCTATCTATTAAAGGTCCTCAGGAGTCTGGCTGACCCAAAAAGAAAAGGTGCAAAAATGTGTGTAGCCCCCTCCATTTTGGAGCAACAAGACCCAACTGCCCTCAATAGTGGCAAGAGCCATCCTTGGGGAGGGGGCGTCTTCCTCACAATATGTCCTGTTGTTGTGGGGCTCTGCGGGTGGGAAGCTTATTTGAAACTTTAAATCTGGAAGCCCCTTTAAGAAGAGGGTACCCAGATATCCGCCACCCCACCCTGGGGAATGAGTACAGGTGTACATAATACCCCATTAACATTCCCATAAAAGGTTAAAACACTCTTGGAAATAACTATACTACACCATGTATAAAAAAAATATGTGATTTATTTTTAACTGATACAGGTTGATGATCAAAAATCCAGCAACCTCCGAACCTGAACAGTGCTGGATTTGGGAATATTCTGGATTTTTTTTTTAATATACTTACCTCCACACAGGCTAGTCTTCCTCTGCAGTCCCTGTATTGAAAATGCGATCCAAAATTAATGCCAGGAAACTGAAGGATCCAGATTATCAATGGACGGATTTTTGATTGTCAACCTGTATTTAGCTTTTCGGGATGTTGTGTGTATGATCCATCCATTCATTTATCCTCCAGCATCGCTGCTACACAAGCTGAAAAAGAAAGCGAGGAGTGCTGAGATCTGCATTGTCTATCTATTGAGAACGAGCGCTCTCTGAACTTTTGGCATCCCTCTGAATTACATTAAGTGAAAACCAACAATTTATGCGTCCCAGTCATTTTACACAGATTTCCATGACAGCGGGACAGCTCCCAAAAACCGGTACTGTCCCAGTGAAAACTGGATGGTTGGCAGCCATGGACCCTAGTTTTAAAGAGCCCTAGCTCTATATAATGAAGAAACATATCTCCCATTCAGAGCCTGCAGTCCTGTACAACAGCCTAATCCTTACTAGTTTTCAGTCTGAGCAATACTAGTTATTAGTCCATGCAGGAAATTATACAATGACAACAAAACCTTTTCTGTCCTTCAGGGTTATTTGTGGCCAGTCTCATTTACGCCTTTGCTTGTTTGTTCCTAGGATCCTGAAAATAATCGCATTGTGCAGTGGCTAGATGTTACTCCGATACAAGGAATCGCTTCCCTTAGCTTCCCTTTGGCAAATGAGCTTAGTCTCGGAGAGTACACAATAAGCATTCACAAAACCTACCAATTAACATTTTCTGTCTCTGAAGATGGTAAGAATACCCATTATTGGTTACTGCTTTGCAGTGTAAACTTAGTTTGCTTTGTTAGCTGCATTATAAATTTTGTTTGCTTTTTTCAATCTAGCTTCTGGAACCAGAAAACCTGACACTGTGGAATTATATTACTAAATAAATTCTTTATTATGATAATGTGATATTGTGTGCTGTCTTATCTGCTCTTAGAGGAGCAGTAAGAAGTATGGAAGATGAGTTCCTAGTAGTATCTATTCAGTGTGTTAAAATCTAGCTTTTGGAACCCAGTATACATTCCTCTACTGTTCACATATACTCAAAGGTGTGTGAATTACCCCACCCTCTCTGATTTTCACTTCATTTGAAGTCCACTCTGTCCAACTCTTTAGCCCCTTACCCCTCATTGTTGCTGTTGTCTACCGCCCTCCTGGCCCAGTATCACAATTTGTGGATAACTTTGCATCCTGGCTCCCACACATTCAGGGTCCTCTCCTCCTGTATCACTGTCTGTATTAGTCTGTCATTTGCAATCCCTATTTATTGTACAGCGCTGCGTAATATGTTGGCGCTATATAAATCCTGTTTAATAATAATAATTAATAATAATTAGTTTGGATAGGCATGATGTCTTCTAATTTTAATTTACTGTTGCATTTGGTATTACAGTCAGGACAAAGTCTGTATCCTAGAGCACATAGGATGGCGCCTAAAGCATCATGACAGCCAGGGACAGCCCCTAGCAAGACTACTTAAAAGTCTACTGGCTGCCACTACTTAGGCTAATGCCCTGCCAAACTGTTACCATCTTAAATGTGTGGTGGTAGCCAAATTTAGTAGGGGAGGCAACACGTTTCCCTCCCACATCTAGCTTACAACTTGTTCACAAAATCTAACCGCTAGTGATGCAGCCTTGAAAACAGCTGGCACTTTTCTCACTTATTTTAATCAAAAATTTTTGTTTGAGCATTCACGTGTCTGTAGAATCTACACATGTACTATAAATTCACTCTGTATAAATATGCAGACCTCAAATAGGTTATATAATATATACAGGTAGTCCCCAAATTAAGGAAATCTGATATACGAACGCGTGCTTCCCTGCTTGCTGTGTGCAGGACAGAAGCTTGATGGGAGGAGAGGGGCAGTTTGTATGACTTGAAGAAGTCTTTTGGGTGTAACTCTTTAATAACCAAGACAAACTCTGCAGTTGTTTCTTTTTGCATATCAAAGTACAGCTTGCCCCAGAAGTTTGTAAATGTCTAGGCTCCATAAAGTTTTTTTCCACTTTGTTTGTGATTAATTGACAGCGAAGATTTTATCTAGTAACTTACACCATGCTGCCTAATAATATGTTGAGACAAACATCTGTCCTTATTGCATTTATTAAAATAATGAACCTGTTCCGACTTACATACAAATTAATCCTAAGAACAACCCTACAGTACCTATCTCGCATGTAACTAGGGGACAACCTGCATATAGGTGCCAGGTTTGAATCTCGGCCAGGACACTATCTCCATGGAGTTTGCAGGTTCTCCCCATACTTGCATGGGTTTCCTCTGGGTACTTCTCCCACATAACAAAATATGTTGTTAGGTTAATTGGCTTCCCCCCAAAACTGACCTTAGACTGTACTAAAGACATATGACCGAGGTGGGGACATTAGATTGTGAGCCCTTTGAGGGCCAGCTAGTGACATATAGAAATAGTGACTGTGGACTCTGCACAGTGCTCCATAATATGATGGTGCTATATAAATACTGTGTAATAACACTTGAGGTGGAATTTGCCAGGAAGCTTAAAACTCTTACCTGGTTCCCATGTTCCAGCAGCGTCCTCCCGCGATGTTCGCGGCGTCCTCCAGCGATGTCCGGCACTTGCTTCCCCTGGCAATGCCAGCCGGAAAAAAACATTTTGAAATGTACTGCTTTTAGATTTAAAAATACTCATTATTCATACCGCCAGGGAGGTAGAACTTATTTTGTTTCAATATGATCCTGATTCAATCTCTGTTGCCATTTTTATAATAGAGCTATCAAATTTTCTTCATGCCTATGTAAAACAATATATGCTCTATGTACACTATGAAAACCTCAAATAAGTTTTACCATCTGGTCAGAAATCTACACAGGTGGGGACAAGAAGAAGGAGTAGCATAGAAACATAGATAATGCATACTGAAGCACTGCTTTAATATTTAGGCTATTACTGCATTCAATATCTGGCTGATACATACCAGCAAAGTGTTTTTATATTTTTTAAATTCCAGCACACATAATTGGATATTTACTTATAGTTTACTAATACTAACTTTGTGAAGCGTACAGCCAAAACTGTAATATCTGTATTATGTTGAAGAGCTTTGTACTGAATTTAGAGATGGCTAGTAAAAAAATGTCTATGCAAGTCATGTCATGTATATTTTTTATTTAGTTCCAAGGAGATCTTCTATAAATATTGAGGTGCCATCTTTACTGAATGGATTGACAGATACAGCTGTAACAATCAAAGCATGTAGTCGGTGAGTGTGGTTGTATTCTAAACTATTTCAATTTGCTTGAAGGTTATGTCCAAATTTATCCATAAAAACAGCCCATTCTGACAAGCTATACATATGGAACTTTGGACAGTGCAAAGGATGTAATTCTGTTTTTTATGAGGCCAAAGTAAAGCCTGTTTTTGGGATCTGTGTACTCCAAGTCCATAGTAAAAATGTTTATCTACCCTATTGCTCTTGCTCCCTCACTTTGAATGACAGCAAGTAATACATATTTCAGTGTCTGACAAGTTATGACATGACCCCAAGTTTTACTGGCTCACTAAATATATAACATGAGAAAAATCATAGTACTAAGTCAACAACAAAGTCCAATCAACAAATTTCAATTTTTTGTTTATATATTTTCTGAATACGCATATGCTGGTGTATTTTTTTCCTTGTTGCATTTGCCATGCATGCTATGCAATTTATTATAATTGTTAGTGTGGAATATAACAAACATCAACACGCATTGGCACACATCGTAATGTCCCAGTCTCTATTCACATGTTCCTAAAAGGTATATGGTAATGCTGAAAATTTTTTAAGGGGTTACTGGAGGTTTGGAGTTAAATGTGGGTAACATCTGAATATACACTCACTAACCAGACCGGTTAAGGCAGATAGGAATGCAACAGTAACCACTCGTTACAATTGTGGTATGAAGAAGAGTATCTCTGAATGCACAACACTTTATACATTGAAGCTGATTGTGGCACAACAGTAGTAGACCACACCGAATGCTACTTGTTTCAGCTAAGAACAGGGCCCAGTGTCTACAATTTGCAAGGCCTCACTAAACTTTGACAAGAGAAGATTGGAAAAACATTGGCTAGTGGGTCTCAATTTTTGCTGAGACTTTTGGATGGTAGGGTCAGAATTTGATGTCAACAACATGAAAGCGGGGATCATTCCTGCCATTACCAATTCAGTGTGATTGTGTAATGGTGTGGGGGATTTTTTCTTGGCACAATTTAGGCCCATTAGTACAGGCATCAGTAAATTGTGGCAACCTACCTTAAAATTATCAGTGATCATGCCCATCTCTTTATGATTAAAGTATATCTGTGTTCTGAAGACTGATTCTGATTGGATAACATACCATGTCACAAAGCTCAAATAATGTCACACTGGTTTCTTGAACATGATCATGTTCACTGTACACAGATGGACTCCACAGTCACCAGATCACAGTCCAAGGAAGCACCTTTGGGATGTGGTTGATTGAGAGATTTGCTTTAGGGATGTCCAATCGAGAAATCTGCAATAATTGTGTGATGCTATCATGTCAATATGGTCCAAATTCCTTGAGGATTGTTTCTAGCACTAAATCTGTGCCACTAAGAATTCTGGGAGTTCTGAGGGAAAGGTTCTGAGGGGTCAACCTGGTACCAGCAAGGTGTACCTAATAAAGCAGCTGGGTAGTGTACAGTACAGTACACTAGTGAATTTATTAGCTTTGCTTTTATAAAACAATGCACTGCCTTGAATTTTACTGGAGTTCTTCCTTGTTTTCCAGTTACACCTATGGGAAAGCACACACAGGTTTGATGAGTCTCTCTGTATGCAAAATTGAACTTCCTCCATGGTATCTAATGTATGCTGATGATACTGAAGACATGTTTGAAGACAGTCATGATGATTTAGACGACTGTGTGCATATAAGGGATGTGCAGGTGGGGAATCTAAAAGAAAAACAATAACACAAAGTGTCATTCCTCACAAAAAGTGCTATTATGTGTTATGTATTATGTGTGTAAGTGGTCCTTAGTAAGCCTTTGACAGCTGGTCTGGACTTGTGGTCATGTGATCATGCGATTGCATGTATATGCAATAATATATAATTGCGAAGCTACTGAAATTGATATTTTGTTTTGCAGAACATATTCATACGTTAAGGTGAATCAGTGCCGCCTGTTCTGTTGTAGGTAGAATAGCATGGATTATAGTACATGACTATTGTTTACAGTTTTAGTGTACTGATACTGTAAATATAGTGCAAATAACAAAACAGTGCATTCAAACACTAATATTAACCGTAAATGTTAATTTACTAATTTTATTTAATTTAAATGTTAATTTACTAATATTAACCGTAAATGTTAATTTAATTTATGTGTGAACATAAGGAAAAAATTATAATGCTTTATCACAAAATAACCAATCATATAATACATACATGTTAAACCAAAAATCATAATCTACCAAAATATTATAACTATGATCAATGCAATAATAATGGTATACAAATGCATTTTTCACTCACATGTTCCACGTTACAGTATTGTATGCAAGAGATTGGTGGGCCCCATTGTATTGTATGCAAGAGATTGGTTGGATTCAGAGTCTTAAAAAATCAGTGCTGAAATCTCTATTAAATCTCCTTGGAACTCCTTGGCTGGATTATGTGGCTGAAGCACAGCCTAGCATATTTCTTCCTCAGAAAATTTTCAGAATCTCTGGTTTCATCTCTCCAGCCAAAGTGAACATGCTAACTGTAGCCTTTGAATGTGATTTCCTATGTTGGATGGTAGCCTCCTTCAAGGCAGTCCTATTTGTCCTGATCCTGATTTGTTTTCCTGATCCTGACTACCAGGTTTGATGGTTCAGGTATCTCTTTTGGAATTGAGGAAGTTGGTTCTTTGCATATTTAGAGAATCCACATACTAAATACCAACCTGAGGGCCTGGGGAGGTGTCTTTGGGGAGGTGTCTTTCTTCAAAGAGCAGGATGTCTGCTCTTTGAAGAAATCTCATCAGCCAATCAACTTCTGGAAACTTGGAACAACTTAGTTGTTGCTACTTTTCACAAGGCCTATCATCAAACATTGAATACACATTTGTGTTAGTGAGATATCTGAGGCTTCTACCTTTGGGGTTTCTCTGTGAAACTCATTTGCTTTGTCCTACAGTTGGGTGTGGTCTATCATCTGGCTCCCAAAATTTTCAGGGATCAAATTTCTGCTTTTTTATTGTGTTTAGAGGCTGTTGGCCTTTCACTCTCTGGTTGTGATGATTGATTGCGACAATTGCATGTGAGGAGATCTCACATGTAGCTTCACATGTCCTTTCTCCTGTAACTCAGTGGCACCCTAATTTGATTCTTTCTGAGCTTAGAACCCCTAGTTCTCTAGGGCCTGGGTTTTGCCATGTTGCTCATCCCTTGGCTGGACTGCATTCAGATCTCCTGTAGGTTCTCTTGGGACTGTATAGGTTTATTTGTTTATTAGCTTATTTGTTATCCAACACTTGGTTGAAGTGTCTGAGATGGTTGAATGCTTCCTGCGTCTCTCAATGTAATGAGAAAAAAGATGTTTGTACTTACTGTAAAATCCTTGTCTTGGAATCCATTGGCGTTCCACCTCTTTGTCCTTCTGATTTTATTATGTTTATGGTACTGCTTTGCTACAAAGCAGGCATGGTAGAATTAGGGATTTTGTTTCGTTTTTGGGTTTTTTTTCCAGTGTCCAGTCCTCGTGTAGGCTGTAGTAAAATAGTGAAAAAATGCAAAGTAGTGTACCCAAAGAATATATAATGGATAAACTCTATAAAGAAAGGGTGGTGCCGAGCCTTGACTATATAAACAAATGTAGTCCAAGCATATGAGAAGAAAGGAAGAAAAGAGGAAGGAAGGCTCTTTTTAGGCACCAATGTAATACCTTAACTAATTTCAGATAAAAAATACACTTTAATAAATTCAAGATATGGATTAAAAAGGTCAACAATAACGTAGTTACATGATTCCCATACATAAAAACAAATACTTAGCGGTTGTTTGTTATTTAGTCCCACTTGTTGATAAAATTAGGAAGAAGTGTTGCAGTGTGCTTTATTCCCAACGCGTTTCGCCCACAAAGAGCTTCATCGGGATTTTTTTTATAGTAAACAACAATTCTTGGGATTATAAAAGAGAATACAGCATTAAAATAGAGTCCAATGATAGTGGAAAATACATGCTTCAACACTGATTGATAAACAATAGATAGCAATATGCATAATAAATGCACTTCTTCATATAAATATTTATTATAAGGGTACAAAATGATAATTAATATAGATAGCATCAAAAGGATATAAGAAGCATAGGTTTCCCAGTGCAAATGATAATACATAAATACGAGAGGGTGCTGGGAAGTTCCTGGCTTTGCCCAGAAGGAAGAGAGCCAGAGTTATGAAATAACACATTTATTCAACATATTCCCCCCCTGAGACTGATGCATTTGGTACAGCATAGTTGCAGCCTTTCTAGACCGTTCAAATAAAAGTCATTTGGTTGGGCCACAAACCAGCTCTGAGCAGCATCTTTGACGTCAGAAATGTCTTCAAAACGTTGCCCCTTCAGGTGTTTCCTAACATTGGGGAACAGATATTAGTCCGAAGGGGCCAGGTCAGGTGAGTAGGGGGGATGGTGGACCTATTGGAAACCCAGGGTGTTCAATTTGGCAGCCACAAAGTTGGACGTGTGCGCAGGTGCATTGTCCTGCAAAAAAAGGATCCCTTTGGTCAGTTTTCATTGGTGTTTTGTCTAAATTGATTCCTTCAGCTGGTCCATGAGGTTAGCATAATATTGGGGTAGGTAGTCCACCAATAGAATACCGTCTTTGTCCCAGAAAATGGTCGCCATGACTTTTTGGGCGATTTCTAGGTTCGGAACTACTTCGGCTGTGGGGAACCCGCTGTGGCGCCATTCCTTTGACTGCTCCTTGGTTTCCGGATCATAGATATGGAGCCAGGTTTCATCCTCAGTCACTAACCTAGCTAAAAAGTCTTGTGCAGCTTCAAAATGTGCCAAAATTGCTTTGGATGCTTCAACTCCTTCTTCCTTCTTCTTCTGATCACTGTTCAAACATTTCAGCACCCACTTCGCTGACAGCTTTCACATGTCTAGGATAGTGGTAATAACAAACCCAACATGCTCCTGTGGGATGTCGGATATCTGGGCTATCTTTTTTGCGGATATTCACTGGTCCTCAATAATCAGCTCGCAGGTTGCCGGATAGGTGGAGGTTGGGAAGCGTTCACTGCGGGGCTCATCTTCAACGGTAAAAAGCCCAGTCTTGAAACGAGAAATCCAGGTTTTGACAGTGCTGTAGAAAGGATACTTCTCCCACAGTGTTTGTGACATCTCAGTGTGAATGTCCTTTGTTTTCCTGGAGAAACAAAACTTTCATGATGGCCCATAACTCCAACGACGTGAAACTTGCTTGTCCCTCTGCCATCACAGCTTCATACTAAAAGAAAAAATAGCTTTAAGAATCGCAAAGATTTTATATTTGCACAGTTACATACTAAGATATTAGGCTGTCATATGCCCCCACACTCATTTTTCTATTCCATCTAGAAGGAGGCAAAGCCAGGTACTTCACAGCACCCCCTTGTAGTATTCTTGGAATCCAAAATTAATACTCACATGGATCATGTATTTAAGCTGCGCTTTTTTAGCAGCAATAACTATAAACTGCCTTCAATCTGCACCATTGGTAAGTTTGGTAGAAGATGTATATATATCTTTTTCAGTAATTTTTCCATTACTCCCACGTTTATTTTCAGTATTAACCCTACCTTTTAACTTTTGTTGGGTTTTTTATTATTGTTATTATTATTATTTAGGTATATTGCGTCCCTCTTGACCTTTTGAGTATCATCAACTTATACTCTTCCCAGCTCTTGCTAATGCATACTCAACTTGTAAGTGTTAATCCTGTTTTCCTTCCTTTTGTCTTGTTTTCATACCTCTCACTGGTCATTTTTACCAGTTTTTTGAGAAGTATAATTTCCTTGACAGATTACCTGAGACAGCTCCTTTTCTATCCTTACCAATATATCTGCTAATGCTGAAGGTTGATTCCTGGATGTAAGTACTACCATTTAAATTTGTCATCATTTATAATCCTTTCCTCTTTTTTTCCATTCATTTTGGATTCCAAGAATACTATTTATGTATCATAATTTTTACTGGGAAACCTATGTATCTTATATCCTTGTGATGCTATCTATCTGTCTAACAATTATCATTTTGTGCCCTTATAATAAATGTATGAAGAAGTGCATTTATTATGCAAATGACTATTATGTATTGTTTATCAATCAGTGTTGACGCATGTGTTTTCTACTATCATTGGACCCTATTTTAATGCTGTATTGTCTTTTATAGTCCCAAGAGTTGTTGTTTTCCATAAAAAAAACACCCTGATGAAGCTCTTTTTGGGCAAAACACGTGGGAATAAAACACACCACAACATCTCGTCTTCCTAAATTTATCAACAAGTGGGACTCGCTAAATAACAAACAACCACTAAGTATTTGTTTTTATGTATGGGAATCATGTAACTACGTTATTGTTGACCTTTTTAATCCATATCTTGAATTTAATAAAGTGTATTTTTTATCTGAAATTAGTTAAGGTATTACATTGGTGCCTAAAAAGAGCCTTCCTTCCTCTTTTCTTCCTTTCTTCTCAGGCTGTAGTAAAAACCTTTAGTTAAAATCTTCTTATGGTCCACAATGAACTCCAAGAAAAGTACTTTGGGAAAAATCCCCAGATTTAAACTAAATATTGTAGCAAGCCCTGGCTTTTTATGTTTTAATAGATGTTTAATTTTCATTCTTGTATTTTTGTCTCGAGTCCTGCTTTATATTACACATAAGCTTACCTTCATTGCCCAGTATGTGTTCCAATGAAAGCAATTAGTCACATGGACTAAAAATTGCCCATGTGTCCACTGTCTTTTTTGCACAGTACAGGACTTGCATTATGTTTTGATACTGCTTAAAATTTTTTTTATTATTTATCATTTACACATTTACATTGATAAAAACCTCTATTTTGTCTTCCTTTCTTCCCGATTGGCTTTAGTGTCTTCTCAGTCTCTAATTTGACCTGAATACCTGTTTCAGGGCAATACCCATTTAGATGGCTAAACACAAGTTGCAGTGTGCCACTTGCAGTTATTTTTACAGTGTTGTCAGCATAACACTTCAGGGAATACTTCCATGATAGAAGAAAAAATCATTAGGCTTTACTCAACCTGGTACTTTTACCTCTAATTAAAATGAACAAAGCTGCATTTTCCTCAGGGATTCTCACTTACAAAGCACACAGCTGCACTTTTTTTTAAATAAATATGTCCCTTTAGAGTATTTTGTAAGATATGCTATACAATTCCTAAGATACTTTGGTGAATCAAGTTCTACATGTACACTTTTGTTTTAGATTGATGACAAAGGCTGTATGTCCAGGACATTTGACCTCAGTCCATTAAATATCTCCCAGACAAACTACAACCAGCTTTTAAAAGTCACGGCTTCAATGACAGAGGATTTTACAGGTGAGAATCGAACCTTTTTATTCAAATATTGTAAGGGTTCAAAAAGGCACTGAAAGATTCTATATTTCTCTAATGTGTACAGTAATTTCTCAAGGTTCCATGAGATGGGAGCTAGTTTTTACTTGTCAGCAGCAAATCAAATTTTTCAACCTCAACTCAAATCTGTTTCACATGCTTTAAATTTACATTTAATTGTGCATTACTTTGACTTTTGTTGAGTAAATGCATCCCAAAGTCCTAAAATTAGACTCTCGTGTGTTTCAGTCTGACTTTGCATTCTCCTTTATTTTTATCAAAAACAAATTAAACACTGCAATATTACTGTGTTTGGGGGTTCATTCTCTTAGTATGGCATAAGAAATCATGAAGAATTGTACAATCTAGATTAAGGGGGATTTATTGTAACCAAACACACATAAAGCAGAGTGTCATAAATTTGGCAGTATTTATCCAATAGCAAATAATCACAGTCAACACTGATAGTTGACCTTTACATTCACACTGAACTAAGGGAGGGAAGCATCTCTCCTATAGAGTGGGTCTCCTCATTAAAGTCACAGTCCCAAATTCAGCACCTACAGTATTCTTTCCTAAAGCATCCTCTGGGTTCCTATCTCCTCGGGCTTCCCCTCACTAAGTCTTCTACCACTGAGAGCCAGGCTCATCCTTTCAGTGGTCCAGGCTTCAGGCCACTTTGTAAGAAGGGCAGATTCTAGAACTGTCCATACATGAGCATTACCCCTTTTACCTTAAAGCAGCAAGTTTACAGCTTTGAAGTTGGCTGGATTGGATTTTTTTTGGTTGGTCAAAAAATCCAATTCTGAATTGGAAATCCAAATTAGGAAAGGAAAAAAACTCCTAATTGGGGAAGTTTAGGAACCTGCAACAACATGGGAACAGTGAATCTATATATATATATATATATATATATATATAAACAATTACAATTGGAAAAATAAATCACCTTGTATAACTGTAACTACATGCTGCTTTATCACTTCATTAGTCAGAAATAGTTTTATCAATTGTTGCAAAGAAAATTTTACATGTTTCCCATATTTAAACTTTTTGGTCCAAAATAAATAGCAATGGTTACATTAGACAAAAAGGAATCTTGGTCAGCATGCAACTCATTTTATGAAAACTTTACTGCTAAATGTGGTGTTAGCGGCTGTGACCCAATAGGTTTAGTCAAGGATCCACTAGAAGCTGCTGTTGTCTTGTGAGGTGACCATTCCAGAGAGTCAGAGCAGCTCTATAAAAGTCTTGCAGCCATGCGTGTGATGAGGTTATGGCCCTGATTCATGAAAGCTCTCCAGGCTGGGGATAATACACTTTCAGAAGTGAAGCTGGGTGATCCACAAAACATGGACTGGATTTTTCAAAATTATTTGCTATTTGTTAGCAAATGTTTTGAATCCTGGACCAGATCCATTCCAGGTTTGGTGGATCACCCAGCTTCACTTCTGAAAGTGTATTATCCCCAGCCTGGAGAGCTTTCATGAATCAGGGCCTATGAGAGAGGAAGTCAATAGTAGGTCATTGGAGGAGCGAAGAGAGCGGCTGGGGTGTTTGCAGGTTAAAAAGGTAGGTGGGACATATCTCACACATATCTCCTCCTATAAAGTGCTGCAATCTGATCTGATCTAATGGGCACCATGCCAAGCAATGTTTTCTTCCCTCTCCTTACCTGCTGCTGTAATCTGACCCTGTTTACCTAGCACAGCACCACATAATGGCAAATTGTGCTGTTGTGCTCTGTCTTCTTTAGAGGTCTACAGTGATGTCAGCACTTTTTAGAGGATGGAGAAAATGGTGGTAATGTGGCTGCCTTTAATTTCAGATTTTTACATTTTTACAAGGTAGTGTACAATAAAGGTAGGGGATGGGGGGAATTAGGAAACATACTCTGAACAATATATCAAAATAAACATTTACAACCACACACACATGGTAGAAAAAGGAATTCAGAAGACGATAATGAACATTTAGGGTCAGCAAAATAGGGTTACATAAATAATATAATCTCAACACAAATGTGGCTACCTTTAACTGGGCTTTCCTTTCCATGCACTGAAATTATGAGTTTTAATAAGAACTTGGGAAAGGAAGAATCCAGGTTGCAATCTGTTCTGACCAAATTGTTAGCACACAACTACTGATCACTCTTTTCAAAAGCACATATAAATCTTTCCTTTCTGGGTCCTGGAATCCCCTTGAATAGCCTCAGTGTTAACACCACAATACTGTGCTCTTAGAGCACTGGATGAAATTAATTTAAGAAATTACAGTTGCAATTTACAGTTATTATCTATGCTCGCTCTGTCCCCACCGAGCCACCTATTGTCCATGCTGAGTGCCCATTGTCCATGTTTCATCTGCTAGACTTTTTGGAGGCTATGGGTACATGTCCATAAGATGCAACTTATATATTTTAATTTACTGTGGAGAGAAGTAATTTATCATCTGCAAAAAATAAATTCAGATGAGTTGAGAACTTTCGATTTATGTTCAAAATGTCTTGGCTTGAAATAATACATTGAGCACATATATCAATAGTAATACTTTTTTACAGAGTCTTAACATTAAATATATTTTTCTAACATGTCCTGATCCCACAAGCAAAGTAAATAACCCCACTATGGCCCAATATAAAATTAAAGAGCAAATAAATAGGTCCACTTTCATTCCACCACAAAGTGAAGGACAATATATATATTGATTGTAAAAAATGGTAGAGGATCTTAAAGAATATTGAATCAAGAGGAAGGAAAACTTTAGAACACATGGATAAGTAAATATAATTTCGAAGGAGAAGAAATATATAGTCACAGCACTAGCATATAATATAAAAAATTGCCCAAACTAGACAAAAAATGTAATTCCTTTCAAGAAATAGAATATTTCATTCTAAAACCCCTCAAATTTCAATTCAAATTGCTTTTAAAAAAACTTCCCAAAAATGGGTTATTTTACCAGGTAAATCTATTGGGATTGGGATAAAGCCCATCAAAGAATATATTTTAAGGATATAAAACATCATTAACAAATTTTGAAAAATATTTTTTATAGGAGGGGTTAGTATTAGCAACTAAAGATGTTAATTCCCTTGATACTATAATACTACGTTGAAAATGGTTTGAGGCAGTTTTGGATAGAAAAAGCTTTGGATAAAAGTTCTGATCTCCCCTGCAAACAAAAAAGATTTATATTAGAATGCTCATCATTTCTCTTCTTTAAAAATTTTTTGGATATCTTCTTATTCAAGATTATTCAATAATTTATTGTGTTTTTGGTATATATCTTATATATCACGGCAAGTTCTGCTTGGATTTTTCAACAGTTATTTTGTGAAGTTGGGGCAGAATAGCTTCCTTGTCTTTAAAGTGTTCTTTATATATGTAAAGCCATAACTTTTCTAGTCATAAATACATTGTCTGTCCTTGTTGGTACAAAATACCTTTAGGATAATATTGCCAGAAAAACTAACTTTTGTGAAGTTGAATTAAAAAAAAAAGATGATGCTGCCAACTGCAAATTGCCTCAATGTACACTTGTGAGCTTGAGATGATTTACCTATGACATCCTCATACCTGGTTCTTTTCCACAGGAGACACAATACACTCTAATGCTATTTCCAGAATAGGTGTTGTGGAAGTTATGAGTTTTTCTGAGAATATTGAATTCTACCAGAAAGGAGTTCCATTAACAGTCAAGGTAATGGGGTTTTATGCCTAAAAAAGATGTATTCACTTGACTTATTTTGTGTAATTTTCAGAAGTGCATTTGACAGATTGACAAGGTTGACTTTTCTTACCATCCTACAAAGTTGCTTTACAAGGTCCTTTAGACTAAGACTAAAATGGGATGGGTGGGGGAGTTGTTTCAATGGTAGTAAATGATTTCCACCAAAGATTGTCAGATCCCCTGTTATAACAGCCCCTTGTGTGTTTTCATTAGAAAGCTGTAAAGTCAGTAAGCTGTTTCACCAAATTATTTTAGTATAGTTGCAGTGTGTATTAGATAGTGTTAGCAATTTACAGAATATTTAACTGTACATTTTAAGTTACTTTTAATATTAGCAAATATCTCAGAAGCATTTATCTCTATTTTATTTGTGGTTTGCTAGGGTGAGATAAAGTTATGTATTCTCATTTTTCCGTAGCTAATGGTTAAAGACAGAACATACTCCCCCAAGGTGAATGAAACTGTTTACTTGGTAGTTGGCTTTGAAGAGGAAGACTTGAACCTGACTGCAGTGACAAATGAATTGGGACTGGCAACCTTCACCCTGGACACTTCTTCGTGGGAGGACATGGTATCTATTAGGGTAAGATGAACAGACATTTTGGCATTAACACTATATAAACTAGTTTATTGATTTACAATGTTTAGTCACCCCAATGTTCACTTCAATCATTCAGTCATGTGCAAAGTATTTTTTCTATTTGTTTAAATCCTGCTGCATGGTTTTAGTAGTTTCAGTCACATACTTCATACGAGCATGAATGTTGGATTTCATTATATGTGTTCATGAATTGTTGTCCGCACCTCTCCGTCCCAAAAGAAAACAGAGACTGCACAATGTTTTTTGTAAATGCCCACAGTACCCCTTAGTTTACTGCCATAATACCAAATTAAACAAAAAAATAACACTAATAGCATACCTAAAAAAAAAAAATTAGGGATGAGCGAGCAGACATGTAAGCGAGAACGGCCTGTGTAAATTTGGCCGTCGAGATCGAATTTTTTGGGACCTGCAAGAGCAATCAGGGCCGCGAAGCTGACAGCTCCCCTCCCCTGACTGCTCTTGCAGCCCTGTAGTATGTGTTCTTGGATAGAGATTCTCTATCCAAGAACACAGGAGTACCGCAGCTGTGCTCATCATGGATGAATGCAGCCGTGGGAATCATCCTGTGATGATTCCCACGACTGCATTCATTGATGAGCACAGCCAAGGTACTCACACTGACAGGAGGAGCACCGCGGCTGCATTCATGAATGTAGCCATGGGAATCATCCTGTAATGATTTCCTTGATCTTCTGACGAGTCTGCAAAATCTGTTCACTGAAATTTTGCAGACCCATCGGAAATTCAAGGAAATTTTCACAAGAATGTCAGAGGCATTCTCGCTCATCCCTAATAAAAATACCGAATGAATAACCGTACAGATATAATATTCTAAAAAGGAGGTCTTTGGGATCATTAGCCTACAAAGGCTTGACTCCAGGACAGGACCATTTTCCAACTTACCAATTTGCCAAGCCCTCATTAAACAAAGAAACACCAAAAGGGCGAGCACCATACCAGCCATAGGGGCCACTCATGTTTTGAAACCATCCTAATATTTCAAAGACATCCAAATCATTGACAAATCATTCAACCATCTTGAAAAATACCTAACTAATGGAATAGGAGGTAAAAACCCTATTTCTCTTGTTCACCCTTCTGAAATTATCTCACAGCATCTCCTTCCCTTCGGTTGCACCCTACCACTACAACTCACAAACTCACTTCAGGTGACCCTATATTTTCTTCTAATCCCACTTATACCCAATTTAACACTTTCTGGGGATTCATTCCTCCCACAGTCAAGTAGCCCTTCTGGCTGTTAGCTAAACAACTGAGTTGCATACTTATATTGGGTCAGTGATTTAGAAGGTATTAATAGCATTTTATTCATTATTTACTATTTTAGGTGTATTCCAAGTTTCTCTAACAACTCCTGGTGTATATAGTGGGAAGACACTTCTGGATCCCTGTGGCATCAGAACAGTATTTATAGGCTATGTTCCAGAGTGGTGCCTCTACTGTCTTTTTTCTGTTCTGCCATTCAGAAAGCACAGCACAACACTTTATCAACTGCTGTGCTTCGTAAATGACACAGAAAAGTGAAGGGGACCAAGGCATCATGCTGCAACTAAGGTCATTCATAGACACTTCAGATGTTGCTCTGCTCTTCATTTTAGTAGGTGTTCTCTCCTGAGCTAGGAGAACTTCCAAATTTTTAAGCATGTGAACATCCAAATGTGTTATTTAAAGATAAAAAAACATTAAAAATAGCTGTGCCTGGAGTTTGTGTTTAATATCACTGCATGTGACAACTGCAGTTAACACCTGGATAAAGGATTTCTTTCAATGGGATTTGTGTTTAGGAACTTACCATATTTTTCATTTTCAGTAACACTGACTGCATTAGACATAACCATGCATGTATGTGTGAGAAGCTTTTTGCTTTTAAAGGATTAAATAATTTTAGTAAAGTATATTCCCAGATTTTCTTCGTTATTGGTGGGACAACCATATGCTTTCTGGTTTGTTTTTTGTTTTATTTTTAGCACTATAGTGAGCTAATAAAGTGTATAAAAACAAAAGGGAGGTTGTGAGTGGCCTATTACAAAGTTAAATAAAGGTGACAGCACAGTGATTCAGTAAAGACAAAGAATTAACTTAAAATCAAGTTTTTGCATGGGAACACAGCTCCAATGCACGTGTATATTAGCATACCAAACTGGAGGATAATGCACAACTGTGAGTTGTTGCAGTCATTCTGCATGTGTTTTTTGTTTGTTTTTTTTTTTTGTTTTTTTTTGCATTGACAGCCTATTCATTTTCAGTGGGCTACCTATGCACAGGAATAGTAAAATGTGAAAGGGGAATTAATGTTTTTTTTACTTGTGTCCCTTTGACCTCGACTGATATGATTTAGTGTAATTTTGCTAAGATTATACCAACCTTACCATTATTTTCAATTATGCTCAGTGCAACTCACAGCAGCTTTTTAAGTGCAGAGGAATCAATAAGTTGTTTTTACATTTTTTGTTCAACAAAGTTATAAAGGTTTGTGAGGAATGTGTGTATAGAAGAAGCAAACCTATGATATTGAAGTGCTGTATATATATTAGATCTTAAATATATAATTTATTCAAAGAATTTCAGTACCATATACAGAAGTAAAGGCAGCAAATATGTTTTCTTCCTAAGGGTAAATTTTTCCTGGAAGATGATAAAGAAAAAGAGGCGACTCAGAGCAGTAACGCTTTTACCTGGCTCCATCCTTTTTATTCAGAAAGTAATAGCTTCCTGAAAGTGTTGACTGTTGAAGGGTCACCACTGTGTGATGCTAAGCAATCAGTGACTGTGGAATACTTTATCAATAAAAATAAGCTGGATCCTAATTCTGACCATCAATCCTTCTTCTACATTGTAAGTATGTTAAATCATTATATATGTTATTTGTGCCAGACTACACTGTGGATGATATTCTTGTTACTTTCCCTGTGTTCTAGAGGCAAACAACTCATACAAAAATGAAATACATTTATGGGGTAATGCTTTCAACCCAAAGGATTTTTATTTCTATGCAATGTCACAGTTTTACCAGTCAGCATTGTCAGTCAGTTGACACAATTTCTTTGTTACATGTTTAGACTGTAGAAACATTACTGTGGTCTTTTCTGCACCCTCAAGATACTGTAGGAAGAATACAGCAATGTCCTTTCTCTACCTCACCTACTGTAGAATTAAATCATTGTGTGCTAATTGTATTGAGACTGTGTTATTCTGCAAGCAACTGGACTGTGTTCTTTTATTCTCTACTACACTTAAGCTCTTCTTTTGTGTGTTGGATTTTACAAAAAAAACATTAAAAAACATATCTGTAAACCTGTGTGATTTTCTTTAGTCACCCCAACAGGAAAGATTCTGATCCAACCAGGGGTGCACCTGATTGCACTAATTTGTGTCTAATATCTGCCTGGAGTTTTGTTTTTAGGCATTTGATGCATAAAGATAACACGGAAAAGGGTTTTTTTTCTCTCTTGCATATAAACTGAGCATGCTAACTAACCTTGATTTTCTGATCCTATCCAGCTGATGTCAAAGGAAGGAATTGTGTCTATTGGGGAACATAAGCTGGGCATTAGAGAACAGCCATCTGCTACTGGTGAGTTTGTAAATTCAGTATGTAAATTTGACCCTGCCTGACCCCATTCCAGGGCAGTTTTCTAGAGGCTAGCATTGGTGGTTGTTTTATCAATCGTGAAGACTGGTTGGTTCAACATTTCCACTGTTTCTATCAACCTTTGTAATATAAAATAAACCTTTAATAGATAAAGTGTATCTTCCTTGCACTAGTCACAGTGGGTTTGTCAAACACTGCAGTCTCACCAGAGAAAAACCATAAAAGATAAATCTATGAAATCTAACAAATAACAAAATATTTTGGAGTATCTACCCACTTGTTGTTTTATCAATCGTGCATCAAACCACAATGGGGCACACAAAGATGGCTGGGAACTCCTAGAAACTCACAAAACTCCCAGATGAAAAAAATTTTGATAAATGAGACAGGGCAATTTCACTTTTGGACTATCCAATCAATGCGGATATCTGAAGCAAACTCTGCCTACCAGGTTTTACCCTTAACCAAAAAGTTCACTTTAAGGTAGATTGACCCATTAACATTTTATGTCTTTGTAACAGTCCATTTTTCTAATTCCTTAAGAGCTACACGGTACATTTTTCCTGAACTTCAAAAAGAAAATTGAATTGTATCCTCAAGCCACCATTATTGTTTTCACTATTCTCCTAAATGGAGATATTGCGGCAAGTCGAACTAAATTTACAGTGCCAATGTGTCCAAACAACAAGGTGAGAAAACTATTTAATTTATATAAACAATTTAAAAGTGTGTGATCAAGACTGTATCACTGAAAACATTAGGTAGCTGGATCATATTTTATTAAACATTATAATGTTTTGTGTATCTTTATAAAACCATGAAAATGGGAACCAATATTGTCATAAATTATCCTTATAAAACCTAAAAATGGGGAACAAAATATTTTCTCTATTTTAAAAATGTTATGTAGTAACTTTTTCCTTAAAGATACAATACATGTTAGGTTTTTCATTTAAAAATATTTCCTAACCCATTCTCCTAAACTAAACTGCACTACCCATGCACCCCCCCCCCCCTACTACTTACCTCTATGGTGTTGGTAAACTTTTCTGTGGTGTTTACAGCCTGTCCAACGTAATTCAATGACAAAAATGAAGCCATGTACATAATCACTTGTCTTTATATATGCTCTTATTCTGGTCAAGGAGTAATGGGTGCTCAAACACATTTTGTTGGATAGGATATAGCTGAGGGAGGGTGAAAGGATGAGTTAAGGGATGTTTTGCTAAATTTTATAGGTCTACGTTAGACTCTGTATATGTGCAAATTATCTCTGATATCTGGGTCATTGATGATGAATCTTGTTCTTGTGCTGTATTATGTACAGGTTCAGCTTAAGTTCTCTAAAGACCAGGTCCATCCAGGTGAGAAGGTTAGTCTGGAGGTAAAAGCGGAGTCTGGATCGCTTTGCTCTGTGCGCTCTGTGGATAAAGGAGTATTGCTTCGCAAAGGTCATCAGAAGTTAAATTTACCAAGCTCGGTGGTAGGTTTTATTATTTTGACAAACTTAGAAGCATATTATAGAAAGCTTTGAAGATGTGACATTAGTTAAAAAAATGTCATGCAGCAAAAGAAGTTTAATACTTGCCTATCCGGCCACACCCTTTCGTTCTTCAGTCTCTTGGCCTTTTTATCTCTGACACACTACCAGGTGTGTTAATTGCCAGATCCCCCCCTGCACTCTGTGTTTACTTTAGCCAGTTCCCACATCACCAGGTTGATCCAGCAATTACAACGTTTAAAGATCTGAGAAACAAACAGTGGAAAGCCCTTTTTTTTTTGCAGGTTATGCTTTATGATCATTTTTAACTTACTTTTTTAAATGATCCTTCTATTTATTTTCGCTTTGCTTCATTCAGCTGCCTAAAGTGAAGAAAATATATATAGTTCTGGATGTAGATAACCATGTAACTCATTCCATGTGATGTTGCGCCAAGCAGCAGCACTATCATATGGAAAGTGAACATAGCACTGAGACTTAAATAAAGCAAGTTCTTCTACTTATAGCAGCTGAACAGAGATCTACGAATGAGCAAAAAAAACCAAAAGAATGTACTTTGTGAAGAAGGGAGTTTTAAATTGAACCAGTTGCTTTACCTGAATGTGTAATAGTGCTACTACAGTCATGTTGGGGACAGCTAATCAACCAGTATTTTTTTTTGATTTTCAGGAGAAAACTATAGTAGATAGATGGTAGGGATGTTGAAACTGCGGTATATTTGAAGCTCAAATGCTGCATCCACATCTGTACTAAAAAGTTCAATCAGAACAGGATGGGTCCACAACTTTTACATCTGTGCTCAAAGCTTGCTGAAAAAAACACTTACTGTTGACATCCTAAACCAGGCAAAATGTGTGTGTATGTATATATATATATATATATATATATATATATGTGTGTGTGTGTTGTGGCATAGCACAGGGGGATCGTTCATGGTAATGGGATGCTTACAGGGAACAATGGACGCAGCAAACTCCAAAACTCCAAAATAACAGCAGTTTTTATTTGTTTAGGCAAGTGTTACAGCACACTCCCCAGCACTTCACAACAAAACAATAAACAGTAGCCGGGCTGGGCATCTGGCTACCTCACTTAGGTGCCCTCTCTTATATACACATACATTATATCAGTCCTGTTCCACTCACAATTTTGTAGTACTGTTTGGCGTCTGGCTTTCTCCCAGCCTGGAACCCTCTGGCTCTCCCTCAGCCTGGAATCAACTCTGGCTTTCTCTCAGCCTGAAATCCACCCTGGGTCTCTCTCAGCCTGGAATCCACTCTGGCTCTCTCTCAGCCTGGAATCCACTCTGGCTCTCTCTCAG
The DNA here is from genome assembly GCF_032062135.1 of Pyxicephalus adspersus. Taxonomy (NCBI): domain Eukaryota; kingdom Metazoa; phylum Chordata; class Amphibia; order Anura; family Pyxicephalidae; genus Pyxicephalus; species Pyxicephalus adspersus. The sequence continues at coordinate 17,228,662 of NC_092867.1, read as the reverse complement.
CCTGGAATCCACTCTGGCTCTCTCTCAGCCTGGAAATCATTGTAGCTCTCTCTCAGCCTTGAATCCACTCTGGCTCTCTCTCAGCCTCTTGCTGATCACTACTACTCTTGCGCCTGAGTGCAGGTAAATATATCCCCAAATTAGGGTTGAGCCAAGGAACCCACCCTTCACTTCCCTTGCCCGGCTCCAGAGCCCTAAAGTACCTGGTTTTCTTCTCAAAACCTATACCCATCAATTAACACTTTCTATTCCCTGGAGCCATTAATCCACTTTCCCTGACAATTTAGGACACTCTGTCACAATGTGTGTGTGTATATATATATATATATATATATATATATATATTCATATTCTCCAATAGGAACACCACCAAACTTTACTTTCTGTTGTATGAAAAACCCTGGTGTCTAGCTATGTCCTTATGTTTTGTTATGTTTCTTTCTTAGATTCAGGATATAGTTTATCGACTTGCAGTTAATAGACGTGGTCTTCCATATAAAATTCAGGATTTGGAAAAGTTTACTTGCTTCAGAAATGAGAAAGATAAAACAAAAGAGATCCGTGAAGGGGTTTGGCACAGTACTGAACCAGATGTATACAGGCTATTAAAGGTAAACTCAGCAAATAGTAGCAGCTGTGTGGACTACATCTGAAAAGCAATATACAATAAAGGAATGCATTGTTTTGTTAACTGTATTGTAAACATTATAGGACAGAATTCTGAACACTGCACTGCTGTTTAGTTTGGGTGACACTTTTTTAAAACTTAAGCTACCTATTTTGGAAAACACTCTTTACTACAAGTTGCAAGCGTAGCTCTTTTATGGAGAGCTGTGGATGCTGACCTATAAACATTGATACAGTATCAACTAAAATACTCTTGCAAACCAGCTGCCAATTGACTGGCTAATGGAACACCCAAAGACCTGTTGCTCAATCCTGACAAAAATGTCTGACTGTCATCGCATGTCTTTAAGCACCCTGTAAGTAAAACCCTTGAAGATAAAATATGTGGAATCACATGGTATAGCCAGTGGCAGGGGGTAGTATTGGAGGCAGGACTGATTTAAAACCTGATAAATCTTGGCAAACTAACTAAAAATCAAACCCCAACCAAAACCAGTTGGTTTAACCAATGTTCTAATCAGTGTTAAATACGTGGCATGGGTAACTAATATCAGGCGGTCCCAACATTTTTTTTTTTAAACTTTTAGGAATTCTTGCACAAACAATAAACATTAATAAACTTCAAAAAAAAAAAAACTTACACCTTTTTATGTTTGTATGTTTTTGATACCAGAATGTAAGTGCAACAATATGGTAATATCTTTGCTGACACTTGCACTTTTACTCTACAGGAGAGTAATCTAAAGGTTATTACAAACACCAAGATTCGAAAGCCTGTGCTATGTACCCTTCCCAACTATACAAAGCGAATTGGTTCTAAAAAGGAAAAGACCCCAGTGAAGGAAGCTTCAGTTGGTACGTAATATATAAACTTAAATGCTAATGTTTATAATTATTAATTACATTGAGTTAACACTATAAGTGGACACTGAAGGAAAATCTGATACAGTTGGAGAGTGACATACAAGGCTGATTTATCTGCAAATTTATCTAAGCTAATTTATCTGTCTAAAATTTAGATTGGAAGGGGCTCCTATGTACAAAAAGTGGTTTGGTCCTTTATACATGCCCATAGTTGCTGCAGTAAGTACACACCACCTGATGTATCCTAACATCTAGAGTCCACATGCCAGAATTCCCTTTCGTATTGACTACATCATTACTCTCAGCAAAAAAACAATACTTCTCTGATGTCAAGCCTTGTGGATGCTGAATCACTGTACTATGTCTGCCTGTGAACAGACATTGTCAAGTGACTTAATTATCAAGGCTAGTGCAAACAAAAGTGACATTTTTTGGGGGTTTTTTGAGTTATTTCAGAGATCAACTTTAAATTCATCATCATTTGTCTTTACTTCTAAAAATGTTATTTTTGTTGTATTGTTGTATTGCTTTGTCAATAAATTTCCATCTTCTGTACTTTCTGATATTAGTTGTTCTTTCTTGTCATTTTATATTCTCTCTTCGAGTTGTCGCATATGTTTCTGTGGCTCTGTTTTCTCTTCCTTCTTCAGGTAAGAAGAGTGAACAAAAGAAGGCTATAATAAGGAAATTGTTTCCAGAAACCTGGCTGTTTGACTTAGTTTCAGTGGGGTAAGGATTGTAAAATAAAATTGATGTGATGCATTGGACTACTGATTAAAGATGTCTAAGACAGCACCAGAGGTTGGACTAAGTCATCACCCTTCAAGTCTAAGTCGAGTGCCAAGTCATTAACACCTAGTCACAAGTCAAGTGTCAAGTCACCAAGAATTCTTCCAAGTCGAGTCCCAAGTCAAATCACTTAATTTATCCACATTTGTCCCCATATAGAAACAGAGCTATGATCCTGTTCTTGAGCACAGGATTGCATTGTAAATCCACGGATTTCTTTTCCGACAGTTGAAGAGGGTGACTTTAGTCAAACTCAAGTCCATGTAGCGTGACTCGAGTTCCAACCTCTGGACAGCACTGATCCCTTCAAAGATTCTTTTATTTAGTCAGTTTATCTTTTATTATTCCTGTGCTGTGAAAAAGAGAATGAAAAAAATGTTTGTTTACAGTGTTTTTTTATTTTTATTATGATGTCTAATATGTGGATTATCTTTATGTTTATTGCATACTGCATACTGTCATGCATACTGGAATGTTGAAAGAAATACACCCAGCCAAAGTTCACAAAATTTTAAGATAAATTATTTTACTTCAGAAGACGTGGAAGGTGAACAATTGCCTTAAATTACAGCCAAATTTTTTTGGAGCGGGGTTTTGGATAGAATGGGTAAGAATTGTAACGTTTTAATTTGCTGGAGCTTCATCAGGGAGAATTCTCCCTCTTTTACTGCCTAGGTCAGGGGTGCCCACACTTTTTTGGCTTGCGAGCTACTTTTAAAATGACCAAATCAAAAGGATCTACCAACAATAAAAACTTGGACTTAATAACTCCTGTGTGCGGTAGAGTTTGTTTTGAAAGGCAGGGCTCAATCTACTCGCGTTGCTTTTTGCTTTTGCGTTTGACCATTATGACTAGTGTGTTGTCATTGATGCTAACATTTTGTTTTTGTTTACAGATCCTTGGGAAGCACAGTGTTAAACCTGACCACACCAGATAGTATAACACAGTTTGACACTGATGCCTTTTGCTTAGGAAAATCTGGTTTTGGGGAAATAAGTAATGTAATGCTTACCACCTTCAAACCTTACTTCATTGAGCTGATTATACCTTATTCTGTGGTACAAGGAGAACATTTTACTATCACTGCACTGGTATATAACTACTTAAAGGAATGCATGATGGTACGTGCAGCCATGGTTATCTTTCTATAGGGTTTACATGGCCAAGAAAATATCAAAGAGAGAAAGCACTTTTTGCTTTCAAAGGTTTTTGTCAAATTTGACAATTTCTGTGCTCTGGTTTCCATCATTATTTTTGTGAGTTGCACTTTTGATAAGTTACCTAATCTTGTATTTGTTGTATTAATACTTTGCTGGTAGTTTTTTTTTTTTTTTTGTAGATTTGAGTTACCCTTTAACATTTTTTTCCACTCACTATTTTTTTTAATCAATATATTGTAAATTGCATTTTCAATACTTTGGTCCTGTACAATAACGTAGTAATAAATGTACTAAAAAAATGAATATGTTAACCTAATTATCCTGTCATACCTAATTTTACTATTGCATTGCATTGCAGTTTTGTAGATGCTTGTTGCTTGCTGCCCATGTTGGTCTTACTTGTTAGAGCAACCTTGTCATAACAATGAAGGATTACTCCTGAGTATGTAAAACTATGCACCTTGTCCAATCATCTTCTGTAAATATTTAAAATTTTAAGAAGCTAGTATAGTATGCAAAATGTATCTGATATCCTTCTTCTCGTTTCCTCTCTCATGGGCTACAGGTGTTTGTGTCACTCTCTGATCTTGGGGATCACTCAGCATTCAAAAGCAAGGATCAGACAAGTTGTATCTGTGCAGAAGGGTCCACTAGCTTTTCCTGGAATGTGACTGCTTCAAAATTAGGTATGCAGGTCATGTCTGCTAGCAAAATGTTTGTTTAAGTTATATTTTAGTAGTTTTAAGTAGAGCTTCTTATACTTTTTCACCTTGATAAACAAGTTGAATTACAAATGAAATGTAATGTTTATAAATGTAAGATTGTGCTGTTTAGCACATTGAATCCCCCTTTATACCTTTAGCAATATCATCATGATCGGAACAACTGCTTTCCCTCCCACTGTCCTCTAACCACTGGAAAGAAATAAAATTTCAAATTAACAACTTAATTTTAATTAATTTAAAACCACAGTCACATGACATTCCAGTCAAGGTGTTCTCTGCTACTTGTTTATAGTTGGAGGTGTGATGCTTACTGGATTTTCATGGTAGGACCCTTTTCTGAATACACCGATAGATCTACAATGATGATTTCAGTTATAAGTAATGGTTAAATACCAGTAGGTCCCGACACCATTGCAGTCCCCTTTAGGTGAATATATCTTCATTTACCCAATCTTTAAATCACACAAGGTGGGTTCGGGAAGAGTGGCTGGGTAGGTTGGGAGAATTTTATACTTTGCCTGGAGATTTTTTAATTATTATTATTATTATTATTAATATTATTATTATTATTATTATTATTAATAATAATAATAATATTATTAACCAGTATTTATTATGGGTCTTAATCCAAGGTGGTATTGTCCTTGTGTGGTCTTCAGGACTGGAAAATGAATACATTTGTAATCTTTTTGCAGTGTTTTTTGATCATTAGTTCAGTACCCAGAGATAGTGCAACTAGTAACATCATTAGAAAAGAAATGAAGACTAACAGCTGTGTGTCATTTTATTTGAATCTTACATACATGTGTGAATCTGGGGATATTGTGGAAATCTTGGATGAACACATTGATAAGTTATCCCCATCACTGTATTTAAATTAGGACCGAAAACCTATTAAGGAAGGATTAAAAGTGCATGTAAAAAGTGTTTTCAGTCCACTCCTACTATTTATTGGAACAAAAAAATCAGTTTACATGTTCCATGAACTCTTCTTGATTTATGTTTTTATTTTTATTGCATAAAAAAAAATCTTTACTGAAATTTACCTGGCATTTCTGACCTATTTTTAGAAAATGCTAGTTGCCTAGCTGAGGCCTTAACATTATTTGTTTGAGTCACTGAAATAGAACAAGAATGTAGATCCAGTCATTTTTTGAAGGTTTTAAAAATTTGTGTTTAAATGTGTGTTTAAATTTTGTTTTAATAATCTTAAGGAAATTTGAAGGTCCGTGTAAGCAGTGGTTCACTCCAACTTAAAGGGGGGTGCACAGACCAATTTCCCAACCTGGACAAAAACCATCAAGAAGATAATATTGAAAAAATAATATTTGTAAAGGTAAGTGAAACTAAGTTCTTCAAATGACATATATTGATATAAAGATTTTTAGTTGTTTGCACCATTTGATTATTTTCAGTTTTGGTGGTTGTGTTCTTATCCAAGTTGTTTTTTGCACTGAGGCAATTGCTGTGCTGTCTGTCAAAAGGTACCTAGATCACAAGATGACTGCACAGAAATAAAAATCCCTTGATAGCTAAAAGAGTTCCTATATATGTATTTAAACATATTGGGCCTGATTCATTAAAGCTCTCCAAGGCTGGGGATAATACACTTTCACCAGTGAAGCTGGGTGATCCAGCAAATCTGGAATGGATTTCTTCAATGTCATTTGCTATTTGCTAGCAAATGCTTTGAATCCATCCCAGGTTTGTTGGATCACCCAGCTTCACTGGTGAAAGTGTATTATCCCCAGCCTTGGAGAGCTTTAATGAATCAGGGCCATTGTCTACTTTAAACATGATCCTGAAGTTATGGAACAGTAAGCATGTGCAAACACAAGTCACATCAAAAAAATCAATTTAGAGAACCATTGTAATAAAAAACACAGTAATTTTCTGCAATCTCCATATAGAGGTACCATTTATAATTTTCTTGGATGTGATACTGAGAATAAAAATAGCATATATCATCATAGCTATATAATCTAAAAGAGTAATATGTACTAGCTATATAAAAAGCTTCATATGTACTGGATTTAAAAGACTAGCTAGAAAGAATAGCATAACATATCAGAAATTATTTTTGGGAATTGTTACAGGAGAATATAGAAGGGGTGAAAAAAAAAAGATGAAGAAGAGAGAAAAAGAGAGAAGAGGAAAAGGGAGCATAGGAGAGAAAATGAGAGAAACAGAATAAAGGGAAAGGGTACGGTGAGGAAAAAAGATATCAGTAGAAAGCAAGGCTAAGCAGAGAGGGGAGGAAGAGAAGAAAGAAGAAAGGGATGAAAATGAGTAAAAGAGAGAGGAAAAAATAGAAAATGCAGGAAAATAGAAAAGATGAAACTAGAGGGGATGAGTACGAACAGGAATAAGAAAAAGCAAAACGGAGGGGGAGAGAAGAGGAGGAGCATAATTGAAAGAGAAAGAGAGAGGGGAGGCAATATTGAAGAAATAGGAAAAAAAAGAGGGAAAAGGAGACAAAATGAAAAGCAAAAATAGGGAAGAGAAGAGGAGTAATAAAGAAAAGGAAATAATATAAAAAAAGAAGGCATAGAGCAGAACCTTGGTGTAGTTGCCCCTCATCTATGACTATGCAATACACTTTATTTTTATTATTATTTTGTTAATATGCCACATCAATGAACTAAATATATGTTATGTATTTAAAATTTATATATAGACAAATTATTCTGATTTTTAATTAATAGTTCATCATTAAATATATCTGAATGCAAGCCATCTGTGGTCCCTGTATAACATATCTCAGACTGGGTGATGTAAAAGCAGCACAAGGAGACAATTAGTTGGTGTAAAGACTGTATATGCTAACAATGAACATGCCAATGAAAGGAAAGAGTAGAGAGAGGACTCTTTCAGTCTGCTGTTTCCTCCTTTTTCTGTCCTCTCACAGCCTGTTGGAGAAATAACTCTTACATGTTTTATTACATCAGTAAAAAACACAGGTCTCCTGCCCTGACAGATAGGGATTTGGTATGTTCAAGAGCTGTGTATATCTCAAGCCTGGCTGGGCAAGATTGAAGATAAAAATCTAGATTGTTATTATTGAATTATCTGCTTTTTCTCCAGCCTCCTGGACTTCTGGAGGAAAAGACACAAACTTCCTTGCTCTGTCCATCAGGTAAGGAGCTGCTTGAGGGTAACATCAAATTGGCTTAAACCCCAATTGCTGCCAAAAGTTTAGAAAATATTAGGATGTCGTTTTTTTACTGCCATCTATGCCCCTATTGGGGAGATGTCCCCTGACTTTCTTTTAGGTCAGAACGTGATGGGAAATCTAACAATGACACAGTTAAAACAGATTTTAGTAGCATAAGTGAGGTTTAGGATCATGTTTTTGGTTTCTGTTCAGTTTATAGCTGCACTACCATTTTTTACGGGCATCACAGGGACTAGGAATAAGTTAAAATCCCAACAATGGGGCAAAGGCAGAAAAAATCCCAAAATGTCACCAATTCCATGCCCTAAACTAAAGAACACACTTTGGTTGGAGTCAGGGTTTAATAATATAGCAGTAATTTATGGTGCTTAACCATCATCTTCAAGTAAGCTTAAAACCTCCCGTGCTTCTTGTAAGCTTTTGATTGGTTGCTATGATATACAGTTATATATTGTTATATACAGGTCAAGTATATATAAATACATGAAAGTAAAAACCATAAATAAATATTATGACCTTACCTTTTCTTCTGTTTGAATTGTTCCAGGTGACAGTGTCCGTGCAGAGGTGTCAATAAATCTTCCAGAGGGAGTTGTACAGGGCTCTGAAGAGGTTTATGTCACTATATTAGGTGAGGAAAAATCTGCAGAATAAACTGAATAAAGAAACAAAGTAACAACATTAACAAGCAATTAGTTTATCATTCTTTAAATCATATGAAAAGTATGAAAAAGCTAATTTGTTGGTGTGGTGCCCAAAGGGATGTGTAGGGCTTGTTCAGACTGGCTGTTCCTGTGTGGCTACCTGGCACTTGTTGGCTTCTGACCAAATGCGCATTGTGATGTGGTTGGTACACTTTCATTGAATGTCCTCAAGTGTCCCTGCAACTACTCTATAGACCCAGTCATTGTTGGCAGATTTCTTAATGCAGATATGCTTATGTAGTGGTAAGAACACCATGTCAAAACTGCTTGATAACAGTCAGTATGCACAAGCCCTTGAAAGTAAGCAAAGATACAGTTCAAGAGCCACTTCTCAAAATTACATTCATGATTAATAATTTGTGTGTTACTATCAACAACCCTAATCTGATTGAATTCCAAGAACCATAGCAGACCTTTAACACAGACCTGTATTGAAACTGGATCTCTGGACAATATACTTAGGATCTACATAACAAAAATTAGTTTGAATGCTCTTTTTATGTTAGAACTTAACATATGATTTTATATGGCTGGCATAAATTAGAATTCTCCCTTTTGGTGAGTGCATGAGTATCCTTGTTTTTGGGGGAAATAAACATTCAACATTTGGATTTACTGTAAGTAAAGCCCTTTGACTATATTTTTGGTTTATAAGCCATGTTTTTCAATGCTCACATACAGTGATAGAATTCCAGGTCTGTTTGTATGTAATTTGTAATAAAGTATATTATTTGTCAATGTGGATATTTAAAGAATTGCAGAATTCAATTGGTACAAAAACCCATTTTATATTTTTTTCACAGCTGGTTATGAGGGGGGACAACCACTCCACTTTTAAATAGGAATGTATCATTATATCTCCATTGCTCAGTTTGGACTGAGTTGCAATGAGCTACAGATGCTCCTCGCTTAGTGACCAGGTTCTGTTTCTGCAAATTCTGCATTAAGCGAGGGGCATAAGAAACACCCAGTCTGCAGCGCTGTGAACAAGCAGCGCCTGTAAGTGACAAGTGCACTGACAGTCTGCAGACCCAGGATCTTGGAGGATCATGAAGGAGGAAGACAGATGAAGAGGAGACTCTGCGTGGATGTACACTGTACAGTTCTTGCACAGTGTACTCACTGTGAGAGTCAGATGTAAGCGCTGGCAATCGGTAAACAGGTGGGCCATTTAATGACGGCTACCTGTACTGCCATATTTACTTTACTTTACATTACTGGCAAAATTTAAGTGGTTTTTAACGTATCTGTTTAATGTGTTTTTGTGTAAACAAGTTTATTGGGGGGGTATATTTAATCAATAAAAGGTGTGAAACCCCTTAAAATTCTATAAATGGTAGCTAGTGGAATAATAGGGATATCTATGTGGTTTTGGGTGCATTCCACCATGACGTAGTTGTGCATACCTGAGAACTGCATCATCTTTAATTTGTACCTATATTGAAGTATTACCATCCTTTGATATTACATGATGCAGGTTGGTTCAGTCCACAGTATTTGTAAAATGTATTTTCATATTATGATTTATTCTTACATCAAGCCTATTCCCTGTAGGAGATTTGATGGGCCGTGCAATTGCCAATTTGGGGAAGAACATCATCCTCCCAGAAGGGAATGGGGAGCGCAATTTGGTGAGCTTTTCACCAAATATCCAAATAGTAAAGTATCTAGAAGCTACAAATAAACTGACTCCTGAGATCAAATCTAAAGCTCTTACCTACCTGACTAAAGGTAAGTTACCATGAAGGCATTACAAATATTTAGTATTAGTTTAGTCACCTATACTTAATGGAGGTATATAATACAGCTTGGATACAGATATACACCTAAACTTGCTGATTAGATAGTAAAGGTGCAACAGTGTAAGACTGACATCACCATGCAAAGCTGTGATTTGGTAATTAATAATCATTTAGTACTTCCTGATCTGATTTACCCTGATTCGGTAAGAGTCTTGTTTTTGCTGTTCCTCCTATAGTCTGGTTGCCACTGTGTAGAGAATTGCCCTAGGGTAATTTAAATACATATTCAGATACTAATATTAAAGCTTGTCATCTTTTTGATTTTGATCTAAATATATAGATTAAAGAATGTGTTTGCATATCTGTGTAAACTTTAAATCTGTGTTTGCGTTTCTGTTTTGGTGCATTGCATTTAAATATGTGTTTTGTGTTAAGGTAGTCCTTTTATGTAAAGGGGCTTCCAATGTTACCAGGAGGCACAAAAATGCACCTGATCATGCATTCTTGGTTAGGGATTCCTAGGCAGGGCTCTGCAGTGCCATTTAGTCAGCACATGTTTCTGACTAAAAAAACAAAAATGCCTAAAAAAGTACTTTGAGAGTAGTGCCTATGAGGAAATGGTACATTTATGTCGGATGCATTCAATAGGTGCACCACAGCAGCCACATTTTGATGCATTAGGGTGTGTTTTGCAGGCCATTCAAAATAAATTTGTAAAATTTTGGTGCATTTATTGCAGTATACCACAATGCACCCCACATTATATAGGAGAAAATCTGGCAATTTTGAGGTGTCATTAAAAATAAATTAGAAGTGTATCATGTTTTGATATGCAATACATTAAGTAGACCCTTCTAGACCCTGTTCAAAAATCATTGATGGATGTACTTATAGGTATTGGACTAGTCTTTTATATCCTACATAAACCCACTGAATCTGTTTGTTAGGAGCACTTATTGTTTTTCACTTTTAAACAGGTTACCAGAGACAGCTGCTTTTTAAAAGTGAGAATGGTTCTTACAGCGCATTTCATGGCTACAAGCCCAGTGCATTGTGAGTATGAACTTTATTTAAGTTTAAGTTCAAGATCAAGATCTACTTAACTTGAAGCAAAAATACATTTTAAGAAAATTATAAATTATTACTTGGCTCATGGGATGCTTGACTTGGCAAGGTTGATGTCAATATGCCTAGGAAAGCTGGGGATCCAAACCCCCACAATAATCCAAACGAGATTTGAATTTCTTAAATTATAACAAGTTGGCATTGTATTTTCATAAACAAAAAGTGGTTGTAGCCATATTAGGGCATTTCTAATAAAACTATGTGGTCATTTGTTTAGTTAATCCCCAAAAAATTGAGGCGATTATTACTATACAAAAACTAATTTTTCATAGTATTATTAATTCACAGTATTTATAGAGTGCCGACATATTACACAGCACTTTACAAAGACCATAGTCATGTCACTGTCTTATTATTGTCATTTTCCTATTACATTTTTAAATCTGACTGTGCAGTCTAACATTCACCAAAATAAGACCCAGTGATTTTTGGCTGTAGGTGAAAAATGCATTATTAGCCCTTTCCTCCCCAGGCTTTCTGTTCCTGGCCCACCCCCTTCATCCAATGGATTTTAGATTTTCAATCATGGAGCATACCACAGTTCCCTATTTTCAGGAAGCTTTGTATGTGGTCCCTTCCAGCAGTTTTGATCTGCCTTCATTGCATAGAGAACCACAAAGTCTAGTGATAAAGTTATTGGGTCTAAAATAAATTATGTAATAAAAGCAAAAAAATGTAATGCTATAAATTAACTAGCACATTAATGAAAGGGAAAAGAGCAAAGAAAGCCAAAATAAAAGCGCAAGCACAAATCATAACATACAGAATACAAGTCTATAAAAAGATCAAAGCCTGTGAGACTTCATTTGGCTACTGTTTTTTCAGGACAAATATTCAAAATCAAGCAGTTTTGAGCAAACTAAAGAGTATTCACTCACATAGGTTTGTCTGGACCAGAACAGATATCTTAAATGAACAAACAAAAAGTAATTTATATAGTACTCTGCATGCTGTTTTTGTACACATGGACTTTAAGAAGTGCAAAATTAAAAAAAGAGGTACTAACACCAGAAAAAGTATAGCACACTAGGTAATCATGCATGTCCTGTACTCCCTTTTGACACTTTTGTTTGGGCCCTAAAAGTTTTTTGTGATCCCATACATAGTATCCTACTATCACATTTTGCAGGCTCACCACCTTCACATTGAGGTCATTTGTTCATGCTCAAGAGCTCATCTACATCCAGGAAAAACATATTGAGGATGCTTTGAGATGGCTAAGTCACCTGCAGCAGGACAATGGCTGCTTTGAAAATGTTGGGTCCACCTTGCAGAATATAATAAAGGTAAACATATACACACAGTGATAAAGCACTGATAAATCACACTGTAATAAACATTGTGGTTAGGTATAACAAAATATTTAAAAAGAAAGCTGCATAGGCTGCTACTGCTTAACTGCTTCCTAATATACTAGTTGTCTGGCTCTAGTGCTGATTCTGTGACTCTGATGCCTATATAATTTTAGGGACGACACCATTTTTATAGAACAAGCTTCATGATTCCAATGATGTGTTTTGTTAATAAAGGTAATAATTTATCTACTATTGTTTAATCTATCTTTCCACTGGCCACCAATTTAGGAAGCCCCCCACTTGACTTTTAGCACTGGTTGCCAAGACTTAAATGTTATTCCAAGGGTTCCCCAAAACCAGAAAATTATTCCAATAGTTCCTCAGGGATAAAAATTTAGAGAAATGTTTTCTATCGGAGTAGGTGGTTACTGAAAATAAACAATCCCACAGTTCCTATCTTTGGAAAACCATACTGGGGGTATGGGACTATCCAATAATGTCCTGTGTATTGAAGCCCTTCCCAAATAGATTCAAAATAGCAACCAAGTATCAGATATATTATTTTTCATGTTAGGTTAATGTATGTTAAATATTGTGTAAATATAACCTTTACATATTTTTCTTATAGCTCTATCCTTGACAATATATTCATTTGCTTCTCTCCACAAAGACACTGCCTTTATTCCAGCCTTTTTCAGAGTTTGTTTCCTAGCCTAAGGTGTTGGCATAGAGGTGATATAATTATTTGAATCCCAGTGCCTTCCCAGTTTTGTGTTGTCTATTTTTTCTAATAACCCCTCTCTTCTTTCTGGAAGAATGGTCCAGACATGAGCAGAATACACACTGCCCTTTTGCATCCAGTGCAGTTGTCTCATGCACATTACCTTAGCTCCATGCCCTGCTGCTGGCTTTCACTCATTAAAGGATAAAAAGTACAATTTTTAAATTGATGTTTCTATTTGTAATATGTCAGGAATTTATACTAATAGAACTGAAATAACACTCCCATGGTCACATATAACCCAATTGTAGAGCCTCAACTTCAACTCTTTACAGTATGTAAGCTTGAATTAATATAATGGGGTGTAGAAAGTTGATAAAGAAGCTGAGTTTAGACTTTATCAACGTGGTCATAACACCATGCATCCTGAAGGAACCACTGTAGCTGCAGTAGGTAGGTAGTGAAGGTTCTTTAATAAACCTTTAAAATATGTAATTGTATTGAATACCTTTTACTGTTCCCATATTTGTTTTCTTCTTTACAGGAAGGGGATGAATTGACACTTACAGCATACATAATCACAACGCTTCTGGAATATAGGAAAATGTTTAATGTGAGTTCTTTTATTGTGGTATTGCAGAATCCCAGGGGTATATATGTACTCTGCTTTCCATTATGATCTGTGGCTTCCACATAAAAGGATGTTTTTCATCTGTTCATAAAATGCAGGTCACAATATAGAGTCTGCAGCTCCTTTCTTTCATAGCACAGCAGCCCATTCTGTTTTAGTAAACTCCCAATGCACCTCACCTCATCCAGGTATGGTACCATCAACTGCACTAAACATAAAGCCATGTGCCAATTCCCATGTTGTAACATGGGTTAAAATATGTGACTTAACATGCTTTATTGTATTATAGGTGTTATTGCGTTCTCATACAGTGATCTTTTTACAGGGTCCAATGGTAGATAAAGCACTAAAATGTTTAAAAGATTCATTTGGGACAGCAAACTGTACGCACACCCAGGCTTTGATGGCCTATGCCTTCACCTTATCTGGAGATAAAGAACTCCGAAAACAGATGCTGGATAGTCTGGAAGACAGTGCCATAACAACAGGTAATGCAATCAACTCATGAGCAAAGTTGTTTTTTTAAAGTGGCCATTTAAATCATATTCCATTTATAGGTGTGCATGACTGGGTCATGTCAAATGATGGACTCATGGATTTATTTCTTGGTAACTTCTACAGCTAAATCTCCTTGTGCAACTCCAGCTTCTGGGATCTGTTTAAATCTTTTTCATGTAGCAGCTGTGCAGATCAGGGACCTCAAGTTTTTTTTTATAACAGAGAAATTCCACTTTTTGTTAACTGACCCTTTAATACGACCATGTCACTAACCTTAAAAGATGAAATAAAGAGCTCTCAGCAAACCAAAATATGGTTAAAAAATACTCCCCTTGCCGCTCTCTCCGCTCCTCCAATGACCTACTAATGACTTCCTCACTCATAACCTCATCACACGCACGAATACAAGACTTTTCTAGATCTGTATTAGTCTGTCATTTGCAATCCCTATTTAATGTACAGCGCTGCGTAATATGTTGGCGCTATATAAATCCTGTTTATTATTATTAATAATAATAATAATAATAATAATAAAAACCAAACTATTATTATTCATCTGGCACACAATTCCTATTTTGAAGAGAGAAGAAAATTACCATTTCTGGGATTTTCTGATGCTGGCGTCCCCTTTTGTGCTCTATAGTTTTTGATAATCCACACCACAGGACAAAGCAGTGACATGGGAGGAAAGTGCAAGAAACATAGGCTTTTAGTAGTAAACTTTCAAAGGTGTGCTAAATGCTAAAGATTTTTTTTGTGGCAAAATTCTTTGTTTCACACAGCAAAGCTCTGTAGCTTGGGCAGCTGGACATGCTTTATTTTATCTTTTTAAAACAAGTTAACCAAATTAGTAAAAATTAGTATAAAAACATACCTAGTGGAAATCGTCTGTTTTTTGGATATCAGCCATCCCACTTTTATTGTGGATACCTTGAGTGCTAAGAACATTCTGCAGATCAGTCAAAAATTTGTATAGCTTAAATAATGTACTGTGCAGCTTAATGTAGAAGAGGTGGTCCACTCAGACAAACAGTATTTTTGAGTCACAAATCCAGAGAACCATGGATTTATTTCTCGTTTTAGCAAAGTAAGTGAAGACATTCAAAAAAACCTTTGATACTGTTGGCAACTCTAAATAAAGATAAACTAGATAAATGCTCAATAAAATTGTCCAGGGCCTGACTACCAAACGACAATGGAATTTATCAACTCTAAAGAGAAGGGAGAAAAGGCAAATCAGTCGTGCATCGTTCCGAACAACTATCCTGGCGGATCCACGGACGATGGACGACTAACGATCCTAATTCAAGGGAAGGGGGAGAGCGTGCAGCGGGGTGCTGCTTTGTCACTCTCTCCCTCTCCTCTGGATAGAGCAGAATGATGCTGTATGTACAGCACTCGTTCGTGCATCATGCAGTGCTAGTCATTGGAAAGGATTGTAAAAGAGCCTATCCAACAACTATTATTGCACGTGTATATGTGGCTTTAGAAGTATATGGCCTGGCCTGAAAAACAGACAAAAGTGAAGGTGAGGAGCTGGGAAGTTTGTGAGTATTAACATTGCCTGCTTGCTTCCAAAGCTAATAAGTGTTCTAACAGATGTGATACCTTCTATTTGCCAAGTATGAAAATGGACAAAGTGACAACCAGTAAAAAACTCCAGGTTGCCCTCAGGGCCGATATTGGGTGAGAATCTGGCGTGTGTACAGTGCCAGTCGTGTACCGTTCCAAAAGACCATCCTGGCGGATCCATGGGCGATGGACGACTAACGATCCTAATGCAAGGGAAGGGGGAGAGCGTGCAGCAGGGTTCTGCTCCGTCACACATAGATTCGGAAACTTTCCAAATTAAGTCACAATGACTCACAGGCCTGTCACTCTTTTGCTTGTAGAGAATGTAGAAATTCCAGAAGCATTGCTAAACAAGATGCCTGAAAATCTTTTTGTAGTACTTATTTGGCTGTTTCTTAATTGCTGGGTAGAATGTCATTGCTTGATCAGCTCTGTCGACACCTCCCATGGTGTTATTGTAGTCAATCACCACTTGTGGCTTCAATATTTTTTTTCTCACTTGTGCGTACCATAAGAGTAGAGGCATTATGAACTGTACTTATTAGGCACACATCTTTCTTGTCACGTCATCACAGGGCCATCATTTTTGCCTTTCTGCCAGGCAACCATTTATCCTGTCTCCAGCTTCTTCTTTGCAAACATTGATGGCATGTTGCGCCGGTTAGCCCTAACAGTTCCATATGCATTTATTTTGTGTTGCACAAGAAATTCATTAGGTTCTGGAGAATTAAAAAACTTGTCAGTTTTGACACAAAAGCCCTGATTTAGCAATGGCTCAATGAGTGAGAAAAGATGTTGACATTCCACAGTTGCTGTATTTTGGGTTGAATTTTGTCCCTTTTCCAGTGTATAGGACTGAATTCCAAATGTAGCCAGTTGACGATTCACACGGCATTTTGGATTTCACGCCAAATCGTGCTCTCCATGATGCAATGTATTGCACCCGGCTGGGCCTCCGTTTGTAGGCCATTAGACTTTCATCTTTGCTGATGTCTCTTTCTGGCACATAGGTCTGTTGGAAATTTTTAGGACTCATTTGAGATACTTCCCACATTTTCTTGAAATTTGGTGCAGCATAAGTAGTTTCATCAAATTCTTCATTGTTGGCAATGTGTAGATATTTCATGATCGGCGTAAATCTGTACTCTGACATGACTGTGCAAAGAATGAAGTGGCCGGTATATTATTGGTAGACCAATACCACTTCTGCAGGGGTTTGCCCACCACTCCCTGAAGTATCACTAAGCCCAGAAATAGCCAAATGTTATCTTTGGTCACTGGTTCCCACTTTTTGCCTCTTGCAAACCTCGGGTGTGGAGCAGCTAATTGTTGTGCAGTGTACCTGTTTCAGCAACTATTTTTTCAATAACCTTATCGGTCAAAAACAATTGCAGGTATGCTAAGGGGTTGTTGCGTTCAGCATCAATTTTCACACCAGGTGCTACAGTAAATTGGAATCTTAGGGGCATTTCCTGAGTTGCACAGGTCAATAGAGTAAAAAAAAAATGTGCACTGACCTCAAACTTAGATTCGTTGCTGTGTTCACCATGCGCCACACTCGGGAATACCATCAGGGGGGTTAATCAGGAAGTTGTTGTGTAGAAAATCAATTGTATACAATACTTAAAAACTCCAATTTGTCAAAACAAGCAGTCTGGGGTTATTGGCTTTGCAGACCAGTCCCGCGGCAGTGACAAGTCAGGTTCACTTAATTCATGGCTAGCGATCAAAAAAATATATTATATATATATATATATATATGTGTGTGTGTGTGTGTGTGTGTGTGTGTGTGTTTAGGACAGTATACACAAAAATGTGGGTGATTCATATTAGTCAGTTGACCTGATCAAAAGGATTATGAGAAATAGCTTTGAAAGCATAGGGGGGTCGATATGAGTTTGAAAGGGAGTTAATGTTAAAAGATCTTCAAAGAGGATGGACATGTCATAGTGGTTACTGTGAGAGTAAATAATGCTTCATAAATTTATTTAATTTCAAACAAGCAAAAAGTTTTGCTTTAAAAGCCATCTTTATTTTCAAAGTCTTATCTTATCCCTGTAAGATGTAAATCAAGCAGGTGTAAGATGTCTATGCCCTTACTACTAAAAAAGGAATGTAAAACAAGCTACGCTTACATTTTAAGCAGCCAAGAATGACATTGTTTATTGCCTTGCAAATCACCACAGGAGTCATATGCTCAACATACAGGAATTCAGCAGTAACTCCTTAGGTGAATTCAACAGGGATAATGGATAATGGGGGGAGAATACATTAAGATTAATAGGGCAATTAGTGTATATCTAGGTTTTATGGATCCAATCTTTAAGTATACGAATGAGTGCAGCCTCAATATACTAAGCTATGTCTGAGATATTCAACTTGCCATTTAATGTGGCCTAAGGCTCCTGAAAAAGTTAGTAAGTGCACTTCTCTTGAAGTGAAGTAAATGGCAATGCTTGTAATAATATACTAGGTGGGGAAATGCTAACATCTTGATAAGGGCTACCCATCCAGTAAAAGAAACACCTAGAGTAAACCAGGTGAAGAACATTTGTCACAAAAAATGCATAAAGAGGGTATGGTTAACCAAGTACAGATGGGTCAGGTTTTTGGGGATGACCACTTCTAGACAGGAAAACATTTATCCCATTAAAATGGAAATAAAGCATACCAAAATTGTGCTTAAGTGATCAATATAAACCATTAGACTTTTGGAAGTTTATTGTGTACCCAGAAATGCACCCAATTATTACATTAATGATACACAGTAAATAATATTTAGGATTCAAAATTATTATAAAAAGTAAAAGTTATCTGCAAAAGTGGATATTTTGAACTCATATGGCCCACTACTAAAGCCTGTAAATTGAGGGGTGGTACTTACTACATGCAGTAAGGTGTCAATGTCTAGATTAAAGAGTAAAGGCAAGAGAGGGAATCCTTGTCAGGTGCCTCTGACATCAGCATAGGATTTGACAAATGAATATTAACTATAAGGGCAGTTTTAGGATTGATATAGAGAAATTTAACAAACTTCAGGATGTGAGATCCAAACTCTCTGTGATCCAGCAATGCAAATAATTTAGATTGTGTCAAAGTCTTACAGTATGATTAACAATTGATGGAAGAGTGGTGGCAGTGATGGCTGTGTGAATACCTATGGAGATGTGTCAATTGCATACAAATATTAGTTGGTTGGAGATGGTTAGCTATAACCTTAGCAATGAGATTGTAATCAATATTTATTCAATCAATATGATAATAAAAAGAGGGTAGCTTTGTATTCTGTTTCGGAATAAAACAGTGTAAGCCTCAATAGGTAGACAACTCTTTTTTGTAAAGTAAAAATGATTTTCTTTTTTTTAACACTTAACATGCACCCCATGAGGTTTCTGGCTGCTCCTTCTGGGCACGCCCAAATTTGGGCATGCAAAGAAAGAGCTTTTTCTTCAATGGCAAAAAATGGCAAAAATGGTGATTGCACGCATGATCTTGCGCAGTGCAAGATTGGGTGACGTAGGCAGAAGCCAGAAGATGAAGAAAAAAGATGGTGGCACCTGGTGTTTACTCCACACCGAGACAAAGGCAGATTACTTGAATGGCACAATCTAGGAAAGCTCTGGTGAGATTAAGGGATCTGCAGTAAAGGTGAAGTTATATAAGATTCCAATGGCTTGTAAAATTCTGCTGGCCATCCAGACCAGGGTTTTTTCTAGATGGGAGGGAGTGGATAGATGCTGTTACTTCAGACAAGGATAATGGAGCATTACAGAATTGCTGATAAGGAGTTTCTAAGATCACATTCTTCTGTTGTCCCGAAAAGTAAGCCAAGATATGACCATGCATCACAGCTTTCCATGTTTCGCATAACAAAATGAGCATGTCCCAATGTTGCAAATTGTCATTTAAAAAGTTTTTCCAAGAAGTGACTAGATGTGATTTGAAGGGTGGCATTTCTGAAATATAAGAGGTAAAACTACAGTAGAATGATCACTGGAGAGATATGCTTTAGAGTAACATGAATCTCTAGCCAAAGGATGTAGAGTTTAGGATATAAATGAGTTTAAAGAGAGTTAGCTGTCTATAGGAATGTTTTTGGGAGAAAATGTGTTAAAAGAATAATCCAGATGACCAATCTTGACCCTATTGAAGTTCCCAGCTATCACTAGATTAGGGTATTGATCTTGTAACAATATCTGAGCTAAATGTCCACAAAAATCTACATTGTGGGCAATAGGAGCATAAACATTTAAAAGAGAATAAGTAATACCATCCATTCTGATTCTAGGAGAAAGTACCTAGGGTGGGGGTCAGTTTGTTTATCTGAGATTTGGTATGGGACAGTAATGATTTAGTATGAAAAAATAATAGCTATCCCTCCCTGCTGATTTAGTGAATGTGGAAGAGTTTATATCTTCCCCCCCTCTCTTCCTGTTTTAAGTTGGTCTCTTTGAGAAAGACAAAGTCTGGTTGAGAGCACTTTAAGTGTGAGACCACCATTCTGCATTTAATCAGGTTACCACCTACATTCCATGAAACAATGTGAAGGTAAGATTGTGAAATGTTAACCCTTCCTGAAGCCTGCAAAGCACTAAAAGATGTCATGTAACATATGGAAGTATGGGATTACCCAGCCACAAGATGAAGAAGGCCAAAGACAGGCATGGCTATCCCAGGCTGCCCCATCACCTTGAAATGTATGAGAAAGAAAATAAATATATTAGGAAAGTAAAAGGAGAAAACAAGAGAAACAAAACAATATAAGCATGCCATGTAACTTAGTAATGAACCTGTTTATGTTTTTTTTATTGAAGTATTACATTCCCTGGTATCAGAAATGCACTAAACTTAAAACAGTACATTGATAAAAGAAACTTTAAAAAGTTATATAGAGTTAAATAGAGTTTATTTTCGTTAACAAAGAACAAACAGTTTTGAGCTTGGATATTTTCCACTGGACTGTCATATTATACTCATGAAAAAGAATAAAAGGAGTTGTCACGCACAGAGAACCAGGACCACTAGGGGGCGTTTGTGTGAGTTTGTGTGAGCACTGGAAAGGGCCAAGGCACAAAGTCTAAGCTGTAACCAGGTTTTCTACAGAGCCTCTGATGGTGAGGATATTGCGCTGCTGGTTGAAGCCCTTGGGCACACCAGGGTGGGCAGGCATGCTACCAAATCCCCAGGCAGGAGGATAGTCAAGGAAAGATGGGGTAGAGACAGGCAGCAAGCAAGAGAGGTCAAGTCACAAACCAGTGGTCAATAGCCAGGGATCCAGGAGAGAGACAGCAATGACACAGGGCCACTGGGGGCACTGGGAACACTGGAGACACTGGAAACAGCGGGAAGCACAGGAGAAGCAGGGATATCCACAGGCAGACAGGAACAGCACTGGGAAGTTGGCTGGGAACCAACAGACTGGACAACTAGGGGGTAACACAGGAGCTGGATACAGGAAACACTGGAATAAGCAGCAGGTGTACAGGAACTAGTTCATAGAACTAAGGGCTCAGCACAATAGAGACAAAAGACACAACTTGTTGCAGGAACACAAAATTGGGTCTTAAAGCTAGCTAAATAGCCAGGGCTGGTTAAGAGGCTATTTTCTGATTGGCTAGCGGCATGGCCAACGGCATTGGCCAGACGCACGCCCAGCATCAGAACTGCCCACATGCACAGGGGAGAGATGCCTGTGCTTTAGTAAGGAACAGGTAAGTGTGACAGGAGTAACAAGTTAAACATTCAGAACAAGTGAGCTGATCAAGTGGCTGAAAGAGGTGACTATATGTGTGTTCAATATTTTTGGAATATTTGAGCGGAAGCTGAATGGGGGCCTTTAAACTACCTAGAGATTCCTTGGGTGGATACTCACAACTTTGTAGGATATAGGAGAGCAAAGCGAATATTTTGATCAAGAAAAGGTAAAAATATCAAGATTTTGTGGCCATCAATAGTGAGTGTGCACTGCTTCAGGTATGGAGAGAGAATTTTTTCCTTATCTGTAAATTGAAAGAAAAATGTCAATAACAGCTCTGGGTTGCAAGCTTTTATTATTAGTCAGAATTGCTTTCATATAGATCTTTAGTTCAATGTTTTCAAGTACATCATTGGATATTAGTATTATATAACAAATTTGTCACTATCTGTATGAAAAACTAATCTCTATGCATAATTTAGTTGCTTTTGTAGTTCTAAAACTATTTTGAAACTGCCCCAGGATATTTGTGTTCCTTCCACTGGTGATAGATCCGTAGCCAGTATAACATTCTAAAATATGCCACAGACATTTTGGCTTGGTCAGATGTGTATGCATGTCCTACAGAGAAATCCACAAAGTCATCTGTTCCACTCTTCTGATTTAACTAACACTCTGCTTTGAAGAGGGGAGAAGCATGGGAGGCAGCACAAGAGAGATTGCAGACATCACCCTATAGGCATGGTTCAGAGATGCTTATGGAAAAAGTATAACATTACAGCTGTTCCTTTGCGATGAGACACTGGAGTGAACTCATTGGGTAGAGTATATGGAGCTAGTCTTAGATTGAAAAACCACCCACCAATCCAAAACCAAATTTTAGTACTTGAGTCAGAGAGACATAATGGTCCTGATTTTGATTGTAGTCTCCTACAAGGCATTTTTATGTTTTACTTTAGACAGTTAAATCACAATATTCTGATATTACAAGACAAGGTAATTCCTAAATAAACACATTTGTTTTACCCCAAGAATAAGGTTGATCTTGGCCTGGTTGCTCAGAAATCCAGCTCTGGAGATGGGTAATATTTGCATTTTTGAACAGATATATCATGTTTTTATTAGTATATTTAACAGGCCTAATAGGCGCCCCTATGAGAAGTCAGAGTTTTTAAAGTTTATCTACGGGCTATGCTAACAAGCTAAAGAATCTTGTAACTAGGATAGGTACAACAATAAACAGTGCCATCAGGTCAACTTAGATACCCATAAGCACTCCCTGGAACTGTTGTAGCACAAATAAATATAGACTGAATCATTATTTAGGTTTGTATGCTTCCCCACACTCTTATTGAGTGTTTTTTTTTTAATTTCTTTTCTCAGACAGAACCAAACACTGGGAATTTGCCTGTGGTCATGGAAGTGTGGAGATAGCAGCTTATGTTCTGCTTGCTATACTATCAGATGAGAATGTTTCCCATAAAGATATTGAGGATGCATCAAGCATTGTCATCGGGATGGTGAAAATGCAGAGATCCCAAGGTGTATTCCACTTAACTCAGGTCTACCTTTTATTATTGTAATATTGTGCACCAGGTGTTATGTTCACTTGTTTCATTGCTGCATAATTTAATTACAACTTTTACTTTACAATTTGCTGTTGTAGATCTTTGCTTTAAATTTAAATAATTGTACTTTAGTTTGGTTTGGTTGGGTTCCCCATACAGGAAATTTAGCTTTATGATTGCTGTAGCTAAATCTAAGTCAGTTGCACACAATCTTTGTTTGTTAACAATCTATACAGGATACAGTGGCTGGACTACAAGCTTTTACCAAATATGCAAAGGCCACTTACAGGGACAAGCCTGATGTCACCGTGTCCGTTAGATCATTGTCTGGATTCCAGAGGCAATTTCATGTGGACAAAGAAAACAGCTTACTTCTACAAAGAGAACATTTACCAGATATTCCAGGAACGTATACATTTACTGCCACAGGAAATGGATGTGTCTATGTTCAGGTGGGTAGTGTGTCTGTCATATAGAAGATGATGATGATGATTGTTGATCAATACACTAATGAATCCTAAATGATTTTTTCTACCTAAAACATTCACCTAAATGTATTTAAAAGTATTGAACCCTGTGCTAAAAAATAACAAGATTTAAACATTTTTCAAATTTAACTTGTAACAGTGTCTCAAAACCTTGTGGTGAATGTGCTGGATGGGATGTATTTACCACCCAGACAAAGATTTAACATGTTTTAAGGCTCTAGGAAATGTTTTGTTTTGTCTGACTTTTCTGTTTGGTTTGCTGAAAGCTGAATTGTTAGGGTCCTGGAGTCTGACCAGGGAAACTCTCCTATTCATTCCCCTGGTCAGACACCAATAATTCAGCCTAACAATTCAGCTCATGTCAATGTTTTCACCGGAGGAGGTGAAGCACAGGCGTGGTACTTAATCAGGTAGCAATTTGCTGCAAGGAGCTCAGTGTGATCCCATAATGGAGAGAGAACAGAGCTCCACGATACAAACCTTGTAATAAATGTGAGTTTTCCTATATTATATGAAAAGTGCATGGATCTATATCCTGATATCTGGTCTATCACATCTTGACTTGAGATACAGAATTTTGTATAAAGGCAGTAATGCCATCATTTAGTCATGTAATATATTATATTACATTTGGAGGTGTTTTGTGAACAATGTGTAGATGGCCTATAGTTTGCCATGCTGCAAGAAATCCAGTTTCAGGCTGATTGGCAGCTAGTTTATTGAATTTAAGTTACAAAATGGCTCATATAGCAAGTATATATTAACTGTTTTGTTGATTGTAAAACTAAAGTAAAAAGAAAAAAACGCAATCTTTATTTATATGTATGTTATAGCTCAACATGGTAGCAACAATCGAAGTTTCATTTGGAGTAGGCAGCATTTGGCTTTAAATACCACAACAGACATATTGTCAAGATATCTGGGTTTCAGACTAGATAAATATAGCTTTATTTATCCAGGTTTGCCAGCCAGATAAAGCAAACTTAAGTCTACATGATCGCATCCAAAGCCTGCCTAAATAAATATATTTTATCATCATTATTCAGAAAATTTACCATTTATCTATTATGGTGTTCTTTTTCTAGACAAATTCGAAATACAACACAGAACCTGAAAAGTCTGACGATTACTTTTCCCTCACAGTCAACACCCAGCCAGCGGAATGCATATATAAAGAACTAAAAAAACTTGATATTCATATGGAAGTCAGGTAAAGATTATTGTGATAGGTTTTCTGGATTTGGAGTTCACTATCCTTGAAAGAATAGTATTAGCCCCCTATCTAATATGGTAAATATTATGTCTTAATGTGTACGAACACAAAAATAGACCAAAACGCAAACAGGGTACATCTGTGCAATACATTCACATTTACCCATGTTTATCCCATATATAAAACAATAAAATACCTGTTAATCTGCCAGAAATACACTAAATACAAAGGTAATTATTTTAGGTTTCTAAGGATTTTTGTTTATTTTAGGATAAATTATCTTTACATTTGCACCTGGAAATCTACTTTAACTTTCTAAATATTTGGGAGTCTGTTGAGGACATTCACCTTGGTCTGTAATTCAGATCTTCACTTTTACCTGTTGATCATAGAAAACAAACATTTTTCAGATTTCCTGTCAGCTGACAAAATTATGAACTTGGATATTAAAAAACATATATACTTTTTTTGTCTCGATATGTATATAGTTGCTCTGGTGAAAGGTCGCTGGACAACGTGGTCATATTAGAAGTAGACATGCTGTCAGGATTCCTTCCAGATAAAAAGAGCTTGAAAAAGGTAATTCCCCAATCAACAACCACCTTGTTATTTATTTTGACAAAACATTAAGAAATTATTTTGTACTGTACATATTAGGTACCAAAATGCAGAAAAAAACAGAGTATGAAGTAGTAGGTTTCATTGTATATGTTGCAAGAGCTGTTTATCTAGATCTTGCTGCTAAACCAAATCCTTGTGTGTATGGATGTGCAGGTAATTTTAGCAAAACAGATTATACCAGTGGAAAACATTTTTATTACAATAAAGAAAATGTGTCATTTTGTGTATTTAATTTGACAATTGTACAAGTTAATTTAAAAGCCCCTGAAGATGAAGGTGTTGTCATGGAAATTGACAGGAGGTCTTTTTGTGATCAGTTGAATCGTGAGAACATGTCCAAAAAAAAAGGGGGATGTAATAGGTAGGTGGCTTTCAAAAGTGCAATTTCTTGCCTACGTATCAACTTTGATTTATGGAAAAACCACATGCTTTTTATTTTTCCATTCTTACAAACCCCCTTAATGCCAGCAATTTCAGTACTGTTCATGGAAATTTAACCCATTCCTTCTTGTATGCCCCTAATGTGAATTTCACTAGGATTATTCTGCATATTCTGGATTAGAGGTGTTCCTTTGTTAACCATAAACAATTTAAATGGTTTAGGATGGTCAAACATAAATATGTTCCATTCAATTCAGCAGTGTATCATCATATCAACAAAAAACTTTATTTCTGAATTAATTGGGTCAGAAAATGGATGCCAATTTTACAAGTATCTGACAGGTTAATAGATTTGACACCATGCAAAAAACATGCAGTTCGCGTAATTGGCTTCCCCACAAAAATTGACTCTAGACTGTGTTAAAGGCATATGACTGAGATACGGATGTTAGATTGTGAGCTTCTTTGATGGACAGCTAGTGATATGACTATGAACTTTGTATAGTGCTGCGTAACATATCTGCGCTATATAAATTCTGTATAATAATAATAATGTATGTCTCCTTGCTAAAAATGCAAAGGTTTCCATCGCTACCTCCTTAAAACAAGTAGATGTGTGGCATATCAGTTTAGCAGGTAAAACATCAAAAACATTTATTTGAATACCAATTAAAACATCATTTAATTACATAAAAATTAATAGGCATTTGAACAAAATATACACTATTAGGTTTTAGGTAATTTCCAATGATATTCATAAAAATCCCAATGCTTTTTGCAGGAACAACCCGCTTCTTTGGGTGGAATATCAAAATCCATAGACAACCTTTACAACTAAAACAACAGAACATTTCAGTAAAAATATTGTTATATTGTGATCCAAGTCAAATAAATCATGACAAGTCTGTGATCAACAAGACAATATTTACCATGTAACCTTTTATTAGAAAGAACCAGGTTGACTAGCAGAGCCTCTAAAGTAAGTATCAAGCAAACCATCTCTGTACTTCAAGGACAGGCAGCTGCATAAACCATTAATAGGCAACCATCACAGGTGACCCACTTCAATCGGGGGGGTGATCTATATAATAATCAAAATAATTGGCTAAAAGTGACAAAAAAATTAATTCCAAACAATCAAAGAAAGATTATATTCACTGCTGCAAATAAAGTTTAAAGGTGTACAGCTAGTTTCGAATGCCTAGTTAAATCTCAATTTGCCAATAGTAGGTTATCATGTTGCTATTGTAATATGTGGTTACCACACCAAGGTTGGTTAGTAAGGGCATGCATTGCCTGTCCCTTAGTTACATGAAACCTGGTAATGCATGTGGTCCTGGCATACCAGAAGTGTTCAGTAAAGCCCATCATCCCACGCACACATGCAGACTCAGTCTCCCGAGCTCTATAGGGCACATATCCCAAAGACTGGCAGCTTCACACTTTGCATGATTTTGTGTGTGTGTGTGTGCAGGGGGAGGGTAAATATTGCCTTGCTTATCACAGATTTCTCCTGATTTGTTTGACTTGGATCACAGTATGACAGTATGTTTACTTAACTCTAAAATTCACCCTGAAGAAGTGGGTTGTTCAAGCGAAACTTGATGACCATATCATTGGAAATCACCTAAAACCTTTAATTATGTAAATTTTGTGCCAATGCCTTTTGACTTTTAAGTAATTGAATGATGTTTTAATCAGTATTCAAATAAACTTTTTGATGTTTTAACTGCTTAACTGATACACCACACAACTTCCTGCTTTAGGTTGCACCCTCTTTTGGGTACATTCGGCCATTTTTTGCATGTGAGGTTTTTGTTTGAATCAGTTCTATTGGGTTTTCAAAAAAATATAAATTGCATAACAAAAAAAAATACATACATACAACATATTTATAACATAGCAGTGTTGACCTTCGTGTGACAAAAAAGAAAACCTATAATCGACATAGACCCTGAGAATCATAACAATAAACAGTAAGAACCCTTATGGGTCAGAATTGCACATACTGGTACAACTAAATAGGAAACATCATAAATTAACATAGAAGCATATGACACAGAATATAATCCAATAATCTGGTTAAAATATAACAAAAGATAAAAAAAAAAACATACAACAAAAACAAACATATATAACAAAAAAGCCCATGGGGGAAGGGGTGGGAGAGGGTAAACAATGCAGATATAATAAATTCAAGAAGGTAGAAAATAACGCTTAGTGTCGGGATAGAAATCTAATTAACAATTATTATCACTAAAATAAAAACTTTTGGAGTCGGGATGATTCTTTAAACCAACCCCAGGTGGGCCACGTTATTTTAAATTGTTCCATTCTATCATCATCCCCTGCAACCAACATTTCTATATAGCGGGTTTTTTCAAGCTCAGAAATCCAGTCTGCTATAGAAGGAACAACAGGTTGCTTCCATAATCTCTGAATAACGGCCCTAGCAGCTGTGAGAAAATGACATAAAATGCCTGTTTTGATATTTTTGAGCGAACCCGGGACCATAGATAAAAGAGCTACTTTAGGAGTATTGGGTACGTTAGACCCGGTACAATCGATAAATAACCGGATAATCATGTCCCAAAAGCGGGATTTGATTGAACATTCCCACCATAAATGAAGCATTGTCCCTCTTTGCAAATGGCAACGCCAGCATCAGTCGGATTGTGTAGATGAGATTCTTTGTAAGTCCACGGGGCAATAATACCATCCGGATATGATCTTTTAATTGACCTCTTGCGCTTTACATGTTAATGCAAGCTTATGTGTGAGGATAAATGATTTTTCCCAGTCATCTGCAGTTATGAGTCTATCCATTTCTCTCTCCAAATATCTAGTGTGTATATAGGGGCAGTGGACTCTGAGTGAATTCTGAGTAATCAGCCCGTATAACCTGGAAATGATGTGAGAGGGGCGAGCAGTCGAGCTAATCAACTAATCAACTGCTCAAATTCCATAAAGCCTCTATGTAGTAAGGATGAGTAAATGAGGCTACGAATGAGAGGACAGTTGCCTGTATGAGAGCCAGGATAGCAACTTTCTTCTGTTTGGTAGGTCAAGGGAGGACTTAGGGGGTACCTGTCCATTGAGTATTATACTCCTAAGATGACGATCATCCGAGGCAGACAAAGATAAAAAATGTGTGGCTCGCATTGCTGGAGGGAATGCTGGGTTATCAAATATTGGTGTTATGGGGCCCGGTTTCGTTGACAATTTACCAGATCTAAGGAGGATATCACAATTATATAGTAAGTTAGTGGAATTTTTAGGTATAGAAAAGAAGCTTTAACAGAGACCGATCCACCCACGGCAAGGATCGGAGACTAATTGACGAGAGAGATTCTTCCAACAGTACCCATTCCTTCAACTCCCTGTTGTGAAACCAGTCTATTAGACGTACTAAAACCGATGCTCTATCTTAGGATATAATATCAGGGGCCCCCGCACCTCCTCTATGTTTGGGCTTGACCAAAGTACTGAGTGCTAACCTGGGGCACTGCTTATGCCATAGAAATTTTTGAAATAACCTATGTATTTTACGTAAATATTCAATCGGCAGGGATATAGGAACCGTTTGAAATACATTTAATCTGGGGAGGATGTCCATTTTAAGAGTGTTTATATGAGCAAACCAGGAAAGAGGCAGGGAATCATATTTCTGAAGATCAGATTGAAGTTTACTATACAATGGGGAATAGTTGAATGTGAACAATTTAGAAGGATCTGATGTAAGCATTATACCCAGGTACCTAATGGGTTCATTGCAAATCCTAAAATACGTATTAGTATGTATTGCTGACATTTTGAGAATTTAGATTTTGTAAAATTGAGAATTTCAGATTTGAAGTAATTTACCTTGAAATTACTATATAGACCGAATTCATCAAATTTGAGCTCCGTTAACCCGCCCCCGGGCTCTGGGTGAAGAATCTAATGCTTCAATTCTGGAAACCATACTGGGGCCTAGGCCCACCATGACGAAGAGCTGAATACATAAACTGCCAGCTAACACTGTCAAAGGCTTTTTCAGCGTCTTTTAACAGGAGGCACATAGGTGCATCTGTAGATTTGGCAAATTGGGTTAGCAGGATAGTCCTAATGGTGTTGTGTCCACATTGATCAGTGATATGGGTCTGTAGTTGGAGCATACTGTATGGTCTTTGCCTGGTTTGGGGAGGATCGTAATGTGTGCTTCCATGCTCTGTGATGGAAACGGCGTGTCTATAGATACGGATATGAAGGAGTGAAATGGGCTTGGAGATCTATCAGGCGGATGTCGTGGAGGAGCTTGCGGTGTACTAGGTTTGCTGTTGAAGAGCGAGGTCACTGTGGGCCATTCAGGTAATATGATGTCAGGAAATCGTAGATCCCGCACAATTCGAGGTAAGTCGGATGGCTCACGAAGAACATAGGTTCTGCCTCCCAATCTGATGATGAGATGGAAAGGGTATCCCAATCTATAGGGGATGTTCCGTTCACGAAGAACTGTTAGGAGCGGTTTAAGAGCCCTGCGAAGATCCAGTGTATGTTTAGAGAGATCAGGCATCAGTTGTATCTGCGCCCCTGCATATTCGATAGTGGCAGATTCTCTGGCTCTTTTCATGATGTAATCCCGGGTTCTAAAGAAATGTATGCAACATATAACATCTCTAGGACGTTGTGGGTTTATGCTGCCTGGGCCCAGACTTCTATGTATTCTGTCTATCTCTATATCAACATCGGATGGAACAGCATGGAGTTTAGCAAAGGCTATATATAGGCCATTGCCAATAATTCTGAATTTGGTATAGTTTCAGGTAAACCCCTTATACGAATGTTGTTCCACCTGTTGCGATTTTCAGCATCATCCTGTAATAAATACAACATAATAATTTGCGCTTCATGTCGTTCCAAAATGTCCGCATGGGAAGTGAGTTGTGAAGAAGGATCAGCACATTGTGTTTGGAGAGCTGTAGTGGTAGCGGTCACCTGTTGAAGAGATTGCTACATGGCTTGAAATCTAACCTTACAGCTGTCTTCCAAGCGACCTATACTATATTCCAGGTCTTGCCTGCTAGGTAAGGCTCTAAGGTGGGCCTTCCAATCCCACTCCCCTTCAGTAGCCATTGTAATAGGGCTGTGACTTAAAGAGTCCTCCAATGTAGGAGGTATACAGGGGCTACGGATGGGAGAAGTATGAGGTACCTCTGAAGATAGTCGTGTAGTACCCTCTGAGCCCTGTGTGTCAGGCTCCTGCTGAAAGCTGGCCCGCGGCAGTGTGGAGCGGATCTCAGGTGTCCGCGTGTCACATGCGGTCGAAAAACAAGCCCCCGGCTTTGTGGCCTTGTCGAGGTCACTGCGGCCTCCCGCGTAAAAGAACGCTGGGACGCCTTCAGATGAGGAATTGCCTCCACTGGGGTGTCCCTTCTGTGCTCCTTTTGTTTTGGGTCCCGTGAGCTATGGTCAGAAGGCGCTGTAGCGCTTACACAAGCGGAATACCCCCAGGTGGGATACGGAGCTCCAGAGCTGTGCGTCCCACTCCACCGCCATCAGGCCACACCCCCTGCATGTAAGGTTTTTGACACCTCTCGATTGATTTAAAGAATGTACACGAATGGTTAATTAAGAGGTATATTGGGAGCAAATATGGTGATTGATAGATTGAAACTAAAGAATCAGCTGCAGCATATGGTAGTACGATTGACAGATTTTTAGTAAATTTATTGACATTAATTTTAAACAAACTGAATAACGATCCAACTAAATTAGATGTTGTGTATACCTTTACCTATATCTGTAGCTTTACATAACAACATATATAGATATATACAGTACATGTGCAGTGTTCTTACTGTCCTTTTACTTTTGTAGCTACAGAAGAAGACTTCTGTCATTGAAAGAATTGAAATAGAAGAAGATAACGTGACTATCTACATAGATAAGGTATTATATTTATATACACTATATTATATAGATGTTTTAAATAATGTCACAAACAACAAAGCTTTGAAGTGAGACTTTTTAAGATGTCCCCAGGAATCCTCCATGATACTTCAGAACATTACAAAATGACTGAAATTCTAGTCACACAAAGCTAAGATGGCTAGCTCCCCAGATCCTTTCTTTCATTGTTTTTCACAATCTGCTTCTTTGGGAAAATAAAGGACCTGTTTTTCTTTTTTCTAAAATGATCAAATGCAATAATCTAGATGCGCACAAAGCGAGAATGTGGTTAGGAATGATTAGGAGATGTACTCACTAAAATCAGAAAAAAAGTCTATTATCAGAATATGTCAGTCAGGGCTCAGAAGCAGTCCACCAGCCCCCCCCCCCCCCCCCCACATAGCCCACTGCAACACACTTAACCCCTTCCATTCCTAACTTCCCTACTTGCCCTGTCATGCGGCACCTCCGCTTAAACAGCTCCAGGCCAACTGGAAAGTAAGTGATTTCATACAAAGTGTTTACTCCATTAACCCACAACTCAAAGAGCCATCACAGGCGGAGGGAGGTTTTTAATCCAGGCAGTAGGTTGTCAGGAATTTATTAGTTCAGACTTAAAATTGTAAAATTTAAGATAATGTTTTAGTAGTTTGACCATCTCATCTTTTCTACTATAGCTCACACATGAGACTGTTACCTTGGTTTTCTCAGTGAAGCAAGACGTACATGTGAACAATCTTCAACCTGCAATAGTGAAGGTTTATGATTTCTCCAGTCCAGGTATATAACAACAAACAAATTCTTTCTAAATATAAATAATACCATGAGATCTGTAGAATTCATCAATTAGTATCATAGTTTATTGTCATAGATTGCATTGAATGGTTCTTCCTGGTAGGGTATTTTTACATTTTTCATTGTGGCCATGTCATTCCTAACATGATATTTCTTCTTTGTGTTGTAGAAAATATTGCTGTGGCTATGTATAATTCTCCCTGCAGTACAGGTACTTCATGTTTATTCTGTATTGATTATTTTTTGTTATTAGAACACATGCTGATTTTATATTTATTCCCACATCCTTCTCCTCATAATTGTCTAATATTATTTATTACACTATGTTATTTATATGCTATATTATAGGTGTCCTGTTACAAATGTGATAGGTTTCCTGTTACAAATGCTGGCACTTTCTGTGCTCCTTTTCTAAAAAGGAGGTGTCATTATAGGTTTTTATGATGGAAATCCCCCCTTCACATTGACTTGTTACCCTCCCTCTGATAGGGGCTCCTCTGTTAGCTACTGCTCCTCCTGTCCTTCCTGTGGGGTAACTGATAGTGGATAACTACATAGTATTGGGAGGGCTCAACGATGAGGGAGGTGTTATAATTTTAATTCATCATTGCTTCTCTGCAATGGGAATGGCAGCATTTGTTATGTGACCCCTTGGAAAAGGCTATGGGGCTCAGCATGATAGGGAGGATGACTAGTAGAGAGCACCATAAAGGAGGGGGCTGGAAGAGGGCAACATGAAATAATACCTACTACATGGTTTCAAAGATTGCTGTAAAAAGGGATATGCCACTTGGCCATCTTCTTTTGGAAAATGCTAGATACCGGTCTGCCGTGCTGACTGGTTTATAGTGTATGATCAAGTTTGAAGAAGTTTGCATATAAGGGCTTTTATTCAGTACAGAGCCCTGGAGAAACAGGTGTTGACAATGCTAAAAAAAAAAAAGCTAATTGTCTGAACTGGTAGATTTGCAGTTGAAGTTACAGATTAGTGACATGGAAATCCCTGAAGCTATTGTATCAGCATGACAGCCATACAACTGGTATTTTTTTTGGAAAGTGGTTAGCAGCAGCCCTCTAAAACCACTTATACCAATGATTACACTTAAATGTCATGTAACTCAAAAACAAGCAGATTCATTTTTTTTCCCTAATGACGAATTACTTTCTTTTGTTCTAAAATGCGTTTAATTAGTCCCTAATTAGACATCCATCATATGCAATGCAAGAAAATATGGGACAGTCATTTTTCTATAGACATTGTAGCTACTCTAATGTTTTACCAGAAAAAGTAAAACAATAAGCACAAATTGACTGCTTAGACATTTGTTTAAAGTAAAAAGAAATTTAAATAAATATATTACACATATTTGATTGGGAGCTTGTTGCTTCTACATAATTCTTAATGTGGGGACTGTGAATTTATATCTTTAACCATTTATCAAAAAATACTCTTAAGAAATTATGAGAGGATGGTAATTTACATGGACTGTTCATTCTTCACAGGTTCGAAGGATGGAAATCAATAACAATCCTCTTCCATAATATAATCAAAGAACGATGAGGTTTATATCCCACTACGATACATTAGGTTTTATTGCAATAAAAAAAATATTAAACCAAAGAATGTGTTATTCTTTAGATTTTCAATGGCTGATTGACATGGTTTTCTTTTGACCTGCAATACATAAAAAATGATAAATTTGACTGAAAAGCTCCTTACTTATAAAGCTCCAACTGGCTGGTGCTCATTGCACAAAATTCTTATCACAAGTTTCAACTTTACAAGTGCATCAGGAATGTTTTAGCTGATTACCTTTATATTTTATAATAGGTCAGACACCACTTTAGTCATTACTATTTTTCTTCTACCTCTATATTTTTTCTTGAAATGGAACAGTGTTTCATATATTCAGAATATCACAGATTTATTTGATAATCTGTGATATACTGTATTTCTGTATATCTGTAATATGTTTCACAATATCACAGACTTCATAACTCTGCAATGATGGTGCTAAGGATGTTCGATGCTGTATTATTGTGTCTGTATCTGGTTAAGGGATCTTAATTTTCTAGGGATGGATTTACTTGTGATTGCCCAGTCATCATTTTACCCTTATACTGGCTGGTTTTCACTGACTTATTAATGACTCATTTATTCTTTAGATCTATTGCAAATCTATTAGATCTATTGTTGTATTTACTTACCACTGGTCTGGATTTCTGTCATTGTAGCAGTGTCTATCTGTCATTGTACAGGAGTCAGTGTGTATACAATGGTGGTCGTTGTATCCGTGCATGTCATAATCAACATGTATATACATCCCTGGACGAGGTAATTGACATGACTACTTGAGAAAGCATGGGGATTTGGTATGGATAGCAGGAGGCACACATTTGCTGCCACCCTTTTTCTGGCTTATTAGGCTTCTATGGACCTTGTATAGACTATTGGTTCTATGGACCTAGTAAGGGTCTCAATAAAAGAACATTGAGGGTTGACTCAGGAGCAAAACCTATTGTCGATGAACAGACAAACAATATACAGAGGCTCAAGGCAAACGTCAATAAACCAGCAGATTTAGTCTCGATAACAAATATAACAGAGCATGCTGGCAATCAGTGCAAACGTAGTATAGCAGTAAAGCAAACAAACTGCAAAGCTTTTCAAACTCGGTCAGAGGTCAATGTAAGTTGGCTGAATGATGCAAAGATTTGCAAAAAAGCGTCAGCTGCATAGGAGTCGACCAAGATACCAACCGTGGAGGGTTTGAAACAGCTGGAAGAAATCTACCCGACGATAGATCCAGAAAATGTCTGGCTTGTGGCCAATTCTCCCTGGTATAGCCTGCCATAGTACCCTGATGCAGACTGAGGGGAAATGAAGGATTATCAAAAAGGCCGGTCAGTGGAAAAGGTATAGAAGGGAGAGCCAGACGATCTCTAACACTTTAGCCTCACTGAAGACTTGGCGTTCTAAGGGGAGAAAGGGTAGAGTGAAGGGCTTCAGTAGAGTCCTGAGTCCATGCCACCACTCTCAAATCCAGGGGGGGGGAGATCCTGTTCTAACCGAATAGATAAAGTGCATTCCAGTTTGGATTGCCATTCTATTACTCTGGTAAGTAAGGCAGCGGCATAGTAGCGGTATAGTTCGAAGTCAGGCAGGCCCATACCCCAAACCTGTTTGCGTCTGCACAGGTAGTTCTGCTTGTTAAATAAGACAACATAGACGTGCAAAGAACAATGTTAATGTAAACAAAAAAAAATCAAAATTTACTCTGGAAAGTGAATAACTGGACCGTATGCATTGCCCTTTACTGTATGGAGTCAACCTGAATATTTTCAAGTCAACCTGAATATTTTCATTTGCATGGTTAGCAATGTAATGCTTGCTTGGTAAACAAACAAATCTCCAAACTGCATGTGTCTAGCACAAAAGAGATTTGGTCACCTTGATTTAATACTTGAGTTGTTCTTTTTACTAGGAAAACTTTATTTTGCTGTCTATAGAATATTAGAGTTAACATACAGACAATGCTGGCAGCTTACCGAACTAGATAAACAAAATCATTTGTGGTATAGTTCCATGATCATCCCGAAAAGCAAATAAAGGAACTTGGCCCAAAAAAGCAAATTATCCTCCCTCACCCATTTACTTATATTTACTTAAGGTATTTGCATAAAAAAATGCAATGGGCAGCTGGGAAGTACAACTTATATATTTTCCATTAAAAAGGGTAGGATTACCATAGTTTATACATAAAAAATGTATTTCTCTAATATTTCACCCTCCCCTAACTGAATTATTTCCTAAATTGGGGTCTTTGCCACTCAACTTTACTAAACATTTAAAAGTAAATCCTTAACACTTAAAGGCATTATAATTTGCATACTTTTTTTTTAGATATTTTCAAGCAGCTCACAAAACCCCAGACAGACAGTCCCTGGACTAGACTCTGTATACTTAATACTATAGACTGTACTTCAATACTTATATTATAATGTTTGTGGCCCTCTGGCTAGCATGCAAGGCAGTGCATCTTAAAACATCAGCTGCCATTTTTAACACGTTTCTAAAAATGCTTGTTGCTTGGTTGTCACCAGTAATATAAAAGCCAATAACCTGAAGTAATTGAGTCTGTATGATCTGCAAGCCAGGGAGTTCACATTGCCGAGCCTGGAAACACACTCTGCAACACTTTGTAAATTGAAAATTTAAAGACTGGGGGGGGTGATTTATAACATTGCTTCTCTTTCTGTTTTTTGACCCAGCTCTGCTCTCTAATGCTTTACCAACTTCCCTGATGCTTCTATGCTGTGTTGTGATAGTTTATTAATGCTTCAGAAATAATTCTATGCTTTCTGATGCCTCTGTGTTATTTGTACTAGCTTGTTGATACACCAATATTTGAATTAAGGGTTTATCACTGTGTTTTCTTTTGACCTCTTATGCTTCTGTGTTCCCTGTATTGGTTCATTGATTCTCACTGCAAATTCTATGCTCTTTTGTGTTTCAAAAGACAAAACTATCCTGAAATTTATAAACAAAAAAACATGAACTGTAGAAACAATGGTGAGCATAAATTGTAAAAAGAGCTACAGCCACTGAATCTCAGTGAACAAACATGTATGAAAGAACAGGGTGGGTCAGTTTAAGTCAAAGAAGTAGGGAAACCGGATAACTATACTGTTTTTGAAAGTAAAGTTATCTTTTAAGCAATGTAAGATTATAGTGAATTTGTTAAATTTTTAAGATTTATTTAGAAAGGCTGCATTCATTTTAGACAGGGTTTTATAATGGAGCATCATCAATCATACACATCATGTTATGCTAGTATGGCACCAGAAGAGAATCTGTCCTTTTAGCACAATGAAAACACAGGGCATTCAAAGCAGGGAGTGTGGCCCGACACACTGGGCCTGATTTATTAAAGCCCTCCAAGGCTGGATAGAATACACGTTCATCAGTGAAGCTGAGTGATCCAACAAACCTGGAATAGATCTGGTTTAGGATTCAAAACATTTGCTAGCAGATAGTAAAATAATTTAAATAAATCCATTCCAGGTGTGTTGGATCACCCAGCTTCACTGAATAAAGTATATCCTCTCCAGCCTTGGAGAATTTTTATAAATCAGACCCACTGTGCCTCATAGTGATTGTTTGTGCTGAGGTACCCAGCTGAGGAGTCTGGGACTCGCAGCCAGTTTGATTTAACAGAGGGTGTCAGCCATGATTATTTGGGGGTGGGTATGCCAGGCGAGAAAGAGCCTCTGACCAAGCATCCCTGTTTGTAGTAAGCTAGTCTAACTGTACTCGCCAACCATCTCTGCATCTCATCTTTAGGCACATGTCTACTGTTTCTAGTAGCACATTTGACCCTGCATAACATACAGATCCTCCATCTAGTCTACAGATCAGTCCATAAACATACAGATTCACCATCCAAACCTCAGACTAGTCCAGAAACCTATAAATATATAAATATTAACATATATATATATATATATATATATATATATATATATAATATATATATATATATATATATATATATATATATATATATATATATATACAGGTTTGACCAGTCCATGTATGCACCTGCTGCTGTCACATTATACCACCCAGATGTCTGTGAGTTAAAAGGATGATACCGCTTTTAGGTCTTTCAAACTCAACTGTTTTTGGGTTGATATATAATGAATTAAAAGTGTTGTTTTGCATAAAACCTTTTATCCAACTTCTTTACTATTTCATTTGTTATTTTGACAGGCTAATATAAAGGAAAGGTACTGAAAGGGAACAGAGAGGAACTGGAAAGCTTTAAATTCTGACCCGTGGGAGATGTTGGTATTAGCTGACTTGGTGCTGAGATAAATACCTGTACATTGTTGGTCATGTCGTTTAAGTTCTTGCTTAAGGATTTGAAGAAGGCATTCAGAGTATGAACATCATTGCAGCCAGAGGGCCTCGGAGTCAGGACCAAGTCAACTAATACTAACATTTCCCACAGGTCAGAATTTAAAGCTGTCCTCAAATAGTGTTAAGTAATCTTCATACCTTTGCCACCTTGTCATGTACTCATTACCACTTATTCCTTATAATTTGCTCGATAAATTTCAATAACCCCTGAAGAAGCCCAGTAGGGCAAAACGTGTCGGAATCTGAGACTCACTATTTCTCTACAAACATTGACCAGTACAGTATCCCTTATGGTTATATGGACTATATGAAAATGAAAATCTATGCTACTAAAAAGTACTTTGTCTCATGTGGGCTCCACAAAGTTTGTTCTGGATCTGAGACTTATGTCCTATGTAATCTCAATGTTATTGTATTTCTTTATGTTTGATGTATAATATATTCAGTATTTATCAATACAAATTTTGTCCTAAAGGAAAGGTAGTTGAGAAAAAAAACAAACACCTGCCAGTTTAACCGGTCATTTTTTACATGTTATGTTTTGAGGCCTGCAAAGAATGTATCATTTGTCTATGTACTTTGAGCTAACTCAGCAGGGTACCGGCCTGGGACTAAGGAAGTTTTGTAACTTAGACTACCCTTGTGACTTATACCCACATTGTGTGCCATAACCAACATAATTTGTATAGAAGTTCTTTTACTGGCTGCCTAGTGTTACATTTTTTCTTAGGTCTGAATGGGGAAGCAATACAAAAATTAGTAGCTGCATTCATCTAATAGTCAATACTGACCTGAGGTCTGGCCCTGTGTGTTTATCTGCACTGAACTGGTACTTAAGTTTTACCAACACAAGGAGGACTTTTATTGACCTAGCTGGTTTATCACTGGACAAGTGGTAACTATGGAAGAAACCAATGTCCTTTACTTTAAAAGAGGATTTCTAATGTTTTACTATTGGATATATTGGATTCCACACCTTATCACTAGTTATGATTCAATATTGTATTCAGGTGTATTGTACTTTCTGGGAACAGATCGTTTTCATTTAATGAAGTATAATTATAAAGCAAACGCTTATTATTACTCATTAAGTTTGTTTTGCCTGCAAGGTATTTGTATTATGAACTGAGACATTCATAAAATGACATCCGTATCACAACAGTCAGTCCTTTTGTGCTTAAGCGTGTTTGTTCTCTGTCGTCAAAAGTCCCGTAATTGGATGGTAAAGCAGGTCATCTCAGAAGTGGCTCAAACTAATGTTTACCCAAACACTGGTCCTCAATCTGTAGCACAAATCAATGTGTATACATAAAAAAAAGTCAGAGGGTGAAGCAAGCCTCTTAGGTTACATGGAGTAAGTCTGAGGACACAGGATTGTCGAATGAGTTTTTTAAAGGCTCTGATGAAAGGGATTTGTCCTGAAAAATTGTTAGCAGGCAACACATATTGTGTGAGAGACAAAACAAGACATTTTGAAAAGTGTATCGAAGGAAAGATGACTGTTAAAAGCATTGACTACTACTACTAAAATTTAGTGATGGCTAACTTACATGATATAGGAGGCCCAAACATCACCAACGGGTCACGCATCATATTCAGTAATTTTACTGAAACCTGTAAGGAACAAGGAGATGGTCAGAGCCTATGGAAATGCTGCAAGAGATGATCAGAGACTGGGGACATGTTGTAATACAGGGGTAGGCAAACTTTTATGGCCACTGCCCATTTCAGGGGTGGGCGGGAGCACACTAGGCCGGACTCTGAGTCCCACCCTAATGGCCACCATCAGGGAACACCCCCTGAAGTGAAATCCCTCTCCTCCGTATGCATTGCGGTGAAGAGGGATTTCCCTTCAGGGAGCTTTGCCTATTTACCGCAGCGGCGAAAGTTTTAAAGGCCGCGGTAAATAAGGGAGCAACAGCAAGGAGGCGGCACCGAAGCTCTAGCGGCTCTGGTAGTTCTTAACCCCCCCTGGGAGAACCTGATCGGCCAGGGGGCGTTAGGCCAGAACGAACTACCGGCTAGGCCCTATCTGGCCTAAAGGCCAGAGTTTGCTGACCCTTGTTGTAATAGTTGTCAGGCATTGTGTATTTGCTTTAGCAGTCATAGACTGAAAACATAACATTAGTCTATTGAAGATCCCGGCCATTACAGCTCCTTTTTACAAACCTCTGCTTTCATATGTTCAAATATTTGCTTTTTATAGACCCTTTAACAACTAAATGTGCCATATTTGATATTTTTCTCAAAGTAGTTTCCAGAAAATCAGAGGAACAAAATGTACAAAAAGAGAAAAGGGATGTAAAGACAAAAGAAAGTAAGATAGTTGGAAAGAAATAAAGAAAATCAGTATGTCTATAGAATATTTCTTCATTGGATTGAGTAAGCAACAAGACGAGTGCTTGCAAGGGCCCTGAAAGCCACACAAGTGTCCAAAACGGGCATTGGAAACCAAGCCTGGAAAAGACCAGTCTGCTATGCAGCTCAGTACTCCTAATATATTTTATAACAAAAGGCTACAAATAACAGTAAAACCCAAACTGCACAGTTTCTTTAAATCTCCAAAGGTTAGTAACTTGTTATGTCCTTTCTATTGTTTTGTAGTAACTACCTAAATCCCTAGGTGTGAAAAATATATATCAGAATACTTGCTATGTGACCATGACAAAATATAGTGGTTCTTGGAGTAATTAAATTGTTGCCCTAACTGGATGAGTAACAAATCTAAAGTTTATGTATACACTAGGCATGGTAAGCCAAATTGGAAATTTGCCTATTTCTGTAGATAACTTTCTTCAGGCTGTTTTTTTACACAAAGTACTTTTAGTGTAGGTATTGTTTGGGAACATTCTATTACATATGATTGTTGTGAAATTAAAATTTACGAGAAGACTTAACAGACATTTCTTTTTTCTTCTTAGCTTTGTTCATACCAGTGACATACCAGTTGACTTTACGCAAGCCATTAGGCATCTCTGGTCTGTCTTTTTAGTGTATTTTGGATGACTATCAATGAAATGTTTTGTAGACACTGCAATATTTGTTTTCCTGTCTTAATGAAGGATGCCTGAGATAAAATAAGAAAATGAAAAGATGACACCAAGGAGTCGAACCACAACATGATTATTATTATAGATCAATATATGACTCAATGGAAAAATCACAAAAACAATGCTGTTTAGTTCATGCATTTTTTTTGAGGGGGGTGGGGAACAGGTTGGCAGATAGATAACTTTAAGGGAAAAAAAAACATTTAAATTCAATGCCTATAATCCTTGTGACTTTCTAATGGGGCAGCATGGTTATGTTTATTCTTGCTAGTTATTCAACACTGCTTATAATGCAACATTTAAACCAACCTAGTAATAAACAGTAAATACATTATTGGTTGGCTTAGCTGCATTATGGAAGGACGTATTTTAATTTAATTGTAAACACTGATCTTGTATGCTATTTTACTGCATTTCTTAAGTTAGGCTTTGAAACCGAGTCTACTGTGTCCATATATATGCTGTATTGTTTGTATGAATGTTGTCATGATTCTGGAAGACATAATATGTGCGGTGGATAAAGATAACTGAGACTCCTCAGCTTAATGAGGGAGCTTTAATAGTAACAGTTAGCTAACAAAACTTTCAGACACTACCCATTTTATTTAAAAAACATTCTTTATTTTAACGAAAGAAAGCAACATGGCAAATACAAATCAAAGTACAGGGTACAGTATCATAAAGGCATAATATATTATGGTTGGAGGGTTTATCTAGTTCTGTTTGGATCCACCAGGCCCTTTACCCAAACTATACTTATGGCATCTTTATTATGTCAGTAACAGACTCTACAATATACATCTTGAGGCCTCTCTGGATTTTTAGAGTGTGAGCTTAGTGTGCAATGAATTAAAAACTCCATTTCAAGATGAGAAGCAGGGGGATTCCCAAGGAGCTGGTTAAAGATGCATACACAATATCATATGGGGTATTGCGCTCCAAAATCTTTGGGGATACCATTTCAACAAATATTGATACTGTGTGACCTCTTTTCATCCATTGAGAGATGAAGACTCACCAACTGCTAACGGTGACCCTCTAACCCTCTCTTAATGGGATACTCTGCCTGCCAAATGTTTTGAATCTCTCTGCTTTATCTGCAACTTTCTTTTTG
Source organism: Pyxicephalus adspersus (assembly GCF_032062135.1). NCBI lineage: Eukaryota > Metazoa > Chordata > Amphibia > Anura > Pyxicephalidae > Pyxicephalus > Pyxicephalus adspersus. The sequence continues at coordinate 17,186,254 of NC_092867.1, read as the reverse complement.
GCTTGTTCACTTTTCATGACCAGACTTCTGCCAAGCCCCACATTCCTCCTCTCCTCCTTTTCCCCATCCAAATCTCTTTTGCCAAGATTCCATGCCCCTTTTCCCACTTGCCAACCAACCACCCCTTCCTTATCAAACCTCTTCTCCCCAAATAACACACCACACCAATTTTGCACTTGCAATGGCTGGAAAGCAGCCGATTTTTTTGTATCAATAGGTTTTTATTAATATTTACACAAGTTATAACAAAACAGGAAAATAACATATCACATATGTAAACAAAGAAAAAAGGAGGGCCAGAAAAACCTCCCGGCCCACCATACTCATTAATTATAATACAAATGACACCTTACATCCATTGGTACAGAAAAACAGGAGGTATATAGGACACAGAAGAAAATGTACTTAACACAAAACCAACCTTAACTGAAATAAAGTAACTTAACAGACATCTGGATCTAATGACTCAAATAGTATGCTCGTCCCCGGATATACCGGAGGATACATCAGAAAATCACTTGTGCAAAAATATTTTAACGGGACGGGGAAAGGACAATAAAGTGGATAGCCCAGGGGGGGAGCGAGGGATAGGTAAGGGAGGGGGAAAAAAGAGGGGAGGGGAGGGCCCGACTGGCCTAGCGCATATTTACTCTATCACCTTACTACATACCTACTCGAAATAATGTGACCGACACCATTGCTCTCACTTTAGATCACTGCCAAAGAACTTTAAATTGGGTGGATTCCTTGAACCAATCCCAGGTTGACCATATCAACTTATATTGTTCCCACTTGTTGTCGTCCTCCGCAACAAGCCTTTCCAGGTGTTGTATCTTTTCTAATTCTGTAAGCCAATCTTTCAAGGTGGGTGACGCGGTCTGTTTCCATTTTCTGGGAATAAATGACCTGGCAGCTGTAAGAAAATGCCTCAAAACATCTCTCTTGTTAGCCTTTATAGACCCTGGGAGGATAGATAATAAGGCTATCTGAGGGGTAATCCTCAAGTCAGATCCAGTAACACTGTTATATATATCTACTATTTGGGTCCACAACTTATGTATACTAGAGCATTCCCACCAGATATGAAGCATTGTGCCTTGATGGGTATGGCAACGCCAACATCTATCAGATAGGGAAGGAAACATACGATGGATATCCAGGGGGCAAAGATACCATCTGGATATAATTTTATAATTGGTCTCCTGAGCCTTACAAGGGAGTGACATTTTGTGAGTTAAGATAAAAGCTTTTTCCCAATCTAACGGAGAGATAGCCTCTCCCAGTTCCTTTTCCCAGTACCTTGTGTAGGTGGGAGCGTTGTTAGTATGACATTTGATCAGGATCTCATAAATCTGAGACATCACATGTATTGGTCTGTCTGGTGAGCGTAGTATAGTTTCAAAAGCTGTGAGGTTCCTCTGTGTGGGATACACGGCTAAGAAAGTTGAGATAAAAGAGGACATTTGGATATATTGCAACCACGCTGAGGGGAGCCTCTGCACCCTGGCGCCAAACGAAGAGAAAGGCGGAGTTCTTCCGTTCTGGAGGATACTGCATATCTTCCTATTGTCCTGAGCTGTCCAAGAGAGAAATTTTTTAGCGTTCATTGCCGGTGGAAATGAGGGGTTGTCAAACAAGGGAGACATGGGCCCTACTATAGAGGACAAATGACCCGTCTTGAGGAGATTATCCCATTCTCTTAGAAGATCGAGAGTAATACAGGGTAACGGTTGAAGGAATTGCAGCTTGGATCTGTTCACCCAAAGTATAGAACAAAGGTCGATTGGAGATAGAACATTTTCCAAGCCTACCCAACTTTTTCTGTCTCTATTGTGGAACCAATCAACTACACGAGTTAGTATAGCCGCTCTGTAATAAGATCTAATGTCGGGAACCCCTGCCCCGCCAAGGTTTTTAGGTCTGGTAATATACCGAAAGGCTATTCTTGGACGTCTTGTTTTCCATAAGAACCTCCTACAGAGCAGCTGTAACTTACTAAGAAAGGCCAGGGGCAAATAAATCGGGACTGTTTGAAAGATATACAGCATTTTGGGCAATATATCCATTTTAAGGGTGTTAATTCTGGCAAACCATGAAAGAGGAAGTAGATCATATTTACCTAGTTCCATCTTTAATTTACTTAGCAGTGGATCATAATTATATCTAAATAATTTAGTCAGGTCAGCTGATATAAAAATTCCCAGATACTTAAGTTTCTCATTGCAATGCCTGAAAGAGGTATGTTCTCTGAGGTATCGTACCTGGGCAGGGTGCAGGGAGACATGAAGTATTTCGGATTTATCGAAATTCACTTTAAAGTTACTCAGAGCCCCAAATTTTTCAAATTCCTCCAAAATCGCAGGGATAGTAGTCTGCGGGGATGACACATACATTAACAGGTCATCAGCAAATAATGACAGTTTATAATGATGTTTCCCAATCTGGATCCCTTGCACTTGTGGGTTTGTCCTCAGCGCCACCGCGAGGTGTTCCATCACTATAGCATATAATAAGGGGGATAATGGACAACCTTGTCTAGTACCGTTAACAATGGAGAACGGGGTTGACAGGCCTCCATTGACCCGCACACGGGCCGTAGGGGATGAGTATAAAGCGGCTATCCTAGCTATCATCAGTGGACCCAAACCTATCTGGCGTAATGCTTGGTACATAAATGACCAGTTCACCCTGTCAAACGCCTTTTCTGCATCTACTGAAAGCAGACACATGGGGGTTTTGGCCACTTTAGCTGCGTGAGTGATCAATATAGTCTTCAACGTATTATCTCTGGCTTCCCTTCCATTAATAAATCCAACTTGATCCGTATGAATCAAAGTCGGTAGGTGCCGTGACAATCGATTAGCTATCAGTTTAGAAAAGAGTTTAGCATCCACATTAATTAAGGAGATTGGTCTATAGTTAGAGCAGATCGAGTGGTCTTTACCAGGTTTGGGGATAACAGTAATGTGTGCCTCCAGGCTTTGAGGAGGAAAGAAAGAATCCCCCGAGATAGATGAGAACACCCTCGTCATAAACGGGGCCAAAAGTTCAACAAATAGCTTGTAAAATTTGGGTGTGTACCCGTCTGGGCCAGGGCTCTTACCAGCCGGAGTGTTTTTAATTACCGCAGACACCTCCTACACCGTAAAGGCAGATTCCAAACTCGCAGACACCTCCGGATCTAATTCCGGCAATGCAGTGGTTTCTATATAGTCAATAAGAGAGGTAGGGGTGTGCGGAGCAGCCTGAATATTATACAAACCGGCATAGTATTGTCGAAACTCTGATAAGATCTCCTGAGGGAAAGCCGTAATATTGCCCTTAGTATTTCTAATATGGGGAATATACATAGCAGCCGGTCTCGGGTGTAGCCCCCTTGCTAACAGTCTGCCACATTTTTCCCCGTATTGGTAAAAGGATTTACGATATTTATCTCTATATTTCTGGTGAGCAAAATCATACAGTTCCAATAAACGCCTCCTTGCAGAAGTGAGGTCAGTGAACACATCAGAGGACATATTGCTTTTATGCAGCCTTTCCAATCGCTTTATATTGTCAAGCGTACGGGCAATCTCCTGGGATCTAATTTTTTTAAGTCTAGTCCCCTGTTGGATCAAAACCCCCCGAAGAACTGCTTTAAGGGCCTCCCATTGAAAGGGCAGTGGAGTCTCGTCTTCTTCATGGTCCTTTAGAAAATTTTTTATAGTATCCATAACTGCCCGCTCACACACAGAATCCCTAAGCACTGTGTCGTTACATTTCCATGTCCACTCCTGTGAACCTATCAAAGGGATTTGAATAATTAAGGATACTGAAGCATGGTCAGACCAAGGGCAGCTGTCAATACTGGCCTCCGGATGCCAGTCTAAAAGCCTATGGCTAGTAAAAATGTAATCAATTCGGGAGTAAGTGCAATGGGGGTTGGAATAAAACGTATAGTCTTTGTCGCCAGGGTGCAGGGCTCACCACACATCGATCAAATGGAGATCATGTATTTTCGCCTTGAATGCATTCAGTTTGGAATAAGAGACAGAGGAATGACCTGTTGACGTATCTACCCTAGGATCAAGGGGAAAATTAAAATCGCCCCCGATTATCAAAGTTCCTTCCGCAAATGTATTAATTTTATTCAGGAACTGGACAGCCGCTAAAGTTGGTTGCTGATTTGGAGCATAAAATGAAGCCACCGTGTACTTCTTCTCCCATAAGGAGACCTTAGCAATAACATATTTCTCATGCGGGTCCACGCAGGTGTCCAGTACCTGAATCGGGATAGTTTTGTGAAAGGCTATGGAGACCCCCTTAGTTTTACCATCTGGATTGGAACTATGAATCCATGTAGTGTAATAGCGGTTATGTAGTGATGGGATCTTTTGAGAGCAAAAATGTGTTTCCTGAAGCAGCAAAATATGTACTCTAGCCTTGTGTTGACCATATAAAAGTTGTGATCTCTTATTAGGGCTATTGAGTCCTTTGGCGTTAAGAGAACGTATTTTCAAACCTCGAGAGTTGGTCGGCTGATGCAGCCGATTTTTTTAACACATAACATAAATAAATAACTTTAAAAAAAGCATATAACCTAAACACATAACCTGTGACTAAACATGTCACTACCAAATGCATAACAAACTCAATAAAAAACATTAATGATTCAAACCTTCTTAATTCACAATTTAACCACATAACAACTTTACTTATTATAACCTAAACCGAAATTTCCTGAAATGAAATTACCCAACCAGGTTCTGTCCAGCACCTCCTCAGGTGCCACTGACCATACCCAAATTTAAAGGGGGACCCTACCTCCGAGAATCCCCCTTACTACCACATTATTATATACCACCATCAGACCCTTGCCTTTTCAGACCCCAACTGCCACAGCACTCAGGTGGGACCCCCTCACACACGTAGTGCCCTCTGGACTCCGTCATGCAAGCCCAGAAACCAGAGATCAGTTCCAATAGCATTTAAATGCACCCCATCATTCCTCAAATACCTCCAGGTCTCCTCCTCTAACTCCCTGTGCCTCACCGTGATTCCACCATTTCTAGCCACAAAACGTCCCGACTTCTTTATTTACCTTGATCCGGGTCTTATTTATTGTCTCTATAGACCGTGCTCCCCTCCAACTCCTCCTGGCCACCATGTCCGACCAAACCACAACCAGACTGGGAAACTCTATTTTTAACCGCAACACGTCCAGCTTCACATCCCTAATTAACTCTCTCATACCTCTCTTCCCCAAAACATTGCCCCCCGCATTTACCACCAGCACCCCCAGAGGCCTATCCAGAAGTGCATACTTCCGAATCTCCGGAACCACCCTACTCCACAGCATGCCAGGAACACCACCTGGCTGCCCAACCCCAACCTGGCTGCCTCAGTAGCAGTTCTGATACGAAAGAAATGTGAAGAGTAGCCCATCACTTCCAAACCCAGTCGCCTCACCCACTGCTTAAAAATCACCCCAAATTGAAAGGAGGACAAAAACTTACCATCCGCATGCATCAACAATGGGCCCTTGCCCTCTGGTCTCCGACACAGAAATTCTTCCACTGCTCGAACAGGACAAACCCCAGACCCTTCCAAACGCAGGGGCTCCCATCATGGCGCTGAGCCCTCTGAAATTGATCTGCGCTCAGGCGCACTGGAGGCCTACTCCTCTGAGGCCGCAGCCCCTCTAAACTAGCTGAAAGGGGCCCAGTGCCCCCCCAGCACCTCAGCTACACTATCCTGCAGCCAGGCTTCACCTCGTGAAGCCGCTGCCCCCTTCAACTGTTCCATAAGGGCCTCAACGGATTGCATCACACTGATCTGTGTCCTCGCTAAGCTTTTCCTTCCTAAAAAGAGACCTCCCACTTTCGATACAGCCCCTCTTAAACACTCTTAACTCCCACCTCTCTCCTTAACCAATCCCCCTCTTACTACCCCTCTCTTCACAAAACCATTCCTTAACCCTTCCTTCCCCTGGGCTCTGCTGTGTGCCCTGTCATGCAGCCCCTGCACTTATTCTAAAGCTACGGGCCTCACTTTACTAGGTAAGTGGCCTCCAATTTGGTATTCAGAGCCTCTATGTTAGCTCTGGTAGGTAATGCCTGTGTAAAGGCCTGTAACTCAATGAGTTTTTTACTGCTTCCATAGATAGCCATGGCTCTTTCTTGTATGAGTACCGCTTCCAGAAGACAGCCACCACACAGAATTCTGAAAGTCCTCTCCTGAGGAAGAGTATGACAAAGGAGATGAACACGATCTCAATGCTGTTGATATTAGTTTCATGTTGTCCCATCCCACACCTGGAAATGACAGCTTTGTTGGCAGCATGTACTGCTGAATCTCCTGTGCCCCACTTACCAAGATATGTTTTCCTTCCGAGGCCGGAGCATAGCGGGTGTTCAGTAGCTTGGCGATAAATATTTTCCAAGGAAGTGGAGGGAGCTCAGTAAGGCAAGTCATAGTTTTCATTGGACTTAGGGTAGTGTTGGGGTTTGTTCAAGGGAATCTGTTATTTTCCCCTAAATAGACCAGTTAAAAAGATATTATAACCTTTTCTGCACAAGAAATGTAGTTGCTTTCTGGTATTTCCCAACCATTGTCTAGATTGCAAATAAGATAGTAGTTATTATAATTTAATAAAGGGATATTGACTTTAACAATATGTAAAATTACCCTTGTTAATGGTCACACAGCCTTGGGCTCTTCTAAGTTCCTTTTCAATTCAGCTGTTTTAATTCCTATAACAAATAACTGTGATTAATTGTTTCCTGAGATTGTTATTAGCAGAAAGAGAATGTTAAAAGTGACATGTAAATGAAAATGAGTGACTTTATACTATATATATGTGCTGAGAAGTCCCGAAACTATTATGCAGACAATGTGGCCTGCACATATTGGTATATGTGTTATTAATCAACCAAAATGTTCCCAAAGTGTTCTGGGTCACAAGGAATCTATGTAAACTGTCCAGTCTTAAGTATAATCAAATTGACCATCTCCAAGGCTGGCATCTTTACTAGCCAAAATGAGGCCCAGAGAAAGTAAGCCATTGTCCTACTTACAGCAAAAGGAGGTGTGGGAACTTGCTTTTTTTACCCTATGTTTCTCTGCTTTTATTTACATTGTAGTTTGTGCTTCTGTCTTGTTTCACTTGTGCCCACTGAATTAGTAACGTGCCCTTTAGACATATTTTTCAGTTGCCCTCTAGGCCTCTATACAAGGCCCCTATGCTCCAGTGAAGTTCTGAAATTGGGCTTTCATATTCTAACACTGGAGCTATGCTCTTAACATTAAATGTCCTTTAGCAATCTATCACTTACTGTATAAACTAATAGGTTCATTTTAAACAGGTAACTCAGTATGCACTGTCAAAATCAACATACTGCTATATGTGTGTTCCAGAGTATATTAATATGCAAAAAGCAAAAACTACACACCTAGAATTTATATGTTACAGTCTTGGCAGCCCTGGATTAGTCTGGTTTTCTCTGTCCCAGTTCATATTTTCTAGTCTTAGGATGTTGTAAGTGCTAGGTACCAGGTTTAAATCTCGCCCAGTACACTATCTGCATAGAGTTTGCAGGTTATCTTTGTGTCTGCGTGGGTTTCATCTGGGTACTCCAGTTTCCTCCCACATTTTAAAAACATGCAGTTCGGTTCATTGGCTTCCTCCCAAAATTGACCTTAGACTGGTAAAGACATATGACTATGATAAGAGTACATTAGTCAGTCTATGTTCCCTGGTCCAGCCTAAACTTAATCCTGATAAATCATCCAGGTACATACAAGGTACCCTAATATGTGAGATTTTGTGAAGAGATTGTACAAAAAGCCAATATTTATCAGGGGCCTAACTGTGACTAATGAGGGCCCAATGAGGGCATAATGAGGGCCCAAGGGTTAATAATGGTTTGTAGGAAAGCTTGTCTGCATATTGGTTGCGCCATCCAATCTTTCAAGTATAAACCCATCTTAGACTTTTTTTTTGATACACTTAAGATTTTGTAAAACATAATTGTGCATATGATTACAGAGGGTTGCTAATTTTCATTATAAACCTGAATAGGGAATATTGACTCATTGAATATGAGTGGTTTTACTGTGCATGACCTAGAAAGATCAATGTTACTATATGTCTCTAGTACACCTTTTCGGATTCGGGTACGTATATTAAAAAAGGATGGGGGTCAAACCAAATTGTGGTGTACCCATTTTTAAAAAATGTAATTCTACTGTGTTTAGAAAACTAACTAATTTTATGAGGACTGATGACTGATGCTGGAAAACTCTGCTCCATCTGGGTATCTGTCATTGGGGAATACATCATTCATTTTAGGGACACTTTGCCTCTATTGGATCCCCATATTTCAGGGAGTGGGTTTGTACAATAATGCCAATTATCAGCAACGCTGGGAAATTGCATGCTATGCGTAGTATCTTGTTTATGTAAAGCTTTTGGGAAATACTTTAATTAAAAGTAAGAATAGATAGGGAGGAGCCTCCACATTATTAAAAGAGAGATACGAAAGTAAATGAGAAATAACACTTGTCATCACAGACCTTTGGATCTTAATCTGAAACAGAACAAGGAGTCAACCACATCACTGCACTTGTTGGAAGCAGCCAGCAAACATCAATTTAGACTGGAAGTCATTAAAGACTGAAGTGGAAAGGAACTTTCTCAGACATGTGGAATCTTTTTCTCCTAGTTGGCATTTTTTTTTCTTCTATCGTTGGACAGAAATCCTTTTTGTAAGCAAAGCTTTTTATTTCTTTGATTAGGTTTAATTTAGACAGATACAATTTTGATATTACCATAGATGAAGACTGGTTGTGAAAAATTTGGATACTGTAAGCAATGTGTCCAAATAGTACAATAGAACTTATTATATGCAGAAGAACAAATGATATCCACATAGTGGCAACCTATGGTATCATGTTAATTCTAGAAGCAGTGGCAAGTGACACAACAAACACAAAAAAAATTCAAACATGCAAATCAAATAGGTACTAACTGTCTCTAGTGACTTTTTACTTTTTTACCTCTTTAAAGCAGTACAGTGATGTTATTCTTTATGGAAATTGTATTTGTTGTTTATCTTGTGCAATTTCTTTAAACCAATATGTTTGGGGTTTTTTTTTTGTTTTGTTTTTTTCTATAGGAAACACTATTTAAAGGTACTAGATCAAAATGCATTTAAAAAGTAAGTGGTCTGTGGGAACTAAAAAGTTTTAACCACTGAACGCCTGCCTGCTTTGATATTACTAGGTATTACAAGTTTTATTTATTCCAGATTAGTACCACTGGATTCCTATATCAAACAGGGAGGTAGTGTTTTCAGAATTAAATGTTAGCAATGGCCGCCTCCACACTCTCTAACTACAGTTTATTAAACAGAAACACTGGGAAAATTATTTTAGGTTGCTCAAAATGAGTTTATCATTAAACTGACAGAAAAAATGTTTTTTCAGTTTATGCCAGCAGTGTAAACACTGTTTTCTGGTGGACAGATTGACTTAGTTATGTCAGGTATTGCTGAAGGTAAGCCTATTCATTAAATAAAAGCATTGAGGAATAGAGACAAACTGGCACCACAGCCATCATAAATACAGACAATGAAACAAGGATATAAAAAAATGTAAAAAGAAATTCAGAAATATATGAAGAGATAGGACGAAAATAAACTTCAAGAAAAAATTTATGCTGCCCTATTTCCATTTCAGAAATTATCTACTACTGGCCCCAGCGCAGATTGACTACCCATCCACTGAGACTGCATGTGTGGACATCAGTGGAGCCAGAGAGAACCTGAATGTTACCGTCACCTTACAGCATGGGACTCAGGATAAAACCCTACTGCAGCAAGAAATTACGTCATCTAAGTTTTTTGAATGTATTCAGTTTAAGGTATGCTGGGTATTTATATTTTAGCTGGACATGTACTGCCTGGTCAGGAGTGCTATATACTTGGAACTGATGGAGGACGGTGACAGCTGATCATAGCTCAGAGAGCAAAGGGGTAGTGAAGCGGAAGCAGATGTTATTCTTTGCAGGATTAATTTGTGAGGATATGGTGGGCTCTTTATATACTGTATATACAGAACATTACCTGCCCAGATACTTTTTTTTTCTTGCTCCCCCAGCAGCCATTTTTCTCCTTTTCTCTCCCATCCTATGGGCTGTGGTTGAGACCTTAGTGCCTTCACTTAAAATGCAGGTTCTGCATTGGAAATAATACTGACAGAAGGCCCATTATCAATGACAGAAGTGCCAAAGAATAGATTTAGGGGAATTGACAAAACAGAACCCTGTGAAAGGGAGAGTTAAGTACAACTGCTTTTATAAATAAATATTCCCCTAGATAAAAAAAAAAAATAATACCTCCTGTAGCTGGGGGAAGCTCCACTGCAATGTTTTGTCATTTCTCTGGATTAGGTTTAACATGGGGATTCAGATGCTTACAAATACCTAGTTCATGTCATAATAAATTAGCAAAGTATTGAACAATGTTAATAAGAAAGGAAGACCCTTTGCACTAAACTAAATTAAATAAATAAATAAAAGTTGCATACCATAATCCAACATAGTTTAATAGATTAATATATCATTGCTCACAACATTTCTGTGTTTTTCTCAGTCACCATGTCCACACAGTGGGAATGAAGAAGTGATATCAATTCATATTTCTATTGTTGGGATAAACACACAGTTATCTGAAGGTAAAAACATGCTGGTGCGCAATATGGGCTGTTTCACTCTCATTCAGACCGACAAGCCTATATACAAAGCTGATGAGACTGGTAAGTCATATGATATCTTTACTGTTTTCGTATTCTCTCATAACATACAGTAGCTTTATTACTTAATGATCCTACAAGTAAATCTGTTGTTTTTTCACTTAATGTATTAGAATGTGTATTAATAATATTGCAACACTGTCACTCTGTGGACATGGGGTCTACAATGTATGTATCAAAGAGGTTTAAACCCATTGCCAAAAAACTTCTCTTTTTATAGCAATGACATTAGCATTTCTGAAACAAATCTTAAAGGTCCTATTCACACCTAGCCATTTCACTAAGGTGCACTAACAAGCCTATGTTGCACTTCTTTTGTTCCTAGCTTTATAACAGCCTATTCATTTTAAAAAGGCTGGTAACACACCACAACACAGTTTTCAACAGACTGAAAATTGAACATGCATCAATGTTGGCAATGCAGTGCAATGTATCTGTTTCTTTAGTGTGCTGTGATACCACTGAAATGAACGTTAATGCACTGGTGTTTGAAGTTATGGTAAGGTAACAACAAATGAATACAATATATTTTCACTATAGACAATATTTAAACAATCAATATCAATGCCAGACTTTTTCAGGCAGGCAAATTGTTCCCAGTGTGATATGGAGGGGATTAGCACAAGTCTCTGTATTGGTTCAAAAGAACAATATAGCTTCCTTCAGCAAAAGAATCAATACAAAACAAAAAGGCAGCTTACATCAGATGGTAAGAGAAGTCCTTTGAGTCCACAGTACAATCTTTTATAATATAGGGTTTTGTTGAGAATTCCACAGTCCATATGTCAAACAAACAGCTTCTCAGTAGAGCGCAGCCTACCTGATGTCACCCCGCTCTAAAAGCCCAACAGCACATCCGTGCCTCTTATAGCAGACCTCTAGTCTGGCTATAGCTCAAACTCAGGAGTGTACCTGGGTGGAATGGGAAGACCCATCCAGCAACTTCCTTCCCCATTCCAGAGCCCTGACACCAACAAGCTACCAACAACAACCATTGCAGAGTTGCTCTCTACTATTTTCTGGACTCTTTTCCCAGCATACACCCTGGTTTTAGAGTCCACGCTCTATGAACTAGAGAAACATATCTCCCATCCAGGACACATCCCCGTGGTCCTGCACACTGGGTTCATCCTAATATTGTGACATAAAAAACATCACAGAGGCTTGCACATTTTTTAATAACAGGATTTATTGCAAATTAACACATATAGAAGGGGGATAGAGAAGCAGACTGTAATACAATGGCAATTCACATCCAATAGCAATAAATCACAGTGGACCTCTAGCATTCTCACTGAACTCCTAAATCTATGACATACAGTGAGGGAAGTATCTCTCCTCTTGGGTCTCCTCAAAATGACAGCCCCAAATTTGCAATCGACAGAATCCTGTCCTAAAACACCTTTCTTTGGGGTCCCTTCTCCTTAGATTTCCCCTAGTCTAGCTAAGTTTCTATCACTAAGAACCAGGCTCATTCTCTCAGTGGTCCAGTCTTCAAGCCCCAGCCGGGCCAGGCCCTGGGACAGCAGGGCTAACTTGTCCTGACTCCCCTAGTTTATTTTAGTCATCCAACGAGGGCCTTCGGAAATCGGTTTCCTTTACTTTTAACTTGTTTCTAAGGCCACCCAAAAAGGCACCAAACATTGCAATAGGCCCAACAGGTCACTGTACCAGGGCAGTGATTGGTTACAACCATCAGTCTCTAAGAAAAAACAATTCTAGAAGTCCCCAGCACATAATAAACTTAACCCCTTACAGTGTAAAGGGGCATCTACACACTAAAAGGGCAGTACATTAGGTAAACTATGGCTTTGTCATGATGGAGATTTTCTCATTACCACCCCATTCCATGGTAGGTGGTCACTTGAAAGATAGGGGAGAGTTAGGGACATGCTAAAAAGACAGCACATTTTTTGTAATCTATGGATGAGGTTAAATCTCTCTCCGATTTTTGTTTAGATGTTGTTTAGATTTCCCTTTTCTTCCTGTCCTGGTGACAGAGAGTCCCTCTTCAGCCCAAGCATTGAGAAATCTCTCCAATGAGGGCACAGATAAAAAACTAAATAGATGTTTTAACCTATATTTTATCTAAATAAAAACGATTTTTTTTCTGTTTTTCGTATGCTTTTACATCTGAATTGTGTCATGTATTTACTAACTTGTTAGTAGAAATTCAATTTTATTTTTACTACTGCTTTGGCAATAATTTAGTCACCTCTATCTGTTATGTTTTTCAGTGAAAATCCGAATGTTGATCTTTGACAGGGACCTATTGGCTGTTAATGACATTGTAAGTTAAACTGTATCCACAGGTCATCTGCAAATACACAGAAAATGTAATAAATATTCCGTGCTTGGCACCCTGTTGTGCCTAAATTTACCTCCTGTGCTGCTCCAATTCTCCACACTGCCCCTGAAAATGTAAAAATAGCCAATCACTTGCTACCCTATACATGGAAGTAATAGAAGCTGGCAGGAGGGAGACACTGAATGGAACCCAACACATGCAGGGTTAGATTTATTCATGCCCCATTGACCAATTGTGACCAACCCAAGTAGATAAAGCTGTCTAGGTTTATTGTACCAGTATTATATATCACAGCTACTATATCCAGTATATATATAGTATATATATATATATATACTATAGCCATATCCAGAATGGGGGTGAAAAATACCCAGACAGTATGTCCCCTCTGCCAGTATTTCTAGAACAAAATATCAAATGATTGGGGGGACTATCACCCTACTGGCATTTTGGTTCTAAAGAAACCACTTTGGGCAAGCTGATTTTTTTCCATAATTTCATCAAAAGTGCCCAAACTATCCCGGAGTTGTAGACAATCCTGCAATATCGCCCCAACTGGCTGGGTCACTGTGTAGAACCTTTTCTTACAGAAAGTATTATGTCATTGACATTTTTTCTGACTGCATTGTTTCTGACTGCCATCCTAAGAAAAGGCCTGAGTTGAATGTGCAGAAATCTGGCTTTGAGTGGTAGGGGTACTGGACAGGTTTGTATGTAAAGCAATCACTCATAACAAATTAGATAATTAAAAACATTTATTTTTGTCTTTTGCTCCAGTCCTCACCAAGATACTTTTAAAGGGAAAATAAAATGGGTTTTGGTCAAGATTTATTCATTTTTTTTTTTAGTTTGGATCAACTCAGGTATTTTAAATGCATTTTGCATTATATATATAAAGTTAATTTTGCAAATAGGCTTTACAGGACATACTCAATATAGCTACCTAGTAAGCGAGCCGAGCACTGCCTGCCTGCTCATCTAGAGCAGTGGTCGCCAACCTTTTCAGTCCTACGCGGGGAGCCGGGTGTCAATCAAAGGGGGAGAAACCCCCATAGTGATGTCATCATGACATAATCCTGCCCACTCTCCCATCACAGATCTGAGCCTGCAATGGGAGAGTCCAGGGACACAACCCACCCACTTCCCTGAGCCTTGAATTTGTACGGGGGTCGTGGTCCGTGGCAGTGGCCAGTGTGCCCCACCAGTGGGGTCCTTCTCCTGACCCCGCTCGGGGGTGCACCAGCCAGAGCCATGGACCACAAAAATTAACTTGCGCACTACCAGTTGGCGACCGCTGATCTAGAGGGTCCAGCTCCTTTAAGAAAAGTGCTGTGAAGCCTGAATTTGGTGCTCTTCAAAGCTTCCACATCACATGCTACTCAGATCATTCCTGTCATGGGGGTTGATTTAGTAAAGCTTTCCAAGGCTCAAGAGGATACACTTTGTGCAGCTAGGTGATCCAACAAACCTGAAATGCTCTGGTCCAGAATTGAAAACATTTGCTAACAAACAGCAAATTACTTTTAGGAAATCCATCCCAAGTTTGCTGGATCACCTAGCTTCAGTAAAAAGGTATCCTCTGCAGCCTTGGAGAGCTTTAAAAAATTGGGCCCTTGAAGTTCTAATATGAGCTACAGTCCTTACAGGTAATAATGCTCGGGCTTGCCCCGGTTCAGTTTGAGCTTTGTTCTGCTGAATAGAGCCATTCAAAGTAGGCCGCCACTGTACATTACAAACTAGCTCATTACCACTCCTAAACCTTCTAAACAATTTTCATAAGCCTGTTGTCAAAGTATATGGCAGTAACCAATCTCCATTTAAAATTTCAAAATTCCCTTGATATATATGAGAAATGCAGCAGATAGGTATCTGGAGGTTCAAACTTATGGTGGCCTTGGGGTGGTTATATTTTACTTTAAAAAAAAAAAAAAAAAAAAGTACTTTTTTTAAATTTTATTCTGAATGTTTATCTTTCGTTTGTTGTCTTTTAGTGTCCCTTGGTGGAAATACAGGTAAGTAACAAATGTTCAGTCTAACATGTTTCTACATTTTCTAAGGGCTTGTGCTTTTTGAGATGTACTTGTAAAACAATCTAGAAGGAATAAAATACAATGTCTGAATGTTGTATCTTTGGAGCTGTCCTTTTCTGCACTTGTTCCTTAGTTTCTCATGCTTTGAGTTTTAGTTCAACCTGTTTTTTTTATTTGTTTTTTTGCTTTGGTTGGAACTGCACTTTATTTACAAGTCAATGCAAATGCTACTAAAAGTAGACCAGACGTTAGTATATGTCTTCTCTTTAAATACACATGTAACCAAATGTGAATGGTATTTATGCTGAACCAACCACAGAACTCATGGGTCTGAGAACGCTATTCAAACATGCATTTTAGAAATGCATATTGTAAAGAAATTTTTTTTTACCTGTATTTTACCTGTATTCACCTACTTTATGTGTTTTGATCAGACCCTGATTTCTCCCCATCCATTAACTCTATTTTGTAGGAAGTTCCTTTCACCAACAAGTTTGTTATAGCTCAGGAAAAAGACCAAGGGCATAAATTCAATAATATAATATGTTATTTGCATCTTACTGTTTCCTCTCAAGGATCCAAAGAAGAATCGCATTGGCCAGTGGTTAAACCTAAAACCTAATAAAGGCATTATTGATTTGTCATTTCCACTGGATTCAGATTCACAGCTAGGAATCTACACAATCATTGCTCCCAATGCCGTGCAGGATTTCCATGTGTCAGAATATGGTGAGGAAATTGCCATTTATTTATTACCATTATTATGAGGCTGTCATTCAATGAAGGGCTTTAATGTAATGGTCTTTGCCCACTCTGCTGTAAATATATTTTGTGTTATGTCTTTTTTCAGTTAACACTATATCACAAGCAGATGATAGGATGGTGTGTATAGGGTTTATATGTATTTAGTGTTCCCAATTTTACTGATTAGTGGTTTAAAGAAAACCTGTACTGTATATATTGTGTATGAAGTCATACACAATCCCTACTTCATTGACCTTTTCCTTCTCATTATATATAAACTCTTTTCATATGGAAACACAGACGGTTTGCTTCACATTCAATCTGGAACAAGCTTATAATAGAGAAAGAGGCATAAAAAATGTTTTTTAATTTTAGAAAAAATCTATGCTACTTTCTCTAATTGTAGTTAAATTTCAATAGTAACCTTTTTGCACAGGCTAACAATAATATTAACAATATTCTTCTATGAAAATCTAACCATTCAAGTCCAAGTAGAAAGGAAAAGTACAGCTGAAGGGAAGTAGCTCAGCCAATGCAGAGCTAAATCTTATGAGTGGCCCGCCGCTGAAACTCCCTCTTCATTGAAATAGCGCCGCTACTAAAATTCCTGGCAATTTTTGTGTGTATAAAACAGTCCAATACGGGGCCATGCATAGGCAGAGGGCCCGCTGGTCTATAGACGTGGGTGAAGCCAGGAATTGTGGTAGCAGCGCTATTTCAATGCAGCGGCGGGCCAGCTGCAGTTCATATTTAGGATTCCTTTGGCGGCCACAAAAAGGATGTTGGGGGGCAGATTTGGCCCCCAGGCCAGAGTATGACACCCCTGTTCTAATGTCTGTAGTCTAGCTTTCAAGTGGAATCTCCAGGTTCAGTACTTAGAGACTGGGTCAGTTATGCAGAAAATGGAAATGATTTTTTCTAACTCTTTCATTTGCCTGCCTGCTTTAGATTAAAGGTTTAGAAAACATTTTTTCTTTTTTTTAAAAGGAAAACTGTCCATTGCTGCTCATTATCCTTCTTGTGTCTCTTATCAATATGAATTTCCTCGGAAGATTACATTCCTAAAATGTATATGTCACTGCAAAACAATAATCATTGTCTGTATATTGATGATGCCCCAATATTATTGATATTTTTTTTTTTTTTTTTTTATTCATATGCATTAAAAAAACAATTTTCCCATAAAAAATATTTGTATGGTAGCTTTGCATCCTGCCCTTGTCTTATAGCATATTGTTCTCTCATGCTAAAATATTGAGAGATCATTGTAATGGGTTAGTCTAATATGGTAAACCAAACTTTACACTCTCTTTTTTCAGAGCTACCTAAATTTGAAGTGCAGATTCTATTCCCTGCTGTAGTCACCATCCTGGAGGAGACCTTTCCACTTAAAATATGTGGAAGGTAAGTTAGAATTGAAAATGCTTATTTGTCTAGCAACATGCTTTTTTAATACCTAAATTGCGTATACAGTACAGTACCCTTATACAGTACAATACAAGTAGGGGACACAATAAATATCACAGTAAGGACAGCAAATTAGGTACTGCTTACTATGTTTCCATTCAAGAGATTTATACAGGCACTAGCCAGAATTCAGATGGAGTTCCAAAATTAAAGATAGAAAGTCTAGAACAATCAAGAAGCTAATAACAATGGATTCAAGAAGCCATGTTTATGAATGTTTAAATTTAAATCTGAAGTCCAGACAGTTAAATTATTTAGTAATCTAATTATACAATTGTTACATTTATCATAACATGTATTTTTACATTGAAATGGTGTAAATACTTTCATCTATCATGATACATCCTCCTTTAATTCTCTTCACAGCAGCATTGAAATGTTGAGTGTAAGGGGCATACTCTGAGCCAATGGAGAAACAATTTCTTTGTGCACTATTATCAGCCACCAGTTTCAACTGAATTAAAGATGACCTCTAAATTCTGCTGCTACTCTTTCCTTATCCAATAACAAAAGGAGCCAAGTTGGTTTTCAATGTTTGGTGCAATGGTGGAATTGTAAAATAGTGAAGGTACTGATTTAGGTTAAATGGGATCCTGGTATACCGTGACATTACAGGGTATATGCTATTTGTATATGCAATGTAATATATGAAATATTAGCTTATTTTTCATAAGAAAAATAAGGACATAGTATTTTAAGGACCTGGTTAGAGTAGATGGGGTTACCTTCAATATGTACTGCACAACATCCATTCTTTATGCCACAAAAAATAAATCACACTCTGTTTTGAAGTGGATTGGCTATAGCAGCCCTTTTATTGAACATAAACATTAATAACATATATACAGTTTCTGAGTGGAGTTGAAAGGTACTAAACTTAAAAGTTTTTTATTCCTTTTCTTATTCAGGATCAGAGCCACCACATACCACCTTAGGGACAATTACACCCATATCCTCAGCCCAGCTGGTCTTAGAGATACCTTTGTGTCATACAGACACATAATAGGTATCATGTATGGTGTCATTTAAGTTATACCATACCTTCGATGGGTTCCTATTCCTTGTTGTTTTTAACCAAATTCAATTCCTTTATGGACCTTACAACCTATACAATGCTACCATGACAAATAGTCCCACCCATTCACAAAACTATCGAGAGGGTAGGAGGAAAAGCCCTTTTACAGATTTCCTTCGGGCCAACTGAGCTATACCCCCTCTCCTCCCCTCCAAATTATGTTGTTGAAAAATTATTGTTGAAACATTAATATTTGATCAATTATCCCAAGGCAAGAAATAATTTTTCAGCAACCTAAGTTCATTGTTTTTAATTAATTGAACACACTTAGATACTCACAATTGTAAGTGCAAAATCAAGCTTTATTATTTTTTACAATTTTACTTGTACCTATAGCTTGCTATTGGTTTCCCATATCCCCTGAAGAAGCCCTCTGGGTGAAACACGTCGGGCCAGGAAACTGCTTTCTTTTCTACACAAACATAGCAACATCAATCAAAGTGTGATTTTATCTATTTGTACTGTATGTTTTTTGTAAGGTATACATATTACTGTTTTAATTATGTAACAATATTAATTATTACTGCTATGTTTTTTTCTATTATAATAGCCTTCCCTTTCCTTCTTTTTAACGAATTTCTAGAATATTTTGAAGCTAGGCACATACCAGTCAACTGGTTTACTGGGGCTAATTGAAATTCTCTTCTGGACAATTTCTCTTTTGTGATAGTGGTATTTGTCTTCTAGATACACATTTGGAAAGCCTGTTCAAGGGGAAATCAAAGCAAAGCTGTGCCGAGAAGCATTCTGCTATTATTGGATGTCATATGTAAACCAGTGCCCCCTCGATATATGCACTGAGTACAGAGGACAGGTATGGGGCAAGGAAAAATCCTTGAACAACGCTAACACTTATGGCCTACTAGTTTACATATTCACTATTGGTTGATATTAAATATGAGTATGTCTTTGTCCTAAAAGGAATATAGTGTTATATGTGATATTTTTATCTTCCACTACTGACAGACTGATAGACGTGGCTGCTTTGAAGTGGAGGTGAAGACAGAGCCCTATCATCTTAATTCATACAGCTATCTCATGAAGTTTGATGCTGAAGCCTCCCTTATAGAAGATGGGACAGGTAATGCTTTGATGCTGATAAAAATACATGCTTGACGTTTCTTGCAGAAATAGCTCATTTTGTGCAGTTGAATTTCTTACAACCCATGACTAGTAGTGGCTAATACGATCAGTGAAAGAGGAAACAAATATGGACCTGGAATAGGTGTTATGATACCCAGCTACAGTGCTCATCCAATCTAATTCCTGTACTTTATAGAATTGTTAATGGATTACTGTTTGCACCCAAGTTGCCATGATGGGAAAAAAAGGGGAAATATCCACCCAACTTCGACATAGGCACCAAGCTGACTTAGCATGTGCTGGATTTTATAGGATAAAGGATAATTAGTGTTGCAATACACAGTTCATATTCTTGGACTGCGTCCATGTCATAATATTTCTCCTTGACTTGTCCAGCTAGTTACAAAACGGAATGACTACTATATAAAAGGTATAACTACTATATTTGAGCATCTTGTTCTCTCTTTACAGGAATCCAATTTAATGCTACCAGTAGCTGTCAAGTGTCAGCTATGATTGCTAAAGTGACATTTGAAGAAACAGAATCATCGGATTCTTACTATAAAACAGGCCTGAGATACAAGGGAAGGGTAAGAACAGCTGGTCACATAAAGTACCATAAATGTACCTCAAATATAGGATATTTATGTTAACCCTGATAAGGTAATCTGTGCTATGGTGTACCTTACTTCTGATGCTGGGTGTTATATTACTGAACAGAAGAATTGTAGAAGTTCCCCTGGAACCACATGTAATATTCCAAATATTCAGAGTGCAAAGAGGGATTGTGACTTTGGTATAAGATAAATCATATCAAATTTAACTGATATTTGATATTTATCAAATTTAAGTGAAGGTCTGAGTTGTGGAATTAGGCTTTAGAGACAGTGTCATATGACTTTGGTATCAAATGTTGTGTAAAATACATTTTGATTTGGTTTTAATTTGAAGTTTTAGTTGTGTTAAGAGAAAAGTTGAATAATTCATTATGATGTTTTAAACATTAATAAACTGTTTAATTTTTTCCCTAGTTAAAGTTGATAAACTCTGATGGATCACCAATAAAATCTCAGTCATTGTATATGACAGAGAAATATGACACTGTCATAAAGGAACATGTGTATGAGACAGATGAGAAGGGGGAAGTGAATTTCTCATTGGACACAGGGCCGTGGAATGGACATCAAGTTTTTCTGGTGGTAAGTAATATTTTTGTGACCGAAGCCACTGTTTTTATTAATTAAACAGGTTAATGTTAATGAGGGGGTCAGAAATCTGGAGTCAGAGTCAGAAATGGAAAAGGTTCTGGTTGATCATAGACTTATTAACAGCATGCAATGCCATGCTGCAATATCTAAAGCAAGCAAAGTACTTTCTTGTATTAAAAGAGGAATAGACTGCAGAGATGGAGACATTATCCTGCCCCTGTACAAAGCATTGGTCAGACCACATCTGGAATATGCAGTCCAGTTTTGGTCACCAGTTCACAAAAAGGACATTGTGGAATTGGAGAGAGTGCAGAGAAGGGCAACTAAATTAATAAAAGGAATGGAGGAGCTCAGCTATGAGGAGAGATTAGCTGAACTGAATCTATTCTCCCTTGAGAAGAGACGTATAAGGGGGGATATGATCACCCTGTATAAATATATAAACGGTCCATATAGAGAACTCTCTTCCCCATTATTCACTATGAGAGAACAAGAGGGCACTCTTTGCATCTGGAGGAAAAAAAGTTTAACTTCCGGAAAAGGAAGGGATTCTTCACTGTAAGATCTGTAAAAATGTGGAATCGGCTCCCTCAGGAAGGAGTTTCAGCAACTACTATAGATTGCTTTAAGAAAAAGCTAGATGTTTTTCTGGAAACACAGAATATAACTGGGTATTAAGGCTTTAAAGTAAAAATAACAGTGACTGTTAATCCAGGGAACATCCGATTGCCTCATGGAACCAGGAAGGAATTTTTTTCCCCTGTTGAAGCAGGTTGTAGCAGGGGTTTTTTGCCTTCCTCTGCACCAACTATGTCCTATAGGGTTTTATATCTGGGATATGTTTATTTCCCTAGTGGTTGAACTTGATGGACTTTTTTCAACCTAACCTACTATGTAACTATGTAATATTTATTACAAACTCACATTAACATTAGGACATTACCTATAACCCAAAGAGGCCCTAGGGTTCATGTTTCTTGGGGCAGGGACAAAAGCCACATCCACATTTTCAAAGGTAAGACCTGTTTATGATTGTATTTAAAAAATGTTAAAAAATGTTGTCGACAAGTGGTCTGATATTAGCTTTACAAAGGAGATGGTATACATTATTCAGAGAACGGTACAGAGCTACTTAATTTAAGTGATAAATAGTAACAGCATTTACAATAATAAGAAAATGTCTGTCCTTTATAGGTAAAAATGGATGGGGGGAAATGTGTTTCTAAGGACATAAGAGCTAATTGAGAGCTAATGCAGTTAAAGGTTCTGACATACATTTTTCAGTGCTATGAAAACAGCTGTACAGCTTGTGTCAACTGGCTTTTTTTCATTTCAAATGGGGTTTGTATTTCTATACAATTCTGGGAAAGCAAAACCCAGTTGAAGCAGGTGAATACAGGTCAAAAAGAGGTCAATTTTTAGGTCAAATGCATCTGTTAACATATCTCATAAGAGATCTTGGAGGCATACTAAACTGATGCTATAGTCTAAAGAATGGTGACATGGCACATTTTCTGTAGGCAATACAAACTCTTTTGTTTGTTACACAAAATACTGCTTGAATAAATCATTTTGGCAAGATGTAATACATGTGTAATTATCTATAAAGAACAGAATAATATGGTTTACAAAGTCTTTTTCGGAAATGTGTTAACATTTAGGCCTCATATCAGAAGACAAAGTCAGAGCGAGTTCATGGAGTACTTAATCCCTATTTTGTTGATGCACATCGAACCTTGAGTCCATTTAACTCTGCCACTAACAGCTTCATAAAGGTTCAACCATCTGATTACATCCTAACAAGTGACCAGGAACATGCAATAGAGATTGACTACTTCATCAGGGGCAGTGAGCTGATAACTCAAGAGGATTCCTTGGATCTCCATTATGTGGTATAAATAGTTTTTTCAGCATTTATATTGTAATAATTGCATCAGACAGTCTACACAATAGTGCTATTTTTAAGAACTTGCAGGAAGTAACCTTCTTTAGGCATGTGGCTTGGCTAGATCATTGTGATTGCAGTTTATAAGAGAAAAGAAAGAATCAACAAGCTTAGTTCTTGGGTAAGAAACCCACAGTCCAAAGTTAAATATCTATCCAGATTAACTATCTTCGGAATTCTAGATCTAGCACATTTCCCTCTTATTTATTGGCTTTTGTTGATCATTGATGGCTTTATCAGCTGTGAGTTGCATTAAGGGTTGATCAGTACTTCAGGTTTCAACTGTTCTTGTGCCTGTTTGGAGATTTTAAATAGACCACAGGGTATTTCTAACCCATGGCCTTGGAGCTATTGTTACCAGATATGGACAGTAATTATTATAGTAATCAACACCACAATACAGCAAACATCAATCTTTTCTGATGGCAACATATGATCTGCAGTGAAATAAACAGAATATTACAACCTAAGTTTACACTGATATAGGTGCTCTGCCACCAGCCTCAATGGGCACAGATATATACATTGAGGCAATTTCAACATGATAGTGGATTACGATACCTTATGATGACTTTCTGGGTTCCAGGAAGGTGGATGACATGGTCCTTTACTAAATACTTTGTGCTAAATCTGTTCTTATATCTGTTCCTATACCAGAAAATTTTAAGACACATGTCCAAAACCAGCGACCAGATATTTATATATAGCTATTGACATTTTCTCTTAGTGTAAAAAGAATTAGGAAACATTTGATCTGTTTTCTTCTAGAACCAGTAATTGGACATGAAAGAGTTCTTATATAACCCACACCTGGAGCAGGATGGTGACATATACTGAAATTATCTGAAAATTGGATTCTGTAGCTTTCTTTTTAAAATTGGAAAAATTCCAAATTTTGGCTAATTGATTTATTTCTTTTTCAGGTTGTGGCAAGGGGCAATATTGTGATGAAAGGCGAGAAGAAAATCAGCGCCAACAAAAACTCTGGTAACTTTTTCTTTAATCATACTTTGTAAAGTATGTTGTCCTTTTATTTAGATAATCATTTTTCTTCATAATATATTATAATGTATGTTCAAGATCAGTCATTTAAATGAAAAAAAAAAAGTTCAAAGATAATCAGTTACGGAACATAGGGGCCTGTGTAAAACAGAATCAAATTTGTCAGCCTAGATGCACTTGGCATGTGCGGGAAACATTTGCTAATTTACAAAGCTTAACAATGCATGCACAGAGAAAGCCTTTATGATGAAATACTAGAAATGTCCACTGTCAGGCCATTCTTAGAATGTATTCTTCTTTATAACTTTATGGTGAATGTCTGGGTAATATTTGACAATTTGTAAGTACACCATCAATGTGTGTGAGAAAATGATTGAACATCTTGGTAACCACTACAATGACAAGTATTATAGGCCACAACTGCCATAAAGAAATAATATGTTGTGAAAATATCTTTACTAGATGTCTGTCTTGGGAGAATATGATCAGAAAAGGCAGTGAGAATATACCATGACATGCTTGATTTAAGTACACCCTTGTTTTAATAAAATCTGGTCTTTTTATGTCTAGTAATGATGGGAACTATGGAGATCCTGCTTCCGGTCACAGCTAAACTTGCAACTTTGGCATACATTCTTGCATACGTATTACTTGGCAATAGACAAATAGCAGCTGACACCGAAATGTTCCATGTCAGTAAAAGCTTCAGTAATAAGGTAATTGAAAGCTTCAGTGGGGCAGGTTACAAAGATAATGGAAAGTGACAACAATGTGCACTTATTTAGATACATTTAATTTTTCTCTTGCAACTTTCCTTTTGTAAGTACCCACCTCTTGTGATAAGAATCAATGTTGCAGCAATTTTTTATTACTTTTATTAGACATGAGTAGTGTTGTTATTCGAATTCGGGTTGTCCTAATGTTCGACCCGAATATGGCTGTTCGAATTCTGGTCGACCCGACCCGAATTTTGTTGGATTCGACACCCTGAATTCGATTCTCCCACAATGTCTAGGGACCTCCCCCATGATGCCTAGGGCCCTCCAATAAGAGCAGGGATTTTCCCCTCCATGTTTGGTGTGGCAGGCAGCCGACTGGAGAAGAAAGAGAAGACTGCATGAAAGTAAATACAGAGGGTGCACTGCAAGGTGCAAGCCACTCATAAGCCTCAAGAATAGAAAGGCTAGATTGGACTTTGCTAAAAAAAAATAAAAAAAAAAACAGAACAGTTCTGAAAAAACATTCTTTGGACAGATGAAACTAAGATCAACCTTCATCAGAATGATGGCAAAAAAAAGTATGGAGAAGGCGTGGAACAGCTTATGATCCAAAGCATACCACATTATCTGTAAAACATGGCAGAGGCAAAGTGATGGCTTGGGCGTGCCATGGCACTGGGACACTACTGTTTATCGATTATGTGACACAGGACAGAAGTAGACAAATGAATTCTGAGGTGTTCAGAGACATACTGTCTCCTCAAATCCAGCTAAATGCAGTCACATTGATTGGGAGGTTTTTCATAATACAAATGGACAATGACCCAAAACATACAGCCAAAGCAATTTAGGAGTTTATTAAAGCAAAGAAGTGGAATATTCTTGAATGGCCAAGTCAGTCACCTGATCTGAACCCAATTGAGCATGCTTTTCATTTGTTGAAGACTAAACTTCGGATGGAAAGGCCCACAAACAAACAGCAACTGAAAGCCGCTGCAGTAAAGGCCTGGCAGAGCATTAATATGGAGGAAACTCAGCATCTGGTGATGTCCATGAGTTCAAAACTACATGCTGTCATTGCCGGCAAAAAGTTTTCAACCAAGTATTAGAAATGAACATTTTATTTTCAGCTTTTTAATTTGTCCAATTACTTTAGAGCCCCTGAAATGAAGTGATTGTGTAAAAAAAAGGCTTTAGTTCCTCATATTTTTATGCAATCTTTTTGTTCAACCCACTGAATTAAAGCTGAAAGTCTGCAGTTCAACTGCATCTGAGTTGTTTCATTTAAAATTAATCATGGTATGCACAGAACCAAAATTAGAAAATTGGACCTAACTGTATGTGATGTTTTTGTTTAACCTCTATGTTTAATCTCTATGAGGTAAATCAAAAATGAAAAGAAAAAAATGTGAAGCTGTGACTAAGGGCATATTTATTAGGTGTAAATCATCGGTTTGATCATGTCCTTTGATCATGTGTTTAGACATGTCTGATATACCGTCAAGCAAACCTAGCAGGTCAATGGTTAACATTTAATCAGAAATGTCCTATTTTAATAACTATTCTCTGCTAGGTTTACCTGTCTCTGTACCAGACACAATCCTTTTAAATAAGTTTCCCACCTTTTCTTTTTTTTTGGAAGATGCATATCTCACTAACACTCATCAATTGCATACATGTACTCTTTTCGATTGGTTCATTGTTGGTTTTGTCAGTAATTACCAAGTACTGTGATCAGTCCTTTCCTGACTTTGCAGACATTAAATTGTTCCCTTGAGCTTTATCCCTTTATGTCAGCAAGTTTTAGACTTCTGTTATTTTTTGTTATCTGTGTACACTTCATATGGCATTTGCCATGCATCATACATCAAACTCTGTTATTCCAATAATGGGGTAAAAAGCAGGGTGCTGAGGCCAGTAACATCATCTGGAAGCAATGGCATCCTAGACCTGTCATTGCTGCAAAAAATCACAAGTCAATATTGTCTTGTGGAAGATCTCTGTAAACTATTTTGCCTTTTTTTGTTGCTCAGTTGTCACACTTTTCTCCAAGTTGGTTATTTGCTATTTAAAAAAGCTGGGGGGGGGGGGTTGATTCTACTTTCTTTTATTTTACTGTGGTGGTCTGTGAGTAAAGCCAACATTGTGCTGCTGTTTTACACAAAACTCTCATAGTCCTCTACATTTACACACATTTACCTTTTTTTTAACATACTTAGAAATTTATGGGAAGAACGGGTGGGACACATTTACTTTTTTACACATATCCTATTGCAAAAAAACATCTTTCCCTCTGGCTAATCATTTGAGATTGTATAGAAGGTAGATTTGGTCTGATAACTTTAATGTGTTACCAGGTGACTCTGGAATTTTCACCTAAAGAGGTCTCCCCTGATTCACACACTACCCTATATGTGAATGCACAACCTGGGTCTCTTTGTTCAGTGAGGTCAGTCGATGAAGGTGTTCTGCTTCTAAAGCCAGATTCCGAAATCTCCAGCGATTTGGTGAGTTTGACACATTCAACTTACTGTATTATTTGGTGACAGCTAATAAATCTTCTGAAACATCAGATACTGTGAAAGTCCATTGTTAGTAGTATTGAGGCCCAATACAGTCTACTTGTGTAAAGGAGCCATACAACACTAATTCACAGTATGCCATATTACTTATATATATATTTCTCAGAAACATTGGTCACATATGAATACTAAACAGCTTTGAAGATGCAAATAGGTGTGCTGGTGACTTACTACATCTGGAAGATTTAAATTAATGGACTTTTTCATTCCAGCAGTTTTGACACAGCACCAGAAGCATTTTTTATAAATAGAATCTCTGCTAGGTTTGTTTATTGCTGTCAATGTTCCCACTAGTGGGATTTCCCCTGTGCAGGAGTGTGTTAGAATGGGAAGTAAAAGCAAACCCCACATTTCTTACAAAGATCCTATATTGCTTGTTGTCCTAGGTATTCAGTCTCCTGGCACAGAGACGACGGTATGGCTACCCCTATCGTGTTTGGGAGGATAACCCTATTTGCATGCACTCAACTTTTGGTTATTCACAAAGAACATATGACCGCAAAAAACGTTCTTTGAATTATCCACATTCAGCACATTCCGCGGCTCCTGATGTGTTCACACTGATCCAGGTAAAACCTAATCTGTATCAAAGGATTACAGAAATATTTAAATGAACAAAATGAAGTAACTACATCAAATGTAAACATAGCTAAAATCCCATTGTGTTCCTTCATTTGTATCATTTTGTCATATGATGCATTGATGCAAACTGTCCTTTTTGTGTAGTCACTTTAAAATATTTATCTTGCATTTTCAGTATATTGGACTGAAGGTTCTTATCTTGCATTTTCAGTATATTGGACTGAAGGTTCTTACAAACACCAATGTGAGGAGACGTGTGACATGTTCCAATTATCCAGTTAAGGCAGCCATGTCTCTTTTTGGAGTACCTGATATGGGTAAGATGTTCTGTGTTAGCAGGCTAATGTTTATAATATAAGTTGCATTCAGTTCTTGGGTGAATTTCCTACTACTCTAGCTTCATGTTAATTATTATTATTATTATTATTATTAAACAGGATTTATATAGCGCCAACATATTACGCAGCGCTGTACATTAAATAGGGATTGCAAATGACAGACTAATACAGACAGTGATACAGGAGGAGAGGACCCTGCCCCGAAGAGCTTACAATCTAGTAGGTGGGGAAATTTCACACACAAAAGGATGGGAGATATGTAGTGTGGGAAGTAGTGATGGTTTCAAATGACAGAAGAAGCCGGGTAGGCAAGTTTGAAAAAATGGGTTTTGAGTGCTCTTTTAAATGAGCAGAAAGTAGGAGCAAGCCGAATAGGACGAGGAAGACCATTCCAGAGAGTTGGAGCAGCTCTAGAGAAGTCTTGTATCCTTGCGTGTGATGAGGTTATGAGTGAGGAAGTCAGTAGTATGTCATAGGAGGAGCGGAGAGAGCGGCAGGGGGAGTATTTTTTAACCATGTCAGAGATGTAAGTGGGACAATAACTGTGTAGGGATTTGAAGGCAAAGCACAGGAGCTTAAATTTGATTCTAAGGTGAAAAGGAAGCCAATGGAGAGAACTACAAAGAGATGTAGCGGAAGAGGAGCGGAGGGAAGGATGGATGAGTCTGGCTGCAGCATTCATAATAGATTGTAGAGGAGAGAGTCGGGTTAGTGGAATACCAGCGAGAAGGATGTTACAGTAGTCCAGACGGGAGATGATAAGAGCATGTACAAGGAGTTTGGTGGTCTCAGGGGACAGGTAGGGGCGTATGTTAATGAATAGTGTGATCTCAGTGTAGTTTCTTTACTTAAAGTGGGCATATCACCACATTTTTCCTTGATATAAAAAGGTAGATAACCCTTTAAATAAAGTAAAAAAATGTGTTTGTTTTCCTTTTCTAAACATCTTGAGCATGCATGCTTTCCCGGCAATATAAAAAAAAGTGCTAATGTTACACGTGTGCAGTGAGATCAGCACTCTTTTTTTTACATTTGCTGAACCCCTCCACAAATAGAAACCAATTGTGGAGGGATCCTTGGGTCTTGGATCTCATATCATTCCTTGTCACAAAGAGTCCTACTTTTGGGGCTTCTTTTTTCTTTTTCCCTCCCATCCTTTCACTCTGCCTTTCTTCTGATTACGGATTTGGTCTGCTTTTCTACTCTCTGTTCACCTTTGGTCTCCTTTTACATTTTCCTTTATACTGAATTGATTGCCATGTGATGTTGCACATGTGTCTAGCAGGTGAACAAAGAAATTTTAATACTGTGTACCACTCTGGCATACTTTAATATTATTTGTATGTTCATTCATCACATATCTATAATAAAACTATTGAACTACAAACAAAAACGTTTTTCCTAATTTTGGATGGTGGGTGTGGATTGGCTTTCCTGATGGATTCATACTGTCATTTGATGCTTCATCAGAGGGATTTATCTTCATTTCTTATCCTGCTGGCTGTAGTTATACCAAGAATTTAGTAGTATTTTTATTTCTCTCTTTCTTGCTGTTGAAGATTTCCAAATAAAGGTGGCTTCTATTAGTGCTCCCTAAAACAGCACCTTTCAACTGTAATCTGTTAGAAGTCCTTATGTTTTTTTTAACAAATAGTGTAGGGAAATTCACTGCAGCCCATTTAAGTTCCTGAAGTCCCGAGTAACTGTCACAGTTCTTAGTGGAACACTACACAAATCTCCACCAAGGTGCTCAATGTACATCATTACTAATGTAAACAAGTCCTAAAGATTAGTTTTGGGAAACTCAGTGCTAATAATCTCAGTATTCTTAGAAAAATTATTTTTAAAAAATTCTATTATTTCAGATCCGTACATTGCAGACGGTCCTGGTAATATTTTTGTGGATGATTCCTATATGCCACCGATTCACTCGTCTATTAGTGCTTTTGACATGAATAAAAGGATTCGAGGTCATTTTTCAGAAACTTTGCTTTGGGAATTGGTGACAGTTGGGTAAGTTATTTTTCTAAACCTGACATAGACTGCCTTAAACCCTGTCACTACGATTTTAAATACATTCAGTGAGTTAATAGGCCTGATTTAATAATGCTCTCCAAGACTGGAGATGATAGGCTATCATAGGTGAACCAGGGTGATGCAGAAAACCAGGAATGGATTTCTTTAAATTAATTTGCTATTATTTGACAAACATTTTGAATCCTGGTCCAGATGCATTTCAGATTTATCATCTATCAGATCTATCATCCCCAGGCTTGGAGAGCTTTATTAAATCAGACCAAAAGTATGTTCTGTAGTTATTTCAAATCCACAGCTTTTGATGAAACAATGCTTGGTAATCCTGCAGTAAACTTTCTGCTATAGGGTAATAACACACTGTGCTTATCACCTAATTGTTTATATGTGACATGCGCATACCATTGTTGTCACCATCATAAAATTCTCCCTGGGATTTGTCATGCAGCTATCAGTACATAGAAAGTGCGTATATAGAAAACGTGGAAAGTGACATTAGGAGATGAGGAGCACTGATTAAAAAAGAAAAAACAAACAAAAAAAGATGAAAAATATTTTTATTTAAAAATGGCAATTGTTTGATTTGATGGTCATAAGTAAATAAAATATCATTCTGTTATTCCTTATCTAAACTGATTAATGTAAAGTTGATGTTCTTAGTTATTGTAATATGCCCTCCAGCTTTGTCAATTGTATCAAGATACCAAAAAGATCTAAAAAGAAATCTTTTATTTTATTTTTTTTTTTTTTTACATTTGTGCATGTGAATTGAACTGATCTCTATAAACCACAGCATTTGTTTTTCATACAGGGAAAAGACATAAAGAAAAACATGAAAAGGAGCTTTACAGGATGTTAGGACTAGTAGTATTTTATCATGGTATTTACTGGCCCTGGGCACCTACTGTCACTAGTGTACAGGAGCGATAACAAGCCGTCAGTGCTAGGGTTTTTCAGGCTTCTGACATTGCCTATGCAGACATTTGCAAGTGGCTGCAAAAGCCTTCATGGACCAAAACTGTATGTAAAAACGCATGCGCATGTTTGTAAGTGGTACTAATTCAAGTCTTTGAATGGGAGCAGGGGTGGCAAATAGCCCCTGGATACTGCATATAGTCTACAAAAAAATGCATGGCATCACGGCCTCCTAATACTGCCTATCAAATAATGGATAATGAATGAACACATTTGTTGCTATGTTAATTTGTCCTATGTCAGGATTTATATAGCGCCAACATATTACGCAGCACTGTACATCAAATATCGGTTGCTAATGACGGACAAATACAGAAAGTGATACAGGAGGGGTGGATGACCCTGCCCAGAGGAGCTTACAATCTAGGGGGTGGTGGAAATATCACACAATATGAGCGGGATATGGAATAGTGGGTGAGTTTTGAGGGTTTGGAAGACAGAAGAAGATGGGTAGACAAGTTTGAAAAGATTGGTTTTGAGTGCTCTTTTAAATGAGCAGAAAGTAGGATCAAACTGAATAGGATGAGGAAGATTCATTGCAGAGAGTGGGGGCAGCTCTAGAAAAGTCTTGTAACCATGTGTGTGTTGAGGTTATAAGTGAGAAAGTCATTGGAAGGTCATTGGAGGAATGAAAAGAGCAGCTAGGGGAGTATTTTTCCACCAGGTCAGAAAGATAAGTGGGACAATAACTGTGGAGGGATTTGAAGACAAAGCAGAGGAGCTTGAATTTGGTTCTAAGGTGAAATAGAAGCCAGTGAAGAGATCTGCAAAGAGATGCAGCGGAAGAGGAGCGGGGGCAAGGATGGATGAGTCTGGCTGCAGCATTCATATTAGATTGTAGAGGAGAGAGTCTGGTTAGTGGAATACCAGAGAGGAGGAGGTTACAGTAGTCCAGACAAGAGATGATAAGAGCATGTACAAGGAGTTTGGTGGTCTCTGGGGACAGGTAGGGGCAGATTTTGGAGATGTTGTGCAGGTGAAAGTGACAGGACCTGGAAATGTTCCGATTATGAGGGGTAAATAGGAGGGGGGAATTGAAGGTCACTCCAAGACTTCATGCCTGAGAGGAGGGACAAATAACAGTGTTGTTAACAGT
The DNA here is from genome assembly GCF_032062135.1 of Pyxicephalus adspersus. Classification (NCBI taxonomy): domain Eukaryota; kingdom Metazoa; phylum Chordata; class Amphibia; order Anura; family Pyxicephalidae; genus Pyxicephalus; species Pyxicephalus adspersus. Next base: position 17,154,275 of record NC_092867.1, on the reverse strand, counting down.
TAGAAATATGTCAGGGGGAGATTTGGAATTTTTAGGGGGGGATGATGAGTTTTGTTTTTTCCAGGTTGAGTTTCAGAAATCGGTCAGACATCCATGATGAGATGGCTGATAGGCAGCATGAGACCTTATCCAGGACTGAGGGAGACAGGTCAGGAGTGGACAGATAGATTTGAGTGTCATCAGCATACAGATGGTACTGTAAACCAAAAGAGGATATGAGACTATGGGCACGGAGTAGAACAGGTGGAATTTGGTAGAGCGTACAGGTAGTAGATAGAGGTGATGAGAGAAAAGAGGAGACTTCATCCAGAGTATCAGAACTGAGGGGAGGCCAGTGATGACTGGCAGGTGGAAGGGGTGGATATGGATGGAGTAGCATGGTGAGCAGAGACATCATGTCTGATTTTGACAAGTTTATCTCTAAAGTAGGTGGCTATGTCTTGGACAGAGAAGGTAGCTGTGGAGGAAGCAGGTGTTGGGTTTAGGAGGGAGACAATTGTTAAGAAGAGGCTGCACAAACGGTCTTTTGTAAATGATTGTTGTGCAAGGGTCGGGGGTTGGCGGGGTGGGTGTTGTGGAAGGTGGGAGGGGCAACTTGATCCAGAGCAAAGAAAGAGTGTGGTTGAATTGACTGTCAGCCTTATCTGGGCATGTGATTTTAGAGAGAGTGGTGGTTAGGTACGCAAGGCAGTTTGAGAATAGTTTGTGGTCAAGGGTATGGACATTTTTCTGCCATTGACCAGGTCTGGGATGTGGCAAAGGGGTGCAAGAATTAGATCGGTTGAAGGTGATAATGTTGTGATCAGAATGGGGAAATGGCAAGTTGTCAAGGTAGGGGAGGTTGCAGAGTTTGAAAAATACCAAGTCTAATGTGTGACTGGCGATATGTGTGGGGCCATTTATGTTCTGTGTGATTCCAAAGAAGGAAGTAATAGATCGCAGTTTGGCTGAGGAATGACGGTTGGGGTCGTCCACTGCAAGAGGCAAAGTTATCCAAAAATTGTGAAACTGGGCCGGGAGGAGGGGGGTGTTAGACAACAGCAACAATGGGGGGGAGGCAGAAGATACAGATGGAATGGACTTCAAAAGACGTGAAAATGAAAGAGGACGGAGTAGGAAGGATTGTATGTACAGTTGGGGGGAGAGAATGAGACCCACACCACCCCCTACTGTTGCCAGGTCAAGGATGTATGTGTAGTGCAGGCCTCCATAGGAGAGAGCAGCAGCAGGGGTAGAGACTGAGAAGGAAAGCCAAGTTTCAGTGAGAGCCAGGGAATTTTTATTATTTTTAGCAAATGCTTTTGAGCAGTAAAACCTCCGCTTGCCAACTGTCAAATAAAGGATATTAAACTGACCCATCTGGCCCAATGGTACTAAGCAGTAAAATCGCTCAAAACTGCTTGTAAAAACTGGGAGCCTGAACATGGGCCGAGGTTTAGTCTACCTGGACTGTTTCCCCAACGTTTAACCTTGCTTGAAATCCCCATGCATTACAATGGGTTAATCTACACCAGGATGTTTCCTTGATGCACGCCTATGGCAGTTATCTTAAAAGTTGCTTGCAACGTTTAAAAAATTGAAACGCTGTAAAACGCCCAAAAACTCGGAAAAATGTGGGTAAACACTTCCATTGATTTCAATAGGATGTTTCACGTGTTTTTGAGCACTTCATATGCAAATTAGTTTAAAAAGCGATAAAAACATGGGAAACGCAGGAAAACGCAGCCTAGGCGTTTAAAGGCAAGCTTTAAAATACCTTTAAAAGTGCATAAAAACGCATATAAATCCAATAAGAACGTTTACATGCATTTTTAAAAAACGTCCATGTAGACCCAGCCTTAAGCTCTATCTGCTGGTTCAATTTTCGATAAATAATATTTACGTAACTAAAACCAAAACATTTATTTTGTTTATAAAAAAAGATAATATATTTACAATCACTACTTCCTAGTTCATGTGTTTGTTTGTTTGTTTTTTGGTGGGGGGGGGGGGCTGCTTGACAAATCAAAGTTTATATTTAGTAAACATCAGTTTTCTCGTTGTAACATTTCATTTCAGGAAATCTGGTAAGGCTGATATAAAGGTCCACGTTCCTGATTCCATTACTGAGTGGAAAACCACAGCATTCTGCATGGGAGATATTGGCCTGGGCATCGCTAATACCACCTCTCTGCGCACCTTCTCTCCATTCTTTATTCTTTTAAACCATCCATATTCTGTAGTCAGAGGGGAGACATTTTCTATCAAAGTTTCTGCATTCAACTACCTTCCTAACCCAATGATGGTAAGTACACCCAAATGTTTAATAATTTTTTTAGTCAGCACTGACTGTGTTAAAATGCTCAATTCACAAAGGTAACTCACTCACATAAGATGCCATATTTTATGACAAGTTCAAAAAGACTTAAAAAATACAATCACATGTGGATGAATAAAAATAAAGATTCTTATATTGTTTAAAAAAGTAAAAATGAGTATAAATTAATAATGCTATATTGAGCAACCAAGCACTAAAAAAAAAAAAAAAAAAAAAACAAATATAGGGCATCACCACTACCTACTAATTAAAGCCTAACTCCATCAAAAACCTTTCCCAACACTTGCAAACACGTCAAATTGTATAGTGTTAGCTCAGATTCTCTTATCATTCTGAAAATTCTGGTACAGATTAATATTGCCAATAAGGAAAACCTTTTACCCTCTGCAGCTAAAAGTCAGTCGCCGTGATCCTCCAGAGCTGAAAGTGGATAAATGTTCTACATGCACACCCCCTCAGTGTTTGAACCCTGAAGAAAGTATAGTATTCACTTGGGAGGCACAAGCTATGCAAGTGGGTAAGTATCACCCATTAAATACAAGTTTAACCTCAGCTTCATTCTTATTTGTCGCTACATTTTAAAAGGTGGGTCCAATAGGAATGAGCAAAGTTTTCACTCTGAAATTTTGGTTAAGGTGATTGAAGCCGCATTAGAGCACTTCCAACCACAACAGAGTTAGGTACTGTTCATTTTTTTTTACTAAAAGTAATATATTTAAAGTGAGCTTTCAAGGGTTTCACTCCAAATAGTACCTACGTTTTGGCAAAAATCATTTTATTGAAACAGCTGTGAGCGTAAACATGGTCCCTGGGGATTGGCAGAGAGGGGGGATTAAACCTAATTACAACTATCATAGACCCATTCTTGGCCCAACTTTACAACTTTTTTGTCATATGACTGTTAAATATAGTTCCCCCTGCTGCTCTTGCCAAAAGAAGGGTGTTAGCATCATAAATGTGAAGCAGTAAATGTATCACTATGTTAGAGAAGGTGGACTGAGACACTAAAGTAGCAGGTGTGAGAGTTTAGCAGTTTGATGCAGACTGCAAAGGCTATAAGAAATCAATTTGTCACTCAATCTGAACCCCAGGTAAATTTAAAAATAAATTACATTTTTTGCAGTACTTTACTTAAAAAATATTACCTAAATCTATCTTGCTATTGGCCCATGTCATTCCTTCTGTACCAACACCCAGATTGGGAAAGGTAGAAGCAGGCCAGATGCCAATCAGGGTCTGCTGCTCGCCAATGTGTTGGCAGTAAACATGAAAACGAGGAGACAGCAGACTGAAATAATGGGCAGTCTTTTGCTTCTTCTTAAATGTCCAATCAAGTGGCATGAATGATGACACCATTGTATTTCCTAATTTTAACAAAAAAAGTGTCACCATCTTGGATGTGCTGTCATTCATGAATCATAACACTGGCTAGGCCGAATTGTAAACCCTTTGGCAATTTAAATAGCTTACATACAGTAGGTTTATTTTAACAGTTTATTTAGCAGTCTAACTTTAACGTCAAAAGGATACATGTAAAGTACTGTAATTATGACTACATGTGAACAATTGGGTCTAGATTGCATATAACAAAATACAATTGTCCTGCCAAGGCTCTGCAGAAATTGTTGTCAGTGTGGAAGCCATTGATACAGAAGGAGAGTGCAGAGGAGAGAAGCCGATCGTTCCAGAGACTGGTGCTTCTGATGCAGTCATGCAAACTATTATAATTAAGGTAAGTCTCTGTGATATTCACCAAATAGTTTCAAATAAAAGTTATTCCTTTCTTAGTTTGTTATATCTGTTTCACCTTTGCAGATTATACTGCTGATATGGTATATACTAGTAATATTGTTGTAGTATCAGCCATAGATTTATAAAAATACAACTAAAGTATTAAAAAAAAGTTATTTTAGTTCACATGTAAGACATTAAAGCTAAAGCGTTTATAAATCTGATTACACAATAACATAATGATATTTTATTATTGTTGTGCAGGCAGAAGGCATGCCAGTAGAGAAGTCCCACAATTCCATTCTTTGTGGTGGAGGTACAGTATAACAGAGAATAACCTTTGTAATAGAATACTAGCGTTCAGCACCTTGGACAGATCCATACTAAGGTTGTTATACTAATGAAATATAGGTTGTTTACTTAGCAAAGTCAAATACCTGCTATAGGGGATAGTTTTTTGCTTAATGTTTAGCATAGTAAATCAACTCCAATGCTGTACTATCATGGCATATAAGTGTAATCAGAAGATTCCAGAAATATCTCTGTTCTTTTGTATATACGGTGTCATATTTTTATGCTTTTTTTATATTATATATATTTAACATGATTTAAACGATTTCAAATTCAGAGGTATTGCTTTTTTTTACTAATGTAGCATTTTTGTTAAAACTTAAGAAGTACTGCCTCACAAGTTATTATATGTGTGCAAACCCATAAAAACACACATGGGTTTATTTCTGTTGATTCCTGACTGATATTGCACAGCATTAAATTCATCTGGTCTATGAAAGCATAATAATATTGGTAATGATATTGTAATGTCATAATATACTAATGGCTGGTCTATGCTGTTTATCTGTATTAGTATTACTCCAATGGATGCCCTACCTTGTTGCCCCCCTCAGTATAACTCTAATGCTGCCTAACCTTGATGGCCTACCTTAATATGACCCAAATGGTTGCTCTACCTTGCTTGACTAGTATGACTTGAATGGTTCCACTACCTAATTGACCTGCCTTAGTATGATTCTAATGGTTGTTTCACCTTGCTTTCTTGGCTCAATATGACCGCAATGTTATTGGCCTGCTTCTGTATGACCCTAATGGATGCTCTACTTTATTTGCCTACCTCATTATAATTCCAATGTTTGTCCTTTGTTGGATCCAGTGGTTGTCTTACCTTGTTTTTCTGCCTCATTATGACTTTAATGATTGCCCTGCCTTGTTGGCCTGCCTCAGAATGACCCTACTGGTTGCCCAGTCTTGTTTTGTTCTGTCTCAGTATACCCCTCTTGTTTGCTTGTGTTAATGACTTGCATCAATAAACCCATATTAGTGCTTTAAATGTGTGCATTGTACTTTACTTTCTCAGAACCTAATCGATTTAGAGGCCCATTAAATTAACATGCAAATGCAGCTGAGTAAATACCAAAATGTCCTGCTAAGAACATTATCCACTCACTATTATAAAGAGGGACCATAGGTATGCTCTGCTTGTTGTCCTTAAATGAGAAATAAACTCTCTGGATTTGCGTTAGAAATACAAGCAGTTAAATCGACATTGTTTGATTGCCAAATGTTTTATAGACATTAGCAATCTAGGACTTTCTACCAGACAGCACAGCCAGGTTTTACTGGAACCTAGGCCTTTGTGTACATTTAACAGTCAAACCATGCATCCTTGACTAAGACTATCCTAGCTTGTGTTCGGACAACAAAGAATAAACAGCACGTAATCACCCCACTGTGAATATTCTCCAGACGTATTAGAAGGAAAGCATGGTGCTATACAATATGCAGATACAGTATTGCAACTGATGTTGAGGTACTATTGTCAACGATTGCTTCTTCATTTAATTAAAGTATAATTAGCCTAATGTTTGTTTTTGCCTTGTATAAACAGCTAATCTTTCTGCTGAGACCATATTTATTCCAGTTCCCTCTGAAGCAGTGGCAGGCTCTGTAAGTGCTTCGTTCTCAGTTGTAGGTAAGACAAATTCTACTGTAAAGACAATAAAACGTACTATATAGACAGACTGATGTGACAAGTAAATTAAACACCCATAAATCACATACATTTTGATGATGGCCTTCAAAATGGTCCAAAGTGATATTATAATTACATAATTTAATTCTAGGATTCTTTAAAATAGTCAATCTTCTACTTTGTACACTGGATTGCATTGTTTAATGTAACAGCACCAATTATAAAAGGTGTGAAGCCTTAGGGCTAGTTCACACTAGTGGTGTGATGTATCATTTTACTTGTGGCCGCTTATAGAGAATGATGGGGGTGGCATCTCAGTTCAGACCACCCACTGCCACCTCTTGTAAATTGTTCAAATGCTGGTTCTGTAAGAACAAGTGCGGCAGTGGGGGCAGTCAAGCAGCTAGCAAGGTCCCAGCCACTGTGAACTGCATGGGAACAGTTGTCCCCACCTCCATTCTAAACAAGCCTTACTATTAAACAGTCATGATCTTTAGATTTTAAATTACTAAAAGATTTTATAATCATGTATTTATATAGCGCTGACAGTGTCCATAGTGAAGTCAAGGATCTTCCTCCCTACTATAGTCATTGATTAGTTCCCTTAACATAGTTTAAGGCCAGTTTTGGAGGAAAGCCTATTGAGCAACCAATATGTGTAGAGGAGTCAGAAAAAAACTAAAGAACCAGGCGAAAGTCACGTAAACATTGGGAGAACTTATAGACTCTTTGGACAAAGCATCCAGCTCCAGGATTTGAACCTGGAACTTTAGTGCTGTAAGGGGAGAACGATAGCTACTAAGCTATTGTGCTGCACAAAAACTTGCACAAAAAAAAAAAAATGCTGATTTTCATATAATGTTCCATATTTTATTTGGATCCTTCTCAATCCTAATTGGCTGCCACAGTTATTAATTTTTGCACCTGGCTCTCATATTATTGCAATGTTTCACATCTTAGAGCAAGTGTACTAAAAGTAGTCCAGTCCTCACTGGGTGGTATTACAATTAGATATAGAGCAAGTGTACTAAAAGTAGTCCAGTCCTCACTGGGTGGTATTACAATTAGATATAGTGTACAGATAAAGACAGAGATCTAAAGAGATTCAAATGCCAGGCAAGACTGGCAAGGAAAACATAATAGCTTAAAAGGTATAGACATACTTTTCACATTTATTTCAAACTTTATATTTACTCTTAACCATTATACTGAAAATTCATATCTCGGCCAGGCAAAGTGCCCAGTTATTGTTTTGTATTTTTTTAAAAGCTATTAAATTTGGTATATACTGCTGTACTGTTTTCTACACTCCACAGGCGATCTAATGGGTTCTGCACTTCAGGGAACCGAGCAGCTTCTAACCCTCCCTAGTGGTTGTGGGGAACAGAATATGGCCAAGTTTGTTCTCAATATTTTAGTGAACGAATACTTGCAGAGTACAAACCAAATGACAGAGGACATCAGGAAGCTGGGAGTTGGATACATAAGACGTGGTGAGTAAAAGATAGTTGACCATTCTGATTCTGATTGATTCTATTGACCCTATTACTTACGTTAAAATGTGCAAATGAACATCTGAAAATAAAAGTACAATTAGTGTGTTACAAAAGAAACTAGAACTACAATATATTTCATACAGAGCATCAGATACTGCTAGTTTCCTGTGGTAGGGAAACAAAAGGATGCAACTACATCTACTGAGCCTCAACTATAACCTAACACATTACTTTTATCCTAACAACTTACCGCTTCTCATCTGAGCACCAATTCTACCAGCATAAAGTTCAGCTGGTCCACCTGGAAATGGGCAGAGTCATTTTTTGTTTGGAAGTCTCTTTCTTAGACAACATCCTTCCCCTGGGAATAACTTAAATTCTATTTTTGTTGTTTTAGTCAAATTATCCTACCTAGAGGCTGAAAAGTAATTTTTCATAGACACATCAAACTACTTTTTGTTTTCAAGCACTGTGAGTTGGATGCCAGTCAAAAACGTTTTTTTACAATTTTTTAATGAATAGAACAGGAAATCTTTATAAAAAGTATTTTAGTCTAACCTGCCATTTAATTTGAGTTTGATGGTTTTACTACCAGGTTATCAGAGACAGCTGGACTTTCAAAGAGAAGATGGTTCATACAGTGCATTTGGGAAAAAAGATGAAGATGGCAATGCCTGGTGTGTACAGAGATATGTATTAAAAATAATAAACAATCTTTATATGGCGCCAACAAATTACACAGTGCTGTACATTAAGTGAGTGGCCTTCTTTAAACATCTTGCCATTTTCTTTCATTTTTGCAGGTTGACGGCTTTTGTTATGAAGTCTTTTCACGCAGCTTCTCGAAGTATCGCTGTAGATAAGAATTACATAGTGGATGCAGGAAAATGGCTGATGGAAAATCAGCTCCCAAGTGGATGTTACAGAAATAGGGGAAAACTCTTCAAGAGCACTCTAAAGGTACAGCAGTACATAGAAAAAATAGAACAGTACAAACTCCCCCTACCCTTACACTTTACCATTTAGACTTATGAACCTTGTTATCAGTTCTTTCACATTATGTACCCTTGTATCCATGTAAGATTTTTGTTAGTTTATTTGATAGTTAGTTTTAGAAATAAGTTCTTTCAATACAAATCTAGATGGCATAAATGCTGTAATCCAAGGTGTATGTAAACCCTAATAATAAACTTCCCGTTTTCACCCTTTTGGACTGTGTAAATATATTATTAAAAGCATTCTATCCGTTTAATAGGTGCAAAATATACCTCATGGCCCTGCCAGAAATTTTGTTAGCCCATCTATGTTATAAACTAGAGCAGAGTAACATTTCCTAAAAGTCCTGTCCTTTTTTCTGAGTTAGAAGTGTAAGGCTGGGTACATACTGCAATGGTTCTCGTCCGTTAATCAGCTCAGGGTCGATATTGGACGAGAATCTGGCATGTGTACACACCCGTCGTCCATTGTCTGAACGTTCTTCCTGGAGGATCCACGAACGATGGAGGACGAACAATCTTATTGAAAGTGAAGGGGAAGAGCATGCAGCAGGGTGCCGCTTCGTCATTCTCCCCCCTCTCCTCTCCATAGAGCAGAGCGGTGCTGTATGTACAACACTCGTTCATGCATTGTGCAGTAGTTTGTCGTTGGAAAGGATAATGAAAGATCCTTTCCAATGACAATTATTGCACGTGTGTATCCAGCTTAGTGAGCATTGTTACCCTAGGGCAGAAGTGTGTTGAAGTCAGAATTACCAGGTGGAAAAAAAAAACAAGATAAAATAAAGATGTAGAATGAGGCCACTATATCTAAGGACTGGTAAGTGTATTTCTAATCACACTTGTTTTGTTTAGTTCTTATTACTGTCTTTGTCCCTATTGTGGGAAAGCTACCCCTTCATTTGTACTGGATACTATTATCACTGAGTAGGAAAGATGTGCAATCCAACATTTTAGGATTTGTTCCCAGAACAAGAGGTCAGGTTAAATCTTTCAATAAGGACACCTATCTTGGGAACAACTGTTGAAGAGAAAATTCCCCTTATGTAAAAGAATTCCCTCAGTACGGGAGCTTTTCTTTCACTTTATGTTGCTTATCTAGAAGAGGAAGTGAAAGGAAAATTCCCCAGGTACACAGACAACACAGACAAAAACATTACTTGATAAGCGGTGTATCCAAAACTACTAACTCCTTATAAAATTTGAAGAACTTTAGTTAAGCCTCCATGATAGTGTACAGTATGTACTACTAACTAACCCTTGACTAATTATAAATTTGAATGTCAAGGTCCTTATCCATTGTATGCAAAAACAGGTTAATATAAACATAGCAAGGACAATTCAGGAAAATCTTGAATAATTGTGGTACTTTTATTTTTTTTATGCTAGGGGGGCGTAAATGATATGATATCACTAACTGCTTACATCACAACAGCTTTTCTGGAGACAGGTTCGCATGTTGAGGTAAGTAGTTCTTTCAATTATTTGGTATTAACCTAGAACAGTATATGTTGGTGCTGAAATGTTGGAATTCAAGGGAATTGGGCAATAACTGCAGTCACTATATTGAGTTTGCCAGTAACAAGTATTCAAAATGATTTTCCTGCTCAGTGGTAAATGTGTAAATTATAGGATTGGGTGCACAAAATACAAATTCTTTTGGAAGATAAAACAGTAAATTAATAAGGGGGCACAGGGTATTGATAGAGTGGATACTACTGTCCACTGCAAATAAACTCCACGCCATGGCTTGCAATTTACAAGGAATTCAGAAAATAAAGGCTATGGTAGGAAGCCAACTTAAAGCGAAACATTAATTAAAAAAATACCACATTTTCTTTTTTAAAGTACTGTCATGGCTAAAGAAAGACTACAGCGATACTACAGCTTAATAAATTGACCCCATACCACATATATAGTATATTTCAGCTCAGCTTTTAGGTATGTTTCCTGTGGGTCATCTTAAAGGGACTCTGTCACCTTGCCCATTTAGCATCTGTTTTTATACCTAATTCTCAAGGGATCCTCTTATGCACTTTTCTTTGTGGCACATCCCTGGTGTCAGCTTGTGTTGAAGTTCTGAGGAAGCAGTAACATAATACTCCTTTGCCACTATGCCCTAGAACTGCACCATGCTTGGAGGTCATGATTACCCTCATTATTGGAAGTGTAGATGAAAAAATAGCAGATGATCGCTAAAGAAAATAAACTGCTCTTGTTGTTTGCTTAACCATTTGCTTTGCACAGACACTGTCACACCAGTTATAAAAGTATTTTATTTGAATGTGTTAGGAGGTACTAAAAACTGCAGCAGATGCTTTGACCTTGCTTTGTGTTACTGAATAAACCTGTATACCTTGCTGGCTTACCTTCTAAAACTTAAAACACACACACACATTAAATCAGAAATTGATTTTTTGGTAAATCATTAAATGTTTCAAGACCTATTTTTATTAAATTAGACAACATTTTTTATCTTTCAGGATCCAACTGTACAAAATGCTTTGGGATGTCTTCAAAACAACATTGCCCAAGTGGACAGCATGTATACAAAGTCTCTTCTTGCTTATGCGTTTACCCTGGCTAAAAATTACCAGATGAGAGAAATTCTCCTGCAGGAACTGCATGACAAAGCAGTAAAAATAGGTGAAATATTTATGTATCTATACATTGTGAAAACCTGATATTATTTGATAACTAGATTGAACGTGAGGCCATAAGTAACGTTTTAAAGTTAGTCTTCGTTTGTCTTTCTCAGCTTGCGGCAATGGGGATTCCATCTAGTAAGTTTATACAGGGTGATGATTAAAGTGAACATACCAATGAGATTATGTAAACCGCCATTGCTGAATTTTTTCTAAAGTTTCCTAATAGATTTAAAACTTGATATTTTGATGCCAGTAGTCCCAGCCACACACCTGAATCAAGCATGAAGATAACTGTGACACAATTAGCTGAACTCCTGAGCTACATACTCATTCGGAATAATGATTCAGAAGGTATTAAAGGCAGAGGATCAGAACTCCAAGCAGCATAATTTTTTTGAACAGTTATCAGCTTACCAGCTTACATCAACTCTTAGTAAAAGGTCCACTTTATGGTTAAGCACTCAGTTACACCAACCCAGGCTTTTTCCAAGATTCCATCAAAGAATGCAGTCCTTCACCTGGATTTCACCATAGTTTACAACTTAGTACTTGTGGGGTAACTGAAAGTGTGTTTGTGCTAGTGATAGTACAAAAATATATGCAATATAATATTAGGAGTCTCTATTTTTTACTTACTTTTACCCTTTTGTTATGTTACTATTAGGAGAAGAAACATACTGGCCTGCAAATCCAGATAACTTAAAAAAAAAATCAGCATGGTCTGAGCCTGATTCTAATGAAGTTGAATTGGCAGCCTATGTAACCTTGGCACATCTATCTTTGGATTACCCTACGAAAAAGGATATCAGAGAGGCTACCAGAATTTCTAAGTGGATTGTCCAACAGCGGAACCCACATGGAGGGATGGCTTCTACCCAGGTTCGCAGATGTGATTTGTATGAGATACAAGAGCACTTCTAGTCTCTTTATATTAACAATGTCCAGGAAAGGAGGTAGTGGCCTGGCGTGTATGTGTATGATCATTATAAGGGAAGATAAGTTACTGAACCTTCTTTTAGAAAACTGGAAAAGGGTACCCTAAAACAGAAAACATGAACTGGTGGTTTAAAACCAGTTCCTCATTTAGACCAAATTTCAAAATGTGATAGCACAATGAAATTAAAATTGCCTTGATTTACCATGGCAGGAAAAATTGTCAAATCCTCAACCTCTCAATCTACTGAATTTTGTGGTAAGTAATTTTACGGCATACTTTAAGACTACTAGACTCACCCACTAGACAAAAGTGATACATAACTGGACTGCATTTTTTATTTGTACCTGTCCTAATTTGTTCATTCACTGAAGCCACTGTGATTTTACAGATGGAATCTTGCAAAAAGCAAAACTATAAATCCTACAAATGGTCACCAGTCCATGACACATCTCCAGACACAAATCCTCTGATGCATTTCACGTAGAGCATATCTATGATTGAGCCCGCAGGCTAAAACACATCAGAGGATGTGTACGATTTACCTGGTGGATTTTCAATAAATTAACTTTTTTTTTGGTGTGTGGCTCTGGTGACCTTATTTTAAAGCAAGTTCTTAAGGGGAAACAGACGTGCCCCTGAACCTGCATCAGCTGCTGAGTCACAGATTAAATGGCATATTCCCAAGGAGCTTTCCATCTATTGCTATTGGGATTCAGCTGCATAAGGTTTGTTATATCTAGGTTATGTGCATTGGTTACTTTATTAATTATGCCCTTGTCAATGTCTACTGCACAGGACACAGTGGTGGCATTCCAGGCTCTTACTAAATTTTATAACATTACCTATACAAAGCATGAGGCACTGAAGGTAACACTGGGCACTGTTGAGGAGAGAAGTCTACATCATTTCTTTGTGGATGAAAAGACACGACTGCTTCTTCACAGGAAACAACTGACAAGACTGCCTGGAAATTATACAGTGAAGGTGGAGGGTGAAGGGTGCGTTTTCATACAGGTATGGGTGACTATTTTTAGGATATAGTGTTACATATTTATAGACAGAAGGAAGGATGGATATCACTGCTTTAACTTACTGGGTCCTGTGAACAGGCTTTTTTTCGGATAAAAAGCAAGAAAAGACATGGAAATATACAAAAATACAGGCCAGAAACTCCACCTGCTGATCAGTTTTAAAAAAAAAAAATAACAAAATGTTATCTTTTCACAAACCTGGTCAAAAATGAACAAACTTAATTTTGAAACAATCATTTATAAACCTTAATCCTAAACTAAATTTATTATATTAGTTACATTGACATTCTTACAGAATTGCTAGGATTTTGGCTTTTTTTTTTGCCAAAATGGGACACAATAATCCATGACTGCAGTATTTAGTGATTCCATTCATCCTCCATTTTTCTTTATTTTCATTTTTTTTTAAACAGACATCATTGAAGTACAACATACATATTGCTAAAGCCAAACCAGCCTTTGATTTAAAGGTCAATGTCACTTTGGTAGAGGACCAAACTAAACCTGTTTTACAATATACAATAGATGTACGGTGAGTAGGAATTTTCATATTTTATCTAAAAATATATCCCTTAAATTTAAATAGCCTACCAAACCCTTAAAACCCTGGGTAAAGCTCCCCGACAGCCAATCCACCCACCCCCAATAGTGGGTTATGCTTTATTTTTTAATATTCTTACCTTTATCTGAAGTCTTCAGGCTGCTTAAATCATGCACAATGTTTTCTTCCTCATTGGCCTTCTTATGGCAGTGAGTAGTCTTGCGTGATGCTGAGCTTTTGTCTTCGATGTTACTCTCAGCATCATTTTACAGTAACTTAGGTTACAGTGGTGAGCCAGACCCATGAGCTCTTTGTATAGGTATAAGGGGCAGAAGGGGAAAGAAAGAGGTTTCAGGCTCAGGAGGTTTTTGTGAGTTTAAAATGAGATGTTGATTGTTCAATTGAAGGTTTACCATAGCTAACTGTGGAATTATTAAGTTCTAGACATCCATATAAAAGAAGGATTATTATGTTATATTACAAACTAGATCTCTAACAAAACTATATTTTATAATAATCTTTGACAATATATATGCTATATGTTTATATCTTGTATTTGTACAATATAGAAATCATACAACCTCTGCAAATTTATACCCCTGAAGAAGCCTATAACAGGCGAAACACATTGGGAATCATGCAACCATAACAGGTCCCCTTCTTACCTTGTTTTCAATCTTTATATGTATTTTGAATGACATTGGAAGGAGTCTTATGTCTAGATTAAAGTATCCAAACCCTGTGACAATAACAGGCATTTGGATATTGAGCTTAAAATAAATAATATGTACCTTTTGATGTATGTACTAATTGTAATTTGAAAAATACACACTTGATTTATTTTTGTACAAAAACCCGGGCCTGAAACCTCTTTCGTTCCCCTTCTTTCCCTCATACCTATACAATGAGCTCTAAATAATCAACAAAGAGGTTGACTCAACACAACCTTTATGAAACAAAGACAAGAACCAACACCAAAAACAAATTAACAGCCAGGCCCATGACTCTGAACTGAGGATATCTTGGGGTGGAAACGTCACCATATTATGTCAAAAAGCAGGTAGCAGGTGGGCAAGGATCCGCAGTCTGTAGAACTGCAGATTTTGAAAAGTGTTGTTACTCCTTTAATCCTACTTTAATCCTAAAGCAATCAAATGCAAAAACGTTCCCATAAATATGTGTATTACTACAAAATTATCTTATCAGGTACAATGGTACCCAAACAATATCTGTGTTTCAGCTATGGACTAAGTTATTTGGCTATTTTAACATGAAAAATATTCAGATGTTCTTTTATTTTATTTTTGTCATTTTTTTTGCATTCTCTCTTTAACACAGTAAATAATATCTTACAGGTATATTGGACCCCGGAATGCATCAAATATGGCTCTTGTACAAGTTGAATTACCCAGTGGGTACAGTGCCAATAAAGAGTCTCTGATCAGGGTAAGAAATGTCTACAACCCTACATGTTTTTTCTTTACATGGTTGGCACGGTTGATTTCTTTAAGTTGACCACTATTGTTTATCCCAGAACAAGATCGTGCCAGAGATTTTTCCTCTTTTCTAACAAATCATCAACACACATGCTTCAGTTTACAAGATGTAAGGACATAAACTTAAAGCAACATCATCAGTCATCACCACCATGCGTCATTTCATACGTTTATGTGGTTTCTGAATACAGCCCCTCTGAAACTTGGTACCATTTTAGGGATTGTGTTACATAGAAAACATATTTAATATTAAGTTCATCCTACCTGAGTTTTAGGATAATAATAATAAAAAAAAAATTGACCTCCAAGCCCTCCTGGTCTAAAAAAATAATGTGTGGCCACACTGAGCTGAAGCAGGCAGCAATGTGACGGTCAGTTGTTTTTGCAAATATTGAGAGTTTCCTAGGGGAGGGCTATTGGGGAAGATAAATAAATATAACTTTTACTTTGATACAAGTTTAGATTTTTTAATGTACTGACAGGTTAACGTTTTAGATATTGACATGAATATTTATAGAAACTATTGTGTGGTTATACAGGTTGACATTCAAAAATCCGTCAACCTCCAGACCTGAGGAGTTTTTTGAAAATTCATTTTTTTTATACTTACCTCCACACACAGGCCAGCCTTCCTCTCACAGCACCTGCCGACATTTGACATGGTTCCAGGGAGCAGGCAGCAGGGACGTCTCAACGTGTATTTAGTGTAGCAAGCAAGCTAACAGCTGTTTCTTCAGAACAGCGCCATTAAAACATAGGTGGCCAAACTGTGTACTACAGTCCCTGTATTGAAAATGTGATCCGAAATTCATGTCAGGAAACTAAAGGATCCGGATTATCGTTGGCCAGATTTCCGATAGTCAACCTGAATTTTAAGTGCATTATTTCTATGTCTAGTTTATGTTAATAAATGTACTTATTTAAAAATAAAAGGGGCAACAATAAAAAATGTTTTTCTAAAACATTAATCCTAATGGTTTGTGGCTTCTCCATCTGATCACAATAATACCCAAATGGCATTCATATTCAGCTGCAATGTAGTCTGCAGAGAAGTCCCAAGCAGTGCAAGAACTGGCACAAGTATAGTTTAGCACAATAACAAATCCTTTGACATTAACATAAATTTATTTTGAACTATGTTTTTAGGGCTAAGCTAAAGATAATTAGATATTTTTTTATTTTTGAAAAGACAATAAAATGTAACTTGGATAAAACTGCTGGCGATAAAGGCATGTGTGGTTTATTTTCAGGAGACCACAACTTTTTATAGATGTTCTTGTCCAAAATCCTTGCTATAAGTCACTTGTTTTTTTAACTGTACTCAAATACTAACATGTTTCAGTTCCCATATTTTTTATGTCATGGGTATATACTACCACTGTATACTGTATATAAAAAGGTGTGCTTATTCTCTTCATTTTTTTATTTAGATGACAAAGGGTTTGGTGAAGAGAACAGAAACAGAAGAAAACCATGTCAATATTTATTTTTCAGAGGTAAGAAAATGAGAATTTTGAGAGGCTAAACAAACCAGTCAGAAATGAGATTCAGATCAGAATGGGCAAATAAATTAAGATTGAATGCTGACACCACTGCTGCTGGATATTTAGTATTAAAGGTGAATAAAATCCAAAGTTAACCTTGCAATGTAGCTCCACTCACATTGCAAGGGTAAAAACTTTTGTGTATTATTACTCTAAAAAAAACAATTTTACCTATATATCCCTCACTTCCTTAGGCAGCCACCACACTCCTGTACCCTCCAATGATCAAGGTTGTGGGGGGACCCTCTGTGTCCCCATTTACAGTGTAAGGCTACTGGTCTTGCATTGTAGCTTTAATGTAATTGAGTGGATGCGATTGATAAATTGATTTACCTCTCCTATCTTTAGTTAGTTTGTGATGCATTGTTGTTATTTTAATTCACCTTTACTGTTTCCAATTGTTTTTTCACAGTTGACTAGAACATATGAGATCTTGACCTTTCTAGCCATAGAAGAATTTACAGTACAAAATCGCAAACCTAAAATGATCAAGGTTATCGACTACTATGAAACAGGTACACAAAGTTTATTAAAAACATTTACACTTTAAAAAATGGTGTTGTTTTACTGAATGTATACAGGCTGTTTACTTTGAAAAGTACATCATCTCTCTTGCAAGGGATAATTCAAAAGTTTAGTGAAGGAGGTGAATTTATGAGACTCGATCCTATCTGATGGTGAGCATTCCCTTGAAAGAGATTGAATATTCATTGCAAAGAGAATTTTCATAATATTTAGTAAGCTGGTAATAAAAGTTTTAAAAAAAGATTATGAGTTTGTTTGAAAGACTTTCCTGACTTTGTAGAGGGTTTTTTTTCTATCATTCCCTGCTATGTCAAAAGAACAAAACATATTAGTCATACTATACCCAACACAAAAAATGTATATACTTTAAGGTTTACTAAATCAAAAAGTAATCATTGGACTTTATTATCTGCAAATTTTTGAATGTGGAGGGGAACCAAATACATGTGTAATAAAAGTAAGGCAGGTATGGTGCCAGTTGCAACCAGCCCTTTTAATACTGAAGCAATGTTTTACATGTAAAACTTTTCATTTATTAAAAGGAACGTAATGTGGTACCTATAGCATGACAAAGGCTCCTAAACAGTCCTGCCATTACTTGACTTGTGTGCATGTATAAGGTGTTGCATGATCTGCCTTAGATATAACACTTCTAGGATCTGGACATGGCATTTCTGCCTCTATATGATAAGCTTGGCTATACATGGTCCTACATGTTTCTTTTAATTACAGTAAAAATATTTCATAAATGCCTAATCCTTTCTTGTTTCATTTACAGGGGAGGAAGCTCTTACAATGTATGATGTGCCCAGCTACTAAGTGAATTGAAATGAAATTTGGTAATTAATTGCTATTGCAGTCTTGGCCTTTCCTAAATTTGTTGAACTATGAATACATTTCATGAGGGTTTTGCTACCACCCTACTCTATACCTATAATCCATAAATAGGAGCCTCTACACGTTGTTTGCTGATTGTGAGGACTTTGCATAACTGTAAGCAGGATTTTTTATATGCCTTCCTGTGTTTGAGAATTTGTGTACTCCGTGTCATGGGTGCAGCATGACACTTTTTTTAAACTATGATGTACGACCTTTGGGACAACAACATTTATACTGCATCTCTGCAATCATGTACAATTATGATAATCATATAATAATAATTCAGGTATTTTACACATTTTTTTTGTCTCTCACATGATTTCCAGCAGCGTCTGTCTACAGCCCAGTGAAGCCAGGACAATATAAAAACACTGGGAAAACCAAACAAAGCAAATGTTCCACAGAAACCATGGGAGCAAAGATATGAGTGTTGTGTATATATACTTATCTCAGAGAGAATGCATTTAAATATAAAATATAAAACCACTACAAATAAAGCTCCATAGCATCTACATTGACTGTGGTCATTTTTGTCATTTTTATATAGGTATACACCACTTTATAAATTTCAGTGTTTACCAAATCTCACCCAGCCTGAGCCACATAAATGTATTTCCCTTTATTAGCAATAATGTCTAATTACATATAAAATGTTTTACATAATCCATCATGTTTTTGAAATAACTAAATAACTATAAATAATATTAACTTAAAAAAACATATTATGCAGCTATGTAAAATATTCAGCATTTTTAAATGACAAACCTGCATACTTACCTAGCACAAAATGTGTCACAGGAGTAGAAGTGGACCCTGATCATTAGAGTTTACAATCTAAATACTGTACAATATGAAAACTACTACACATAGAAAAAAACTTGGAATTTGTTGTGCTAAACATACTATGAAGCATTTTTGCCCTAGGTCCCTATGAATAAGGATACCATTTTGTAAACTTCCCCTATCCCTCTTGTGCCAGGTAATTATTTTAGCAAATACTGATTGCTGATAAGGGCAGCATTTGGTCTGCTTTAAAAGAAGAGACATTGTCAGCTGTATAGATTAAAAAAATGGTTTAATGTTTCAAACACGAGAAAAAATGGTTTAATGTTCCTAAACTATATTGAGTCTTTTGACTCGTCTTAACATCTTTCCATGCCTTTTTCCTATCGCTCTCTTGCTTAATTTAGACTTAATGTCCACATATATCCACAAAATAAACACAATTAAAAATTATTTGTATTTCCTCCCTAACTTTGCCACTTTAGGCACTGGCCCAAAAATTCTGTTGTGGTGAATACAGAGCTGGTTATAAATTAACAGTCAGAGCTGTGTTTTACATGTCCTTTTATCTCTCTATATTTACCATATAGGGGGCATTAAAACCTCCAAAAGTGCAGTTTGTCTTTATTTTTGTCTGGCTATCTCTGGACACTCATGTGTAAATCAAGAAGAAGAATCGAAGGAGGAAAGGGTCACAAGAAACTAGGTGCAGGTAACTACTAT
Source organism: Pyxicephalus adspersus (assembly GCF_032062135.1). Lineage (NCBI taxonomy): Eukaryota > Metazoa > Chordata > Amphibia > Anura > Pyxicephalidae > Pyxicephalus > Pyxicephalus adspersus. The sequence continues at coordinate 17,134,642 of NC_092867.1, read as the reverse complement.
GTAAATAACATCTCTAATACTGAAGATTGTACTACAGGTTCCTGGTAATACAGCATTAAATACATGACATTTTTAGAAAATGAAGGAATGTCCTAAGGTAGCATCAACAAATGCTTACTGGTAATTTTTGTCTTAATAATAATATAATATAACTTAGAAGTAACATATTTTTGGTCACAATTTCTAGACCTGGGCTGTGTTAAAGAATTGTGGATGATGATAGCTGTACTACTTAATAACTAATATATAGACTCTTAGTTTCTATTTGTTAGCTGTAAATGATTTAAAGCTGGCCTTCATTCCAAACTTTTACTTCGGTTTGGTTTATATGGACAGTCAGGTGTGGAGTGGTTACTGCTTCCTAACTGCAGGTAACGCTGGTGGCCAGACAGGTGTTCAAGCACTATTTTGCCTGCATCTTCCCCAACAGAGAATGAATAGGGGTGTATGATAACCACATATCAGATCTACTCCACCACTCATTAAACTTGAACAAACATGGTGTTAGTGGCTGGCAATTTGTTAGCCACTCAGGAGACTGTCCATGTAAATATAGCCAATAGGAAAATAAGTGGAATTACACTTACGTGTAGGAATACTTCACCCCAACAATTTTCAGATATCTTGGGCTGTACTACAGCCTTCTATATTGGGAATTTTCTGAGCTGTTTTCACATCATAAAGGTGCGTACACACTTCCAATTTTTATCGTTCCAATCGAACGACGAACGATCGATTGGGCAAAAAATCGCTCGTAAAAAAGTAACCAACGATACATATATGTGTTGTGTGTGCACATGTGTCATGTCTGTATACATATATGTGTTGTGTGTGCACACGTGTCATGTCTGTGTACATATATGTGTTGCATGTATACATATATGTGTTGTGTGTGTGTGTACATGTGTCATGTCTGTATACATATGTGGTGTGTGTGTGTGTGTGTATGTATGTATGTGTCGTGTGTGTGTGTGTGTGTTGTGTGTCTATACATATATGTGACCTGTGTTTGTGTGTGTATGTGTATATATACATGTGTGTGTGTGTGTGTGTGTGTGTCTGTATACATATATGTGACCTGTGTGTGTGTAGTGTGTGTCTGTATACATATATGTGTCCTTTGTGTGTGTATGTATGTATATAAATAAATATATATGTGTGTGTGTGTGAATATATGTATGTGTCATGTGTGTGTCTGTATATATTTATGTATGTGTGTGTGTGCAGGTGTATGATGTGTGTACATATATCTGGTTGTCACTGTTTACTGATTCTGATTGTTTTGATGTTACTGATTTGTTGTGACATTGCCCTGATACTGACACTGATAGAGGCCACAAATAAAAAGTTTTTCTGTTACTGAAGTTCCCTGCACTAGTGAAATTCTCAGACCTGGCCCTTGATTTGTATCACACTCTATACACATTGTGTTACACACAAACATGTGTGATGGAGCCTTTATAGTGTCTGTATATAGCACCTGATATACATGCAAAGGCTGCAATGTATAGTGCATGTTCGGTCATCCTGATCTCTGTACCAAGCATGCAGCTAGTGATGTCTGCAATGTCTGACTTTCCATCCCGTACGCCTCCTATAAGTTTGGAGTAGAAGAGGATGCCAGGTTCACATGGACAACACTTGAGCCTTTCACTTAAAAGCAAATTTTTGCAGACTTTAGTATTTTCCTCCCCAGCAGGTGACAAGTCCACCCTTCACCCTCCTGAACATTAATGGCCTTCAGCAGTATTGTCACATGTGACACTTCCAGGGGTTTTTGATGCTGTTGTCCCCCTCTATCTGGGTAATAATACATAGACAGCCGGTGAGCAGGACAGATGGGTGAGGACACTCCCAGAGCCCAAACTGGACACAAGTACTAAGTTTTCCCTGCTGTGCAGAAAGTGGTGAATCTGATGGTTCCTGTGATATACACATGTTGATGCTTGTTCCTCCCATGCTTCCTTCTGTGTAAGTTGCTTGTTATACTTAAAGTGTATCTAAACTCAACTTTTTCACTTTATTTAAAGGGATAGACAACCCTTAAATGTAAAGGGAAAATGTTATTTATTTTTTGAAGTGCAACATCCTTTTTTTAAAAAAATAAAAAAAGGATGCATCACTTCCTCTTTCAGTCTTGAAATGGAAAAGACTGAATGGGAGCGCAGAGCCTCCCAGGCAACCTACATTACGTATCCCAGTAGGCTCGTTATGCTCCTTCTGCTCATGCCTGAGATCTCAGACATGCGCAGAAGGGGAAAGAGATGCCAGTCTCACACGTGTGCAGTGAGATTGGCTTTTTTCCGCTTTACAGCGGGCTACGTCACCCGATCCCGCACCTGCACAGTGCGAAATTGGGTGACGTGCCAAGAAGACTGAGAGAGAAGAGTGAAGATGGCGGTGCCCAGCTTCTAGAATAGGTTTGTGAGAAGACTTTACTTATTGTTATATGTTCAGACTGGTGGGGAAGTTTTGGTGCAGTTCATGTTCATGTCCTCATGTCATGTAGTTTCTGTCTGTGGCAGCCCCACAGAGAATGAATAAGGGTGGCGGTGAGCAGTACAATACCACTTGGTGCCACCCGCTCTCAAATCTCAATTTCATTTTATGCAAGTGAGCATAAAACTGTCACGGTGCCCACTGCTGGGCATCACACAGGAATAATTGATCCTGTGGTAGGTCTGCACCCATGCTTAGAGCATCATTATTACATTTATGACACCAGTTGGCAGATTATCTGCAAATAGAACTGCACTGGAACCACTAAAAGGAAAAGGTGAGGGACTTTAAAGGCAGTATATATAAAATATACTATATAAAACTATGTTGCCGAGTAACAGTTGTAAAAATTCAACAATATCAGTAACATTGAAAATTCTTCAATATAAAAATTAAAAACAAATGATAACACAACAAAACATGCAAACCACATATGCATGCATATATGCTTTTTTTCGGATCTGTGATGTAAGTCAGTAAGTCAGTTCCTCTTCTCTGCCAAGTGTCAGAGCTCTTCACTGCCTGGCTGTTTGCATTGTCACCATCATGCCACTTCATGGGTTCCAGCAATATCTTCTTTGCCTGTTTCCAATCCTGCTTGAATGCACTTGTACTGCTGACATTCTATCCCTCGTAAATAGTTATTTCAGGAAACTGAAATCCAGTGTTATACCCAGGATTTTTTTTTTAAGCTGGGTAGGAAGAAATTGTAGGGAATGGCAGCCCCTGTATTGTGACACAACTCATCAGTAACCACCCAAATACAGCCGGGGGGGTTACTGAAAAGTGCTGGGTTGTGCACCCAGCTAAAAGGGGCTGGGAGAACACTGCAGTGTGTACTGGCTGCCATGTTTTACTTGTGTAAACTAGTGTTTGTCGTGTGTATCTAAAGTTAGCATGTAATGCTAGTGGTAAACTGTAAAAATCTGAATAAACAATTAGACAGTGCGCCTATTTTGGTTCTCCAATCATAAGGAGGGAAATTTGAAAGGATGATCTCAAGAAATAGATAGTGCTTTCAGTTAACTAGTATTGTATTTCCACTTCAGCACACAGTAGTGAAATGCTGAGAGCTGAAATACATATGTCTACTGTTCTGCCTTCATCAATCCTTTGTCTCTGGACTCTTCATTGGATTCCATCATCTTTGTCTGGTTAGCAAAGCACTGACCTAGGAATCAGTATTGGTAATCGAAAAAGTAGTTAAGGGATATTATATGCAGAGTTGTAGGAGGGAAGTGGCTGGCCAAATTAACAAATCCTTTGGCAGGTAAAATAGTATTTCTGCCGTGTCTTTAGCTTGGATGGTGTGCAGTGTAGATGGAGAAGTAACACGTACAGCAGTTCTGTGGATAACATTCAGATCTCTGGGAACTGGTGACTTGAGCACAATATGACATTTTGTTTGTTGTCTTATTGTGATTTACCAGCTAAAATATAAACACGTGATCTATGAAGTTACATTATTCTTTATTGAAATAACATTCCGCTCTATGATAATTATGTTTTGTTTGTTTTTTTGTTACAGGATGCATGCACAACTGTGGTGTCCCTGCTTAGCGGTTGTATCCGTCGTTGCTGATGATGTTCTTGTAGATGATTGCATCCTGACAGGTGGAGACAAAAAGTCCCCAGCAGAGCAAGCTCTCCTCCGTAAACTGGCTCCGCTGGACAATAAAAGGTAATAATATAGAGATAATGGCTGTTAAAAAATGCCTCTGTAAAACATAGGGAATGTGTAAGGTCAGAGTCTGTGTTGCCCCCCCAAAAAAACGTTTACATATGGTTGGCATTTCTTCTCTACATAGTTAGAAATATATGGTAGAGAGTGCTCAGTATACTTGGCTGGTGGATATTGGCACTGAATGTTCCTGGCTGGAGAAAAGAACAAGTTTCCTTGGCTTCTTTCCTGCCCATCAAGTGCAAAGAGATGACAGAACAGCACAGAAGTCTATTGTTACCTCCTTCCCTGTTTTTCTTCCTAAACAGAGAATTTTGAGACAAATGTTACCTGTGTGTAGAAGCCCTATATCCACAATAGATACTCACAGCATTGCAGTATTAAACAAGAACAAGTGGATACATTCCTGATTCAGGGAGCAACAAAATAGTTACTTGATACAACCTCTTATCTCCAGGTACCATTAGACAAGGCCATTGGAATTTTAAGTATTTTGATGCTAGTGAACCAACAGAATAAGAGTTTAATTCACTGAAATCCCATAAATTTCCAAGTGAATGCATGCTCCTCTACTTCAGGCTTTTGGTCTGATTGAGTATGTAATTAGGGCAGTTTACATGTATATGTGCATTCATCTCCTTCCCACATTGTGCTGTCACAATTTTGTGTAGACCTTACTCATTTAGATATAAAACCCTTCAGAACCAGAGAAATGACTTTAGCCTGCACTTTTAGGGCTGGTGTGTTGAAAGTGTGGGTTGGGAGACTTAAATTGATGGCCAGTCTATCAAGCCTTAGGTGGTAGAAACCCAGGTGGGTAGCTGCTTCAAACACATATTAAACTGCTGCTATGTGCTCAGGAGCAAACCACACCACTGGTTAACATGTTTGCATGCATTGCTCTTGTGATTGAGGCTCAGTTCTTCCTCCAGAGGAAGAAAAGCAACCGCATGGCCTGAATTGACTTGTTGATTCCCGGAACCTAGCCACAACCACATGGAAACCCCATGGAAGAAATGGTTCACCAACTGCTCCCTTTCAGTTGAATGGAAGTGGCGGGAACTTGGTGGAGCCTGCAGTAGAACGCAGTGGTTTTCCATAAATCTGAAATGATCCTTATTGTGGTTTATTTGGTACTCTTTTATTGATAGTTCATAACAACTAAAGCAAGGGAAAAGCTTTTTATTTTCTTTCTCTGAATGAAAGCTTCTTCCAGACTGAATGCTGTGGACTGTTATTGACATTTATATGATAACTGACAATGTTTGTTAATATTTTGGGAAAGCAGCACCAGAACCTGACATTTTTTTCTGCATCCAGGTTTGAGAGGAGCGTTAAGGAAGGTGAACACTGTATATACGTTTGTAATGTGTGGCTGGGTCAATAGCAGCAAAAGCACAAACAAAGGACTGGTTCAATCCAAAGTGGGGTCATCGGAAACTTCTGTGATTAGTCGAATCAATGATATCCACATCCTCAGTGGAAGTAAGATTTGGATTCCTGTTTATTGTATCAGGCATGATTTATACCATTTGAAAATTATCAGCTTCATTACCATATAAACTGTTTTCTCTCATTCTTGGCTTTGGACTGGGCCTGGCAACATCCCCTGCCATAAACCTATCAATATTGGTGCGCTTTACCAATCCGTTGATAACAGTCAATTTATTACAATCAATGCTCAGAGAACAGCTCTGCAGCAGCAACAATTTCACAGTATTATTAACCTCTTTCTGACTAATCTGTAGAACTTTACGGCACAATAACACAATAAAGAAAGCCCCGGCTAACTATTCTTGTCTGCTCTGGTCACCGGTAGCAAGCAAGAACTAATCAGAAAAAAACAATTCTGCTAAATTCAGTTTGAGCATCTTAACATTTGGTAAGGAGGGGCTTAAAGCGTGCATGGTTTTCATTGCCCACATTTATTCTTTCACTTTAGAATTGCAGATTATATAGCAGATTTATCTTTAAAGGTTTTCTTTATGTCTCTGCTTCTTTCCATCATGTGCAGATAGAAGGGAATATTATTATTAATAACATACGCCAACATATTACGGAGCGCTGTTTAATTTTTATTTTCTAATTTAGTTTTTTGTCTATGGATTACAGTATCCAATAAAGGTAAAATGCCTTACTTTATCTTAAGTAATGAAAAAAGTTATCTCATTTTGTTCTTTACTCATAGGATGGCTTCATAACAATTAGTGAAGAGAGAAACAAGTCGAGGGATTCTTTGTACTTGTTTGAGATGGACAGTAGTCTTGTCTATCGGGCAGAAGAACCCCATCTCAGTGTGGGCTCTGTTCTACTCATTGTGTAAATTACAAGCTACAGAAAATGTTACGCCAATGTTTAATGATGACTAAAGTACCCCTGGTGCCCCCTATGAATCCCACTGAATACAGCCTTCCCCTGGACCGTGTAGAACTGTAATATCAGAATAGCACCTGGAGATTTATTTATGTATCCATCAGCTATGGTATTTAGCGTGTGATGGATAAGATGTAGCATTTCACATTTCACTCTTATTTTTCATAGAGTTGCAGTACTACTTGCTGTTTCAATCATTGGTGAAATGATTTATCAGTGCTTTGTCATTGGAGCTAAAAGGATAAAGCAGTTCCCTAACATCACCTTCAATACTAATGAATATATTTAGAATATTTTCACTGTTCAGCTCTTTGCTGAAATTTTCTCCCTCTCAATTGATTTACCCCACTTATATTTCCTCTTTGATTAGTTTTTGATGCATTGTTATTATTTTGATTTGCATCTACTGTTTGCATTTTGTTAAATAAACCAACAACATTTGTAATGTTTTTAATGTGGTTTCCTTTATGCCTTTCTATTTTTATTTTTCCTTTTGAATTAATCAGACCTTACAAGCCTTTCCTATTGGCATTAATGCTTTTGTATTCACAATTTTAACTAGTCTCTCTTCTCTATCACCATTTTTTTATCTTTTCTTATAATATCAGAGACTGCCTTTAGACTATTTTCATCATTCAGCTCTTTGCTCAGATTGGCTTTTTCCCTCCTAATTGATTTACCCCTCTTATCTTTCCTCTAAGGTTAGTTTTTGATGCATTTTTTGTTATTTTGATTCACATCTATTGTTTATCATTGTTTTTCCACAGTGGACTGGAAGAGACCTTGACCTTTTAAACCTCTACAAAAGAATTTACAGTACAAAATCGCAAACCTAAAATGATCAAGGTCATTGACTACTATGAAACAGGTACACAAAATTTAATAAAAGGGTTACACTTCAAAAAAAAATTAAATACAGGCTGTTCACTTTCCAAAGTACATCATCCCTCTGCAAAGGATAATTCACAAAATTTAGTGCAGTAAGTTCTGTGATCCGATCCTCTCTGCACACCCCTTGAAACAGATTTGAGTATTCATTGCAAGGATAATTTTCACCAAATCATAAGTAATCTAGGACTTTATTCTCTGCAAGTTTTTGACTATGTTTATGTTTTTGACTATGGAGGGTTCCCAAATAGAGATAATTGAGAATCAGATTCAGATTTTATTGACAAGCACATTTTGCCTTATGGTCTGCACTTTACCTGCTTTAAGCTGCTTGTGTAGTAAAAGTAAAGCAGGTAGGATGTCAGTTGTTCAGCCCATATGCCTAATCCTTTTTTATTTTGTTTACAGGGGAGGAAGCTGTTACAATGTATATGTCCAGCTACTGAGTTAAGTGCAGTGAAATATGGTAATTGCTGTTGCAGTCTTGGCCCTTTCTAAATTTGTTAAAATATGAATACATTTCTTGTGGGTTTTTGACAGGTAGGTGGTGCTACCACCCTACGCTACACCTAAATTCAGCAAATGGGAGCCTCTGCACATTGCTTGCTGCTTGTGAGCACTGCATACGTGTAAGCAGGATTCATTATATGCCTTCCTGTGTTCGAGAATTTGTGTAGTCCCTGTCATGGGTGCAGCATGGCACTTTTTTCTAAGCTAAGATGTACGGCCTTTGGGTCAACAACATTTTTTTGCATCTCTGCAATCATGTACAATAAAGATAATCATATAATATTAGTTCAGGTTATTTACACATTGTTTTTGTCTCTCACATGATTTCCAGCAGAGTCTGTCTACAGCCCAGTGAAGCCTGGACAAAATTAAAACACTTTTTGTGAGAAAACCTCCCAAAAAGACTAATAAAGAAAATTTCTATAGAAACCATGGGAGCAAAGATATGAGTGCTGTAAATGTGTGTGTGTGTGTATATATATATATATATATATATATATATATATATATACTTGTCTCAGAAAGAATGTATTTGAATATAAAATATAGGATCACTACAAATAAAGCAATATGGTCATGCAAGTTCATTTAGTCTGTTTTTTTTTAACTTTATACATGTAATTATATATATATATATATATATATATATATATATATATATATATATATATATATATATATATATAATGTATACACCACTTTATAAAATTCTGTGTTTACCGGATCTCACTCATCATGAGCCACATAAATGTATTTCCTTTTTGCTTGTGTACATTTATTAGCAATAATGTCTAATTGTATATAAAAACTTTTACGTAACTATAAATAAAATTCTTAACCTTTTTTTAATCCAACATATTGTACAGCATTGCAAAATAATTGGAAGTTTTAGATGACAAACCTGCATACTTGTCTAGCACAAATATTGGCACAGGAGTAAAAGAAGACCCTGATCAATACAAATTACAACATAAATACATTATGAAAACTACTGTACATAAGAAAAACTTTTGTTTGTTGTGCTAAATGTACTATGAAGCTTTATTTCCCACTAGGTCCTTCTGAATAAGATGCCATTTTGCAAACACCAAGAGATTCAAGTGATCATTTTAGCAAATACTGTTGCTAAAAAAATGCAGCATTTGGTCTGCTTTAAAAGAAAATCTTAAAAGAAAAACTGTCAGCTGTACATATTACCAAACACTAGAAAAAGAATAGTTTAATGTTTCCTAAACTATATTTAGTCTTGTGACTCCTTTTAACATCTTTGCATCCAATTTCCATACAGCTCTCTTGCCTAATTTAGCTTTAATGTCCACATCTATCCACAAAATAAACACAATTAAAAATTATTTGTACTTCCTCCCTAACCTTGCCACTTTAGGCACTGGTCCACAAATTATGCTGTGTTAAATACAGAGCTGGTTATAAATTGACAGCCAAAGCTGTGTTTTACATTTCCTTTAATCTCTCCATATTTACCATATAGAGGGCATCAAAACCTCCAAAAGTGCAATTTGTCTATTTATTGTTTAAATGTTTATTTTTGTCTGGCTATCTCTGGACACTCATGTGTAAATCAAGAAGAAGAATCGAAGGAGGAAAGGGTTAATCACAAGTCACAAGACTAGCTGCAGGTAAATACTATGCAAACAACATCTCTATTACTGCAGGTTGTAATACAGGTTCCTGGTAATACAGCATTATTCACATTTTTAGTAAATGAAGGAATGTCCTAAGGTAGGGTGAACAAATGCTTACTGGTAATTTTTGTCTTAAATGAAGCTCTATATTATTCCTTAACACATTTTGTGGTCTGTGAAGAGATGCCCACTTGCATACTTGGTCAGAAGAGAATTGCCTTCTCATATTGACGGTAAGTATATAAAAGTCTGCTCACAGAGGCGGTAAGTAGAGAAGTTGGTAAAGGGCCCACATACACTGAAATATTATACAGGCGTTCCCTTACATTGGTGGTCTGTGGAAATATCTTTCCTAAAAATAGTGCTCATTGGGAAGGATCCATTTAATTGTAGTCAATGTATAATCCCTGACAATGGCAATCAGTACTGCTATTAGTGCAGACGTCCCTTTACATTGGTGGTCAGTAAAAAGTGTTCTCTTAGTGGTTGTTTGTGGAAAAGGATCGCCTTAGAGTGGTAGTCAGTGTAATAATGCCATGTTACATTGGTAGTAAGTTATAAAGTGCCACATTCATTTAGTAGTAGGTTATAAAGTGCCACATTACATTGGTATTCAGTGTTGAAAAGTGCTTACAGACAGTCTGCTTACATCAGAGGTCAGTAGAAAAGTGGATAAATAACCTATTTTATGTGTGATATATAGGCAAACTATATTCATAGGTTAAAAAGGGCAACATTTCCATTTCATTTGATTATATATTTATGTGCATAGCATTATTCAACCTTTCTAAAATAAATATGGAGTTTGTCAACCCTGGACTAGATCCTAGTGGGCTAAAGTAGTGTAGTCGGATACATTTCTTTTTATCCTAGTTTCCTGAAATACCTAATGATTTCCAGGAGGAGTGTTTAGCTTGATCTTGCATGAAGAAGCTAAATAAAAAATATGCAATCTGGTCCCGAGATAGAAAAGGCTGTAAATTCTGGTTTATAATTACCCAAAGTTTATTCTTCTTTCCCTTTCTGACCTTAAGATGCAGGCGAGGATACAAGGAGTCATTGGCTGTATATTTACCTAACTGCAGGCCTGATTTGAATCAGCATTTCTGCTGCAATAACATTTACTGTGTCTACCCTGAAGTGATTTGCTTGTCCTTGCTCACAAACTGTTGTATACCTTTAGCGATCCTTCTATTTGCATTTTGCAAACTGGTGTGTATAGATATCTCCTTACGCCCAATTCAACACTTTCAGAGGTTCCATGTAGATTTACTTCTATACTTGTTGCTATTTCTACCATTGCAAATCACAGCTCACCTGTATATGCATGTGTGTTCACAAGGAATGAAGTGTGCAAGCTCCAACTGCTACTTGGACAAAGATGAACAATATACAATTCTGATCACACTGACATGCTGCACACACAGACATGGAAACAGAATTCAAATGTTCGACTAGAAAAAAATTGACTATTATCATTATTAGGTTGACAAGATTAATATGAGCAGCTATGACAGCAGGGTGCAGCATAAGGTTTCCAAATATACTGTCCCCATAGCTTCCATTATTACATACTACATAGCAGTGTGCAGTGGAACCCCCATGGTCCATATGATTGTATACGACTATACAGTCCTGTTATTCCAGAAGTGGAAATGTGCTGCTAGTGGGCATGAAGAGCTGAATAGTGATTGGTAAAATGCTGCTTTGGCCCTGCAATCCTTTCCAGTCTATATTAAACTTTCTTTAGAGCTCAGGGTTTAGAGTGTTCTTGTGTTGAATATGACTGTACAACCCCAGTCCTCCGTGGCCATGATCTGCACCAACTTGTAGATTTGTTATAACAGACAGCAGTGTATTTAGTAAGATATGTCTTACAAAAGGTCAGAAATAGACTGTTTATGTGACAATGTTGGCTTGTATGTGCCCCTCTGAGGAATGAAGTTTGCAAGCCTTGGAATAGATTCATTGGATACATTTCTCTGTATTCTATTCTATGTATTCTAGAACCTGATTTGTGGGTGAGGGTTCAGCTTGTTCTTCCATAAAAAGGCTAAGATCCTAGTGGGCTAAATGACCCAGTCTCTTCAGGGCACATGATTTATCATGTTTAGTTAAGTATAGTCTAGATCCTCATGGGCTAATATACAACGTTGTCAACTTTGTATTCCAGCATGGTATAGGGCCAAGTCTCTTCACAACTTAGAAGTTATCATGTTGTTGCATGAATGGTCCAGAGAAGAGATAGGCAAACTTTTGTGGCCACTAGGCCATTTCAGGGGTGGCCAGGAGCACACTAGACCCGACTCTCTCAAATCCCGCCCTAATGACGACCCCTCTCCCTCCCAGGCACGCACCCTGAAGGGAAATCCTTCTCCTACATATTCATTGTGGAGGAGGTGGATTTCCCTTCAGGGGGCGTTCCCTATTTACCCAAGCGGCAGAAGTGTTAACGCCAGCTGCGGTAAATAGTGGAGCCACAGCAAGAGGAGGCTCAAGAGCTGGATGCGGCTCAGGCTCCGGTAGTTTGTTTCAGCCCCCTGGCCGATCCCGCCTGCAACCTACGGCTCTGGAGCATGAGAGCTATGTCTTTGTCCATGCAGCTGTCAATAATATAACACTTCATATTTTCTTCACTGATTATCATAGTCAAACAGCTATGTCCAAATTTCAGCCTCCTAAACATAAGTTGCCAGATAGGAGGTCACAAGCATAAAACCTTAAAAACCACCAAGGGTTTTTTCACATTAAGTGGGGCTATTTCAAGACCAGGATCCCCAAATTGAGGTTTTTTTGTTAGGGACCCCCAGGGGCCACTTCCATGGCAACCAGGATTAGGGTACTGTCAATTTGCTCTGTTTTGTGGTGTTCCAAATATATACTTGCTCGTTCACAAAACAAGGCTGAAGTCAGACTGGTGGTGAGTTTACGGTGCAGTTACCCCTTCCTCAGGCCATAGAACCCTGCTTGGGGGAAGAAGCTCATTACTGCTCACTGCCACCTGGAGGCAAATCTCTGCAGAGATTTTGGGGTACAAAGAAGGTTAGCCGCCCCCTATAACTGACAGGATGCATTTTATGGTGTAGTTTCTGCTCTTTGGTACAGGAATGGTGAGTGTGGAGCAATATATGACCGGCAGCACTGAATGATAGCTTTAGTTTTGTATTTTTCATTAAAAAAAATAAGCAATAAATGGTGAGTGCAGAAATTCTCATTTGTCATTTCAGAAATTTGTCATTTCTTTTATTTGGTGCATGTACATTATGGTAACTAGAAACATTTCAATTTAATTTAATTTTCTATTCTAGATTTAAACATACATCTTTAATGTTTGTTCACATTGTGGCCTGCAAGTTTTATCTCAATGTCAACAGTGGACCTCAGATAAAAAAAGGTTGGGTACCACCGGTCTTAATTAAGGTTTCTCGACCTTTATAACAAACTTTTATGTCTTCAGGGGATCCCTTTTATGATAATTATATCCACAGGCCACAGTACAATATTTTGCAGGCCACTGAGAACAATGCCACCCTTACAGATAGCCAGAAAGATCTTTGGTTTCAGCAAAACTGACCTGGGAGCCACAAGTAGCTCTCTGCTCAAGCAACCTCTGGAGGAACATTGGCCTAGATCCTAGTGGGCTACCGGACCCAGGCTTCTGTATTGCAGTGCGGTAATGCGTACCTAAACTAAGAATTTTGGCCTTACATAAAAGGGTAGACAACCCTTTTATGTAAGGTAAAAATGCTGTTCGTTTGTTGTGTTGTGCAACACCCTTCTTGATTGCCTAGGCACACTGCATGCGCAGTGAGATCGGCAAGTTTTTGGCCTGGGTCGGGTATTACAGGAAGAAGAGGCGAAGATGGCGGCACCAGGAGGGCCAGCACGAAGATGGATGCCAGGACGACGCAACACCCAATGGAAGAAATCGCCAGACCAATCAACTGCACTGCGGGATTGAAGGTAGGTGGATTTTTTTTTATTTTAGTTCCTCTTTAAGGGGTCTTATCCCTTCAGAAGTATTTAGTATGTTCTTGCATGGAAAGTCTCCAGATTTCTACTTCTGAAGAACCCTCAAAACATTTATTTGGACTCCAACAGCCCCCACTACAACCATTTTTAAAGGTTAGTGGGAAAAAGACCTCTGAACCTAGTGCCCAGCCAGTGAAATGAATGCCCCCCTAAAACACTGTAACGCCCTTACACCTGGGCGGTGTGTAATAAAGCCATGCATGGTGCATTGCTGGGAGATTTGTAAGGGAAGTGGCTCAGTGGTCTGCACTCTGCAGCTCCCTGATATATAATCTCTGCCAGCACTGATAGGGTTAACCTGTGTCACATTACTGTAGGGGTTAATCCTCTGACGTCACATGTATGTTGCATGCACTGACATGGTTACACACACACACACACACACACACACACTGCAAAATAAGAAACAGATCTGTAGTGCAGACAATGCCTGGGGGTGTCTAACGCCATGGAGAATACTGTCACCTAGGAGACGATTCCAGTCACCTGACCAACAACCTGCTACACTATGACCTACACCTACTTTCCCCACTTCCGCCTTTCAGGGATCACATGGCTGGATGACATCACAGAGGTCCTTCAGCCCTCTTAGGCTTTTCCCTTCCGGCTTCCGGCCTTGTAGAGAGAAGTGTCTGCAGAGAAGTGAATGGGAAGTGGTGTGAGGGTGACAACAGGGAGTCAGTGACCCCAGGCAGAGGTCTGTGCTGGGGGTGGGAAGGGGCTCCTCTGTCTGTAGTCCTGACATGTTCATCTTCTGGGCTCTGTACATTACAGAGTGAGGTGTCAGCACACACAGTGCAGCTCCCAGCACACCCACTGATCTCTATTACTGTGTGAGGAGGAGAAGAGACATCAACAGCCTCATCCTACAGGGCTGCCAGCTCAAATCCTCAGGGACACAGCAAGGTAATGTGTGCACATGTGTCATGTCTGTATACATATATGTGTTGTGTGTGTGTGTACATGTGTCATGTCTGTATACATATATGTGTTGTGTGTGTACACGTGTCATGTCTGTATACATATATGTGTTGTGTGTGTACACGTGTCATGTCTGTATACATATATGTGTTGTGTGTGTGTGTGTACACGTGTCATGTCTGTATACATATATGTGTGTGTGTGTGTGTGTGTACACGTGTCATGTCTGTATACATATATGTGTGTGTGTGTACACGTGTCATGTCTGTATACATATGTGTTGTGTGTGTATATGTATATATATGTAAGTATGTTTGTGTTGTGTGTGTGTGTGTGTGTGTGTAAATGTATGTCATATGTGTCGTGTGTGTGCTTGTGTCAGAAGTTGTAGGTGGGTGGCAGCCTGTGTATCGTGACCCGCCCAAAAACAGCCGGATGGTCACCAAAAAGTGCCAGGTGGTGCTCCCAGCTAAGAGAGTCTGGGCAGAACACTGTATGTGCATATATATATTGTGTGTGTATGATGAGTATACATATATCTGGTTGTCACTGTTTATTGAGGTGGAATATAATCTTCCATACAATCTGCAAGCCTTGGGGCAGAATACAAATGCAGTAAATTGCACCACAATGCACAGAGATTTGCGCTGCTCATTGTTGTGACATTGGCCCAATATTCACATAGATAGAGGCCACAGATAGAAACGTTCTGTGTTACTGAACGGTCCTTGCTTAATGAACTCCTCGGACCCGGCACTTTATGTTTATCACACACTATACACACAAATTCCAATGGCACCTGATAGACATCCAAAGGCTGCAATGTATAGTGAAAGTTCGGTCATCCTTATCTCTGTACCAAGCATGCAGCTAGTGATGTCTGCAATGTCTGACTTTCCATCCCGTACGCCTCCTATAAGTTTGGAGTAGAAGAGGATGCCAGGTTCACTTGAGCCTTTCACTTAAAAGTAAATGTTTGCAGACTTTAGTATTTTCCTCCTCAGCAGGTGACAAGTCCACCCTTCACCCTCCTGAACATTAATGGCCTTCAGCAGTATTGTCACATCTACACCTCCAGGGGTTTTTGATGCCGGTGTCCCCCTTTGTGTGCAGGGTTCCTCCTGCTGGTCCATGTCACCATTGTGCCCGGCAGTGATGGGACCCCTGGAAGATACAGGATTAACATTCACAGGTTTTTGTTTATACGGCTTCTACAGCAAAGCATTTCTCCCTTATTGGTGGTGAGGGGTGACACATAAAGGTTTCATCTTCTTGGTCAGCAGAGACAGGAGTATAACTGTGACATCAGATGGAAGCGTGCAGAGGGGGGCACGGGTAACAAACACATCTACAAGTGTCATTGTTCATGAAGACCACAGAGTGAGGTCTCATGGCTGCCGGGCAGGTAAGTATTTGGAGTTCATACAGAGCCTCTATGCCTGTCCACATTAACATTACTCTGTATTGGACTCATAATAGCTCACATTCTGCTTCTGATATTTACCCCTCCACCTGAGTAATAATACATAGACAGCCGGTGAGCAGAACAGATGGGTGAGGACACTCCCAGAGCCCAAACTGGACACAAGTACTACGTTTTCCCTGCCATGCAGAAAGTGGTGAACCTGATGGTTCCTGTGATATACACATGTTAGTGATCATGCTTGTTCCTCCCTTGCTTCCTTTTCTGTGTAAGTTGCTTGTTATACTTAAGAACAAAACTTCTATCCTGGCGTTGCTACTTCCTTCTATATTGGCCTCCCATCTGCTGATCATCTTCATATTCTGCTCTGTTCTGTGTGGGAAGTTACTTCTGCATTTCAGTCACGTTGTAGCTGGTCATACATAAGAACATATTAACACGTCCTGTCTGTGATTGTGGTTTGCTGCAATATAGAACATTTCATTGGAAAGAAAATTGTGATTATTTTAGCTTTTAAATGTGCATGGATAATGGATGTAGCTGTTAATAATATCAAACTTATCTTCAAAGAAAGTGTTGCCAGGCTTCTGTCCTAATTCTAGGCTATGAGAGTGCAAAAGCAGCAGAAGAAGGTCAGCTGTGGCTACAATGAATTCTGAATGATCTCTGAAACAATTAGGTCTGTCACTGCCTGGGAGCATTTAGACCGGTCTTATCAATTGGGATGACTTTTTATTATCTTTGCAAAATGCAAAAATCATTAAAGCATTAATAACCTAGAAAGCTGACCACTGTCTTCTGCACCCAGCATCTGGGGAAGGGAAATCACGTGGCACGCTCATCGGTCATACATTTTATTTGGTGTAATCTGATGCCTAGTGTATTTTTATCTTGTTGTCAGATATCTTTTTATCTGTGTATAGTAAATAGGAGTGAGCCCTTAATGATGAGCCTTCTGGTATTAGAATTTCATAATACGTAATGACATTGTGTTTCATCAGAAGTGTTACTGAAAAACTTCAGTTGTGAAGCAGAAAGTCTCTTCGTTATGTCTGTTTGTTAATTTTGCAGACCGTTTATGTCAGTAAACCCCATATCTGTGATGTAAGTCAGTTCCTCTTCTCTGCCAAGTGTCAGAGCTCTTCGCTGCCTGGCTGTTTACACTGTCGGTCTGTTTGCATTGTCACCATCATGCCACTTCAGGGGTTTCAGCAATACCTGCTTTGCCTGTTTGCAATCCTGCTTGAAAGCACTCGCACTGCTGACGTCCTATGCCTTATAAATAGTTATTTCAGGAAATTGAAATCCTATGTATACCAGTGTGTGTTGCCTTCCATGACTTTCTTGTGTAAACTGCAATCATAGTGTTTGTCTTGCGTATCTAAAGTTTGCATGTAGTGCTATTGGTAAGCTGTAAAAGGATAGACAGACCTCTTATTTTGTTCTTTAGTCATGAAGGGGAATATAGGGGAGAAAGAGATACAATACTAGTTACCTAAAAGCAGTATTGCCACTTCTGCACACAGTAGTAAAATGCTGGGAGCTGAAATACATATGTGTACTGTTCTGCCTTCATCAATCCTTTGTTTCTGGACTCTTCATTCCACACCATCATGTCTGTCCCGTTGAGGGATATTACTGACTTGCAGAGTTGTAGGAGGGAAGTGGCTGGCAAAATTAACAAATCCTTTGGCAGGTAAAACAATATTTCTGCCCTGTCTTTAACTTGGATGGTGTCCAGTGTAGGAGAAGGAGAACTCACATGTACAGCAGTTTTGTGGATAACATTCAGATTTCTGGGAACTGGTGACTTGAATACAATGTGCCATTTTGTTTGTTGATTTATGTGTGACTTGCCAGCTAATATTTAAACACATGATCTAGAAATTTACATTATTCTTTGTTGAAATAACTTTTTTTTTTTTGTTGTTGTTACAGGATGCATGCACAACTGTGGTGTCTCTGCTTAGCGGTTGTATCCGTCATTGCTGATGATGTTCTTGTAGATGATTGCATCCTGACAGGTGGAGACAAGAAGTCCTCAGCAGAGCAAGCTCTCCTCCGTACATTGGCTCCGCTGCAGAACAGAAAGTAATAATTTAAAGATATTGGTTGTTTAAAATGCCTCTGTAGAACATAGGGAATGTGTAAGGTTGTTGTCTGTGTTTACCAAAAAACATTCACATATGGTTGGCATTTCTGTATATGGTTAAGAATATATGGGAGAGCGTGCTTAGTGTACTTGTCTGGTGGATATTGGTACTGAATGTTCCTGGCTTGAGAAAAGAACAAGTTTCCTCTGCTTCTCTTCAAAACAGTTACTTACCTCTTATCTTCAGGTACCATTAGACAAAGCCATTCAAAGTTTGATGCTAGTGAACCAACAGAATGAGATGTTAATCAACTTAATTCCCATAAATTCTGCTGTCACAACTTTGTGTAGACCCTAATAATTTCAATATAAAACCCTTCAGAACCAGAGAGATGACTGGAGCCTGCACTTTGAGGGTTGGTACATTGAAAGTGTGGGTTGGAAGACTTAAAATGATGGCCAGGCTGTCGAGCCTTAGGTAGTAGAAAATCGGGCGGTTGGCCCCTTCAAATATAGTAATCTGCTGCTATGTGTCCAGGAGCAGCAAACCACACCACTGGTTAACACATTTGCATGCATTGCTCTTGTGATTGAGGATCAGTTATTCTTCCAGAGGAAGAAAATGAACCACATGGCCAGAATTGACTTGTTGTTTCCCGAAACCTAGCCACAACCACATGCAAACCCCATGGAAGAAATGGTTCACCAACCGCTCACTTTCACTGGAATGGAAGTGGTGGGAACTTGGCGCAGCCTGCAGTAGAACGCAGTGGTTTTCCACAAATCTGAAATGACTCTTAGTGTGTTCTATTTGATACTCGTTTAATGATAGTTCATAACAACTAAAACCAGGGAAATACTTTTTTATTTTTACTTTGAATTAGTGTTTCTCCCAGACTGAATGCTATAGACTGTTTTGGCATTTATATATCTGATATTTGTTAATATTTTGTTAAAGCAGCACCAGAACCTGACATTTTATTTTCTGCGTCCAGGTTTGAGACGAGCTCTAAGGAAGGTGAAGATGCCTATGTATATACGTTTGTAATGTGTGGCCGGGTCAATAGCAGCAAAAGCACAAATGAAGGACTGGTTCAATCCAAAGTCGGGTCATCGGAAACTTCTGTTATTGGTCGAATCAATGACACCCACATCCTCAGTGGAAGTAAGATTTAGATTCCTGTTTAATGTAATGGGCATTCATTTATACCATCTGAAAAAAAGCAGCTTCATACCCATACAGACTGTTTTCTCTCATTGTTGGCTTCAGACTAGGCCTGGCAACCTCACCTCTCTGGCCCTTTATGATCATCTCATCTTTTCTGTAGTAATCTGCCATAAACCTATCAATTATTGATGCCTGTAACGATCCATTGATAAAACAGTCAATTTATTAAAAAGCATGTTCAGAGGACAGCTCTGCAGCAGCAACAATTTTACATTATTACTAACTTCTTCCTGACTAATCTGTAGAAATTTCCAGCACAATAACACACAATGAAAGAACAATACTTTGTGTTCACTGTAATGCAGGAAGCCCCTACTAACTATTCATGTCTGCTCTGGTCACTAGTAGCAATCAAGAACTAATCAGAAAAAAATGATTCTGCTAAATTTGGTTTGAGCATCTAGACTTTACAATTTGACCAGGAGGGGCCTAAAACAAGCATGGTCCTCATTGCCTGCATTTATTCTTTCACTTTAGAAATGCAGGTTTTATAGCAGATTTGTCTCTAACATTACCTTATTATGTCTGTGCTGCAGCGGATTGGATCATGCTATTCTACAAATCCGGAGACAAATATGACGGTCACTGTGATAAAGAACCAAGGAAGGCGATGGTCATGATCTCCTGCAACAAGAACACATTGGGGGTATGCTCTTCATTGAAGTTGAAAGGATGGGAATTCTTAATATGATTAATTAAATGGAATATTCCTAACAATGTGAACCTTGGGCAAGCAATGCTGCTGCTGCTGCTGCTGCTTTCAAGAAGAAGGTTAAATAGAACACTGCTTTACTATACTCTGCTTCTTTCCATCAATTGCAGTTGGAAGGGATGAGTTTTATCTGTGTATTATTGTCAGTTAAAGTTTTTTTATAGTTTTGTTTCTTGTCTATGGATTACAGTATCCAATAAAACAAAAACTGGTTTATGTCTTACTTTATCTTAAGTAATGACAAATTTATCAATCAATACCTGATTAACAGATATGGTAAATATGCTCTAATTACGGGGGTTGTACAGGAATGAGGTCTGGAGAGCTCGATTCAACAAGGAAATTATTTAGTGGAAGTGAGACGCCAATAATTACCAAAACTGGAATTGCTTGGTAGTTAGGTTTGTTGGATGGAACTGTCTTTTCCCCATAACTGTTTAGCTTAGGCCAAAGTGTGATTCGACACATTGCTGGATCACCCAGGTTGTCCCATAATAGTCCATTTTCTCCAGCTTTAATTAATCAGACTCCTTATCTGATGGCGTTTGTAGTCTGTAGCCATTCTGAAGGGGCATCCTGAAGCTTTTGTAGCTCTGCAAGTAATTAGGCAATCACAGGCGATTCAACCCCACATCAAAGTGTCCCTGAAATAAAAAGCAGAAAAAAAGTAGGGGACAAGCTCTTAAAATTGCAAAACTGCAGAAGCCTTACAAGTACTATAGATACAGCTGAAATCAAAAGACTTTGCTCTTCCAGGTAGAGTTGGCATAAAGTCCCACACCTGACATCTCTAATAGCTCAACGCTGCAATTAGACGCAGTTCAGGGAGGCAGAAAAGAAAATGCGAGGTTCAGCAGAGGAACTGTTTCAGTATTGCCTGCCACAACTGCCCTGTATTTGGTGTTATTTGTAGAATTTCTAAAGTTGCTACAGGTTTAGGTGCCTGCACTTTATACTTATTGCATTTTTATGTTTGATTTATTGGTTTTCGGATGTTCTTGGTTTCTTCAAGCCATTGGTTTGCCAAACCTTTCATTCTATTTGACCCATAATACAAGCAAATCACACAGTTGCCCAGGCTAATAGTATGATACATACGTAAGACAGTGCTGAGCTTGACAGGTTTACAGACCATTTTAGAGATTA
Source organism: Pyxicephalus adspersus (assembly GCF_032062135.1). Taxonomy (NCBI): domain Eukaryota; kingdom Metazoa; phylum Chordata; class Amphibia; order Anura; family Pyxicephalidae; genus Pyxicephalus; species Pyxicephalus adspersus. The sequence continues at coordinate 17,113,494 of NC_092867.1, read as the reverse complement.
CCCGAATATTACATGGTAAAATCTATGTCCTTTTTTTTTTACTCATAGGATGGCTTTACGATAATTAGTGAAGAGAGAAACAAGTCGAGGGATTGTTTCTACTTGTTTGAGATGGACAGTAGTCTTGCCTGTCCACCAGAAGAATCCCATCTCAGTGTGGGCTCTATTCTACTCATTGTGTAAGTGGCAAACTACAGAAAATGTTACTCTAATGTTTATTGATGACTAAAGTACCCCTGGTGCCCCTTATGAATCCTCCAGAATACAGCCTTCTTCCGGTCCTTGTGGAACTGCAATATCACAATAGCACCTTAGGATTTGTTTATGTACCTATATTCTTTGCTATTTAGTGTGTGATGTAGCATTTCACGTTTTCACTCTTCTTTTTCCTAGGTTTGCAGTACTACTTGCTGTTTACATCATCGGTGGATTCATTTATCAGCGCTTTGTTGTTGGAGCTAAAGGGATAGAGCAGTTTCCTAACATTACTTTTTGGCAAGAGTTTGGCAACCTAGTAGCGGTGAGTATGGTATTGCATTGGCCTTGGCTGATTTCCTGAGCAGTGAATGTGAAATTATAGGCGGGTTTGTTTATGATGACAGAATTGGTATATTCTTGACACCTGTGGAATAGTTCTTGAGTAATATCTTTTGCCTGACTCTTATGATCTTCTAAAAATTGATTTCTGTCTTAATGTGAATTAGAAAAACTACACAACCCCAAAGTGCAGTCGCCCTGTCCAGTTTTCAGTGTTCTCCCCGGCTTCTTTTAGCTGGGCACACCACCTGGAACTTTTCGGTAACCACGGCTGTTTTTGGTGGTTACTGAAAAATTTGGTCACAATACACGAGCTGCCACCCAGCTTAAAAAGATTTCTGGGGAGAATACTGCAGGTGATATACAATTTGTTACTTCCAAACTGAGTGTCAATTTATAGTACACTTGTGGTCTACCTGCTTTATCACAGCTGCTGTAAACTGTCAGGTCCATGTCACACTAGGGATCTATCAGCAACTTGCCAGAGAAAAGAGAACAGTCATCTGCTCCTATGGCATAATTCCAGGGTGGTGAGTGTAGTGTTTCGGCCAGCAAGGGAATGACTCTGTATGATCAGGTGACTGTTTAGTGATTCTGTTGCTGACGGAATTACATGTCTGACCTGTAATTAAACCAGCTAACTTTTTTTTGTATTTTCTCAACATTCAAAGCTGATTGCATTACCCAGCCCAGTTTATACCATAGTCACAGTTTGGTACATTTGTCAGTGTCAGTGCAATAAAAATGATTTTAATTACCAGTGTGTTAAATTTACTTTAGGATGGCTGTGACTTTGTGTGCCGATCTCGACCTCGTTCTTCAGAAACTGCTTACCGTGGAGTGGGAGATGACCAGCTTGGGGAGGAACCAGAAGAAAGAGATGACCACCTTCTACCTATGTAAAATCAAATCCCCTAAGACATCCCCTGATGTGTTACAATTGGAAGAAACCACACACCTTCTACCACATTCTTCCCTGCTGCTTACAACTTTCTTTTTTTTTTTTTTTTATCAAAGCTTCTCCCCTGTCATGTGGGCGCAAGTTCCCGCAGCACTTATGTGCTGCCACAATTTGTCCTGGGAAGAGATCTTTAATCATTTGTATCTGAGATTATAGCCAGGGTTGTTATTAAAGAATCCTAGTTCTTTGCTTCTTGATTTAGAGTAAGGAGCAATGTCTCCTGGTACGGCAGAGGTATTGGCCTTAAAACCAAAAACAGTCATACTCAGGTCATATGATGGGAAACGTGAAGGTGTTGTAAAGATCCTAAATGGATCATACCTATGGGCCAACTCATCCACATACCAAGGAGATAAGTATAGGACTTGTCAGCAGAATCCATCTTCTGTTAGACAGGATAACAATAGATTTTGTGTTTGCCTGGTTATATGACCCACATCCTTTCTTGAATTATTGTATTACGTACTGGACTGCAAATAATACTGTAGGCCCAACTTTCCATTCTAAAAAAAAATAATTTACCTACCTGACATCAGTTTTTATAAAAATCTATTCTATCTTTCTGGCAGCATCTGAAATCACTATCCCATCATCCTGCTTTGCATTCTATTGCTTTTCCTAAAGCTATTTTTGGTTGTTTTCCTTTATATGGGTGTTTATATCTTGTGTGACTACTGGCAAATTTTTCTGGGATTTTTTTTTACAAAAAAAAAGTAAAATGAGAAAAAAAATCTAAATTGGGTTTGTGGTATTTTGTTTCTTTTTTTTTTTTCTTAATCTAACCAACCAAGGACATTTTTGATGCTGTATATGTACCCTGAAGGACAGTTAAGGAGAAGCGCACAAATAAAACATTTGCTTACCCCCTTCTCTTTTATACTGACCTAACATAACCCAGTGTTTCCTACATACTGAAATCTAAATGGCTATAGTCTAACTTTTAATCTTATGTATATCATCTCACCTGCCATCACCTGCACATTACAGCCCCAAAGGCTTCTATAGACGATATCCCAAGGAGCCAGAAAAGCTGTTTAGAACCTATGGATTTGTACTTTGCAGGCACTGGCAGAAGAAACAACCTATGAAATGTAAACAAATGAGAGACTGCAGCCCTTCAAATCTCAGTAAGCGGAGAGAGAGGTTTGGTTTGCTTTGCTCAGTGTAAAAGGGTACTAAGGAAATGTTTTCTTCAAGAGCAGTTATTCTTTTTAACCGTTTATAGATTTTTTATGCTCTGGATCAGGGTTCCTCCAGATATTGCTAGGGGTTCCTTGATCAATGAGCAGTTTGTGCTTCTCTCAGGTCAGGTTAAGTGACACCAATGGTATTGGCTGTCTGTAAGAGTGACATTCTTCCCACTGGACAGCAATGGTGTGTGTGTGCTTTTTCTGCAGGTTTGAAATCCTTTTGTGTGTTTTGGTTATCTGCTTCAGGCTTTTGGGGTGTTTAGAAGAATAGATTGTCATGTGGTGGTTCTTGAATGTGATCCATTCACAGTGTGCATTGTGTTATGTGTGTTAATGACACCACACCACATTTTGCATTTTTTGTGCATTGCAGTATTTGGAGGTAAAAGTGCACATTTTTATGGACACCACTGGTGTAACCATGAACAAGAGTTGGTATGATTTATGTGCTTAGTTGTGAACTGTTCATTCATGCTGGAGAGCTGTGGGTGAGATGCTGCGCCAGCCAGTGGGGGTGGTATGGCTGCGGTTAGGGCTAGTTGACCTGTACAGCTGCTAGAGTGCCACTGTTTTCTTTTTATTTGAGAATTGAAGAGTTTGTATTTCTATATTGTGTGCACTTCAGTCAGAGACCAATTTTATTTTGTCTCTCTGGATTGCAAACTAAAAGGAAACTTTGGCATTTGGCATCATAAGCCCCGGATTGATTGAAGCCGCTGTAATTACTGATTTGGATGTCAGCACAGGTGAGTATGAAATGATTCGTTCTAGGTCTTCCAGGAAATCTCATGTGGGTTGGTTTGACATTTAGATTTTCTGGCTTCTGCTCTGCAAATTATTTTTTTCACTCCTTTTAATCCAACAAGGTGCCACAGTATTCTTACTAAGTGATCTTGTCTGGATAGGATCAGCATCCTTTTGCTCCTGTTGTAGAGTGTCACAGGAAATCCAATATTTTACTATTTGTCACCACAAGAGGTGGGAATTATTCTTTTAACAGGAATAAAATAGTCATGTGACCACCATCTACTTCCTTTCAGTTTCAGTTGTGAGTTTGAATCCTTAAAGGAAATGTAACCATGCAGGCTTTCATTGCCAACAAATCCTAAATTCTGGAAATACAGGCTGTCATTGCTGATTTTTCTTTACTGCTGGAAATGCAACTAGTATACAGATTGGTTCCGATTTGGTAACTTGCATACCTATTCCAGATTGGGACTTAAGGTATTAAAGTTGAACTAAATATAAAAAAAACTGTGAGTGGGGAGGTTGTTTGTTGTACAAGGGACAGGTGATTTACCTTCTGCAATAAAATGAATTTACCTGCCTGTTCACAATTTTTTTAAGCACACTCTCCTCACTCTGTTACTGGTGCCACCATTCTGATCGACCAGGCTAGAATGATCTAAGGTTCATGGTAATTCATTCCCGCCAGTTTAGGGTATGCTGGGATATCCTGCGTCGTACATTGATCTGTGCATGAGCGGATCAGTGTACATTTCAGAAAGGATTGTGAACAGGCAAGTAATATTTTTAGAGGAAATCAGCAGTGGTAGCACTGACAAAGGACCCATTCACACCATTGTCCTGAGGTAACATGAGTTGGTGTGCTGCAGTGCCATCCAATTTTAGTGGCAGCCCAATGCACTGCCTACAAAGTGGCTATATTGCATTACTTTATAGTACAAAGCATGCAGGTATGGCTTGAATGCAATATACATTTAACACACCTGACCAGTGTGAGTGGGCCCTATATGAGCAGCTTCCCACAATGTTATTACTTTATTATTGTACACAAGTTTACCCGTGTACAGACTGAATCAGTGTGTGACACTAGGTCTTCTTTTTAGCATGGGGGAGCCCTGGAAATAACTTTCAGGCTTGGAGAACTCCTATAATTGCTTACACAGCATATCAGCATGAATGTCTCTTACATTGCTGGGAAGTGGGAAGAATGTCACCCTTACAGATAGCCAAAATGATCATTGGTGCCACTTAAACTGATCTGAGAGTCACAAATTGTTAATGATTCAAGGACCCCCCAGCAACCTCCGGAGGATCTCTGGTTGAGAAACACTGGTGAATACCATGGGACGGATTTATTAAAGATCTCCAAGGCTGGAGAGAATACACTTTCATCAGTGAAGCTGGGTGATCCAGCAAATGTGCAATGGATTTCTTCAAAGTCATTTGCTATTTGCTAGAAAATGTTTTAAATCTTGGACCGGATCTATTCCAGGTTTGCTGGATCACCCAGCTTCACTGATAAAAGCGTATCCTCTCCTGCCTTGAAGAGCTTTAATAAATCTTACCCCATGTACACACATAAAGTTCACCATGACAAAAATAAGGTGGAACAAGGACTGATGGATGGAGCCTGGCTACTTGTAGGGACTCAATACCATGATTTTTCATGAGGAATTCACCATTTTAAAAATGGCAAAATAAACCAGGACTGGTTTTCACGAGGACTCACTAATTATCACTATTTTTTCACAAGGAATTCACCATTTTAAAATGGCACAATAAACCAGGACTGGTTTTTCACAAGGACTTACTAATAATTATCACTGATTTTCACAAGAAATTCACCATTTTTTTTTAAATAGCAAAATAAACCAGGACTGGTTTTCACGAGGACTCACTATCACCATATTTTAAGAGGAATTCACCATTTTAAAAATGGCAAAATAATCCAGGACTGGTTTTCACAAGGACTCACTAATTATCACTATTTTTCACGAGGAATTCACCATTTGAAAAATGGGAAAATAAACCAGGACTGGTTTTCACGAGGACTCACTAATTATCACTGATTTTCACAAGGAATTCACCATTTTTAAAAATGGCAAAAAAACCAGGACTGGTTTTTCACAAAAAAACCAGGACTGGTTTTTCACAAAGACTCACTAATTATCACTGATTTTCACGAGGAATTCACCATTTTAAAAATGGCAAAATAATCCAGGACCGGTTTTCGCAAGGACTCACTAATTATCACTATTTTTCACGAGGAATTCACCATTTTAAAAGGAAAATAAACCAGGACTGGTTTTCACAAGGACGCACTAATTATCACTATTTTTCACAAGGAATTCACCATTTTTAAAAATGGCAAAAAAACCCAGGACTGGTTTTTCACGAGGACTCACTAGTTATCACTATTTTCACGAGGAATTCACCATTTTTAAAAATGGCAAAATAAACCAGGACTGGTTTTCACGAGGACTCACTAATTATCACTGATTTTTCACAAGGAATTCACCATTTTTAAAAATGGCAAAAAAACAGGACTGGTTGTTCACAAGGACTCACTAATTATCACTGATTTTCACCAGGAATTCACCATTTTTAAAAATGGCAAAATAAACCAGATCTGGTTTTCACGAGGACTCACTAGTTATCACTATTTTTCACGAGGAATTCATTTTAAAAATGGCAAAATAAACCAGGACTGGTTTTCACGAGGACTCACTAATTATCACTGATTTTCACAAGGAATTCACCATTTTTAAAAATGGCAAAAAAAACCAGGACTGGTTTTTCACAAAGACTCACTAATTATCACTGATTTTCACGAGGAATTCACCATTTTAAAAATGGCAAAATAATCCAGGAGTGTTGAGTTCCTACAAAATTACATGACATTCACCGTTGCAAAAAAAAAAAAAAAAGACTAATTTTCTTTATTATTTTTCTAAACACATCTGAGGCAGTTTATCATATGGCAGATGTATTATACGTTAGTGATTTATGTAACCTGTTATTGTAGGAGGGATACGATGACCATATTGGGGCAGGTAGTTTTGTGGATTGAACTGTAGACCCTATAAGCAATTTCCCTGTACGGAGGTGCAACTCTTCATCATTCCAAAGGTCCAGGAAGTAGCACGCACACATCGCCCTGTCACTCCAGAAGAGGTTTGTCCAGTTCCCTCCTGCAGGATAAGGATCTTGCACATAATGAGCTTTCTGATCCTGGTGAACCCCACTAGAACACAGACTATTATAGAACACACATTTTCTCACAGTGACAAATAAAGGCTGCATACATAATATTTTACAAATGTGGTGATGACTTTAATAAGCCCAAACAACCCTCCTCCTAATTGGTCACTTAAAGCCCCTTGGGATTCCAGACACCTCAATCTGACAGACTGGATGACACACCATCAACTTTTACAATCAAAGGCATGGCCTGGGAATCCCAAACACCAGAACCACTTCAGAATCTCAGCTGGTTCCCGTCAGATACTTGTCCCCTTCACCCTGAGATCATAGTCACAGACACCCCTTCCAAGTTACAAGGGGCCAAATAGGTGATGAGAGCAGGCCGGGATCCTGAAAGGGTTTGGTCTAATCCTAATGAAAACCTGCAATTACTCTGCACTTACAGTAATTCTTATACTTAACTAATCACAGTCCAGCATGGTCCAATGGTCTTCTGCTGATCTACTCTGGCTCATCTAGTACCAACACACACAAGATGAGGCATTACTGTGGCAGGCGCAGCACTACGAGGAGCCTTGTGCGCTGTGGCATTAGAAGAATTATTATCTCTGTCTCTCTTTAGTCTGATCAGACTGTCTTTACTCAATAATTCCTCTAATACCGTTCCATAAAAGTAGTAGGTTTAAAGAGCACAACAAATACTTCAAATAACTTCTTTAATAACTTCAAACTTTCTTCATATAACACTGCTGCTTCTGCAGCAGAAAGTCTATGAACAAACATGTGTTGAATGAGGTATCACAAAATGATGGTTGAAGTTGGTTGGTTAGTTTGTTGGTTTGTTTGTTTGTTGGTGGAACTGTTAGCAAACACATGAGAGGTTCAGCATACAGTCCCAATCACTATTAAACTACAGGAATCTATATAACTGCATTAAATACCTTTTTTGGCCTTTTGTCTACTTCTATGGAACTCTGGCTGTTCTCTTCTCTTCTCTTCTCTCTCTCTTTCTGTTAGCACGCTGAATACAGCCTGGTTTGCTAGGGAATTTCCCCATAGGCACAGTGTAAGGCTGGTTGTGATTGGTTGAGGCCTCTGCATAGTGTAAGACTGTGATTGGCTTACCTCTTCTAGCTAGATAATGACTCTTAATAGTATATTTTCCTTTTCTGCCTATGTTAACAAAATGCATATATAACTGTTATAGACATTCACAACCATAAAATACAGTGATAACTCTGCGTCTAGCTTAAACATATGAATATGAGCCGTATAGTGGGGTTATTGGCAGGTTTAGGTGTATACAGAATATGCTGCACTAATAACCTAGGACAGGTTTTAGCTGGCCAGCTACAATTACAGCCACACGTGGAACAGCATGGCTGGAAACCGATAAGAGCAAAAAGTTAGACTTCCTTCCTTGGATAACTTGATCTAGATCATTTAATAGATCACTGCCCTATTCTGCCAAAAGACTGCACAAAACAAAAGAGAAACCAACAGAACGAACCACCAGCTGCTGCAAGGCGGTTATTGCATCCTGGCCAGCAGAAAACACTGCCCTACCCACATTGTAGCTTTGCAGACTTAAGGATTCCATACTAACCATACAACTTACTATCTGACTGTAGTGTTGTGCAATATTTAGATTTACCAAAACTATGGGATACCACATTGTAGATCTACAATGTGGTTTTACAGCCAAATTGTAAAGTGTGTAACATGCTTTCCCTGATCACCAACACTTTTTGGGTGTGACTATTGCCACCAAAATGTAGACACAAGCATTATTATATTGTACGAAGGACAGGCAATATCCATTCTACAATAAAAATAAATAAACTAACATGCCTGATCTTGCACTCACCTGTTCTCGCTCAGTCTTTATTCGATCTTCCAGTGGGTGTCGTCTCCTTGGTTGGCTGGGGTGATGTAACGGCTCTGCATGCATGCGGGAGTTCATTCAGTAGTACCCAGAGCTGTTGTGATACCTGGCATATCCAACATCCTACATTGAGCTGCAAATGCAGCCATCCTTCCTGCAATAAAAATCCTGCCTGCAATTTGTTAATGCAGAACTAAAGTTTCACTTTACATTACAGCAAAAACCTCTCCAAAGCTATTGTCTGCTTAATGCACCCTGAACAGACCTCTGTCCCAGATTTCTGTCACTGGAAACAATATTTAGTGATTGCTGGTGACAGGAGAGCGAACAAGTGCTATACACACTTCTGTTCTATGGGCAAAGGCTCTCCTCCACAGGTGCTTGGTTGTTCATCAATATGCCATAAATGAATGATGTCAGGGGACTGCTGTACATATGCTAGGTTTTCTACAGTTTCCTCAGACAGGACACAATGGAAAAAATCTGCAATAGAAAACCTTTAGAAATATAACAACTCTTTCATTTGGGGAAGGTTAAAACTCCTGTAAACATGCAATTGTATCCCTATTGCAGATTTTGCTTCACTTCCTGTCTGATTAAACCATCATCAATATGATAGCAAGTGGAGGAGCTCCTGAGAGCAGTAAAAGCCTGAGAGCGAATTCAACAATTCACCAATTATAGGGTTGGACATGCACAAACGTTTTTCAGTCAAGGTTACTTTTTGTGTCAGATTATAGAGGACAATTATCTAAGAACAACATTCAGCAAGATCCATAGCAACCACTCTTCAGCAATGTTCATTTTTTTAACTAATCATTAAATATCCTGACAAATCATCCACTACTATAAACAAATAAAAAAATGTAGCCCTAAACACACTCAATCTGCCTCAGACATGAATGCTTTAGCGGGGACCACAATGCAGAAAAAACTAGTGGAGGGGACCCCAAAACCACATTCCTAATTCATACTGCAAGTCACCCTTTAAAGAGCAGCCAATCACACACTGCAACACAAGACTATATCAGGGAGGAAGAAATCCTAATCTAATCCAATGCTGTGTTTTGAAAGTAATTAAATGAAAGGCCATCAAGATATGGATCAGGCCATGGCACTGCCAACCAGAGAATTACTTTCAGGTAAAGGTTAGAAGTCATCATAAGGTAAGCTAACCAAAATACAGGAAATAGCATTCTGTCTTAATCCTATTCTGTACATCGGTTAGAGAATTCAGTCCTAAACTCTGTGCAGAAGTCAAGAATGCGGTCAATGCAAACAATCTTTTGTGACTGACTCCAATCACAGATGAGCACGCACTGTACACACAGATTTTTAAAACTAAAAAAAATTGTAACAAAAAACAAGTCCCGCATACAGCAACTAATTACAAAGCATCAAAGTAGTGTTGCTGCACATTTAGGCCACTATGAGCAAAAAAAAAAAAATCTGATGCCGCATTAATATATTGCTGTATATTTGGGACATACCAGCTACTTTTTCGATTGGTATCTAGACTAGTATATAAGTTTCTGTGCAGGTATGACTCCTATGCCATGTTTGTTTTAAAATGTATGTCTGGGCAAATACTGTACTGGATATATTTTTTTCATTTTGTCCAGACATATATTTTAAAACTGCAATTTTTTTAATTCACTACAAGCTGACAGCATGTCATTTCTTCAGTGCTGTATGTTGACAACACTCACATGACAAATACCATGGCATAGATTATATGAACAGAGTTAAAGCAGAATATTCATTTCAGACAACTCAGTGTCAAATGGCTACATTAGCAAATACTAAACTGGTGTTTCAATGAAATAAAAAGAAAGTGTGTGGTGGTGGACATATAGAACACACAGGACAATTATCCACAGCTATTCCAAGATCCCTATTACAATAACAATCACCAAGATCCAAAGCAATGATTCTTTTATTCCATTGTCTTCAAGTGCTGACAAAATGTAACAAAACAAAAAGGGACACATTCACTTCCCTCCCACCACTGCAATATTCGCTGGCCAACAGTTTCAGCATCCTAAGATCAGTGATAGGCTGCAGGCTGAGCTTTACATAAAAACCTACAGGGAAAAATATATATATTTATATGTGTTAAAAACCAAGAGGAAGAAGAAAATACAAAAATGGAAAAAGGAAGCCAGTTCTGCAAGAATGGTCACAAAACAATAGGGCAATAAAAGAAGAATTAAAGAAGCTGTAAGATCAGAACATACAGAACATACAGACCGAGCTGTGAAATTTTACTGGGCTGACAACCAGCAACACACTGTTCTGTGCTTATTAATGTGCTGGAGTATACAGAGGACTCATGGCTGGCTTGTGATAAAAACAAACACTCAGGACACCTAAAATCAGCCATTTTGTGAGCTGAACCAGTTTTTTTTATTTATTTAGAAGTCCTTGGTAGGCTGGCAGTATGTGTTCTCGTAATTACTGGATCAGTTCTCAAAAAGGCTAGGGACATCTAGACCCCTTTATATGATAAAATCAAATGTGTCAATGTGTCATATTTGAAAATAGGTCACTGCTTTAAAAACACCACTGTATGGTTGTAATGTGAATGAACAACATTTCGATCACTCCTGGGCCACAAACACAATACTGGGGCCCTACAAGGTGCCCTGACCAACACTCTGTGCTAATCTGGTGTTGGCTTTGTAATGTATATAAAGCTGTCCACCAAAATACTGACATTTCAATCATGGATGGTTATCAGTAAGCACAATCACCCATTAGTTTTTTTCCAGGGCAATTCCTGGATCAGAACACTTCAAATCTCACTCTTGTAAAAAAAAAAATAAAAATAAATAAATTTAGAGAAAAAATGCAAGACTGAGAATTCCACTTACTGCTGGAGTCTCTGTGATTCAGCCTGCTGGAATCTACCCAAAAGAGAAATGGATGGACCTACCTAATAAATGCTGCTAGCAAGGAAAATAATTGCCTCCACTCTGCAGGCACATTTACATTTTATACAACACAAGAGGAGGGTGCTGTGTTAGCTAGTCCATCTGCAGCACAGCACGAGCAGGGATGTTTTCATAATGAGATGAGAATTATTAAGGCTCAGATCCCAAAGCTGGGGATGCTGGTGCACACAGGGGCTCAAACACTGTAACTAAAAAGGGTGTAGAAATGGCCCTGCCACTAGACGGATCAAAAGGCAGTATTGCATGCCGCAGTGATGTACATGTAAGACGAGCATGTCCAACATACCGAACCATTGCATATCTGTGCAACAGACCAGCGTACACTAGGCACAAGGAAAATACAGTGTGGACATGTCTGAATGACCAGTCTCTACAGCAAGCGTCAACGGGGGATCTCACTATATACATTCAGTCGTATGTAGAAATGTGTGCATATGATACGTCAGTAAAAGAGGCCCCTGTACCTGCACAGACCAGTATATTTACAAGTACGCTTTCATCTGTATACTGGCTACAGATTTGCTACATGTACACAGATTGCTCTCTGCTGCTGCTTGCATCTACTTGTAATACTCACTTAGGCAAGTATTGTCTAAAATGTACAGAACATTAAACTTCACAAGGCTTAGCCTGTAGTTATTGTCTGCACATGCCTGTAGGCAGGCATGGTACCTGAATGACCAGATACAAACGTACAGAAGATATAGATATATATTTTGAGTAATAATGAATAAATGGTAAAAGAACTTGGAGCGTAGGGGAGTGTATTAGATGGTGTCCGGTAGTGGAGAAGAATGCTGTTCCTCTCTCTTGTCAGTTTTGCTCTACTGCTTCCCTACACAAATTTTTGAAGGAATATCAGGGGGGTAACTGTCCAGTGAGTCATCCATTATCTCCTTCAAACCCCTTGTGCTTTGTAGGGAAAAAGCGGTCAGTTAAGTCTCCTTTAACAGGTTAATTTTGGCGCAGATTTTCAAAGCAGGTCCCAGTTTAATATTCAGGGCACTCATAAGGTGTTCCTCTTTCAGAAGTAACAAAGCTTGCCCGTCAATTTCTTGAGACCGAAAGTCTTCAGCTAGGTCCTGGCATCCTACAGAAAAAAAGGGACAAAATAGAGAGCTTTTTTTTTTTTTTTTTTTCAGATTTCAATTTACAACAAAGCACAGACTGCACATACAGTTCATTGCAAGATGCTAAGATTGATACACACACACACACATATATATTATATATATACACACAAACACACACACACATACATAGCTAGCATACATAGGTAGCATACATACATAGCTTTAACCCCACTTGTTCAACATACCATTCAGGTTCCCCATTTCTTCAATATTTCTGGTGCCTATACCTATAATCTCAGAATACAGCTATTGAAATTAAGTCACACCTTGTAATGAGGATATGAACTCGTACACCTCCTCTACACTCCAGCGACTGGGATTGCTAGACAGAAACACTGGATTGATCCCCAAAAGTTCTGAGCTGGAGGGTCCACTGGTTGGGGTACTTCCATCCCTCTCTGCGTGGGGTGTCCTACAGGAGGGAGGGGCTGGAGAGGTGGGGGAGAACGCCTCATCATAGCTGGAATTATCAGAACCACGGCTGGAATCCTCCTGCAACAAACAACACAGTATATATGGGCTAATCTTGTCTAACCAAACAATTCTACAAATAGTAACTAATTGCAAATGGGATCCCTGAATGTAGTACCAGTTTACTAACTCTTGGTTATGGACTACATGGCAAGCTCAGCCATAAAACGCTTAAAACGTTGTAGTTTGTCCCTCAAAAATCAGTGACTGTTCTACAGCACCCCTTGCTTTTTTTGTTTTTTTAATTTAAAAGAAAAAGCCCTATTTCTTCAGCTATGGCATTGGTAATAACACAATAAAATCAAAAGCTTGCAAAAAAAGATAATACACCGCTCCAAAGTTCTGCTCTGTGATAAATCAGAGTCTAATTGTGCAGAAAATGAAGTTTACTAATTTTTAAGATGGCTCCTATGAATATACCTAATACTTGTTTTATTATAGATTCACTGTCAAAAGTTTTCATACCTCTGTTACCCGCATTCGCTTCCCCTGAATCTTGGCCCGTGCAATCTCAGAACTGTTTCTTCGTGGGCCACGTCTGCGAACCCTCACACCTCCTACCTCCTGAAGATCCTTTAATTTCTTCCTTTTGAGACGGAACTGGTGACTACAACTTACATTGTATCTGGGGGAAAAAAAAAGATTTGAAGTCTCCATAAGCCAAGTTAAATACATATATACGTTAAAGTGGGAAGTTTTAGTTACCTCTTGGCACAAGTCATTGAACAAAACCTCTTTGAACCTCGAAACTGATCTGCTGGAGCAAACTTTCCACAGTATTCACACTTTAACAGTTTGGAGCTACAAGAATCTGAAGCACAGAGAATTATTACAATACATGTAAGGTTACAGTGGAGTTGTATAACCAGATAGAGATGCAAGCTTCATTAATTTGAGTATTTTTTTAAATGAACTTTTAATAATATGGAATTTAAAAGGTGAAAGATATTTTGAATAAATGTTTTCCATGGTGCAAATGAAAATGATCCCCTTACATACATACCAGAAATCTTATTACCCCCCATGTGTGGAGTCATGCAAGATTGAATCCAGTGTAGTCTAAAAACATTATCAGTGTTCTTGGCAGTAACTTTTGGGCCTGACATTTTTTTTTACTAGATGTTTGTATGTACTCTTTGTGAACTATAGCTCTGTTATGGAGATTATGGGAGGTAAAGGTGTTTATAGTAAATATTTCTGAATAGGACACACAAACTATAATAACAATGGGGTACAACACAACCAAATAAGTAAGTGCAACATGACATAACAAAGCCAGGAGAAAAACAGACATACCGCTGATATTCTGGTCTGGTGTAGACTGAGGGGGAGGACTCTCTACTGGAGGCAAAACTGTAACAGTCGCAGGCACCTTCTCAGGGTCCTTAGGTATTTGAGGACTGCCAACCTGGAAAACAACAGACATGAACAAAAACTGTCCTCCACCCATGAAGCATCTATTTCCATGAGAGCTAATGTAAATCACCCTGAGGATGAGGAAGGGCTGGACTTGATAGAACCATGTGGGAGTGCCCAGCTTGTTTTCCTTAGTGACAATATGTAAAGAGGCTGCATCAATAAAAGCTTAAAATCCAATGGCAGCAGAACAAAATTGGGTGGCAATCTTTTAAAAAAAAAAAAACAACACACACACAGAACTGTCACCCTGAAACAAAAATCAATGGCTTTAAAGAAAAAGTGGAAAGATAACAAACACTTACATAAATACATATTTAGACATAACTCCGTACCTAAATAATACAATTTTTCTCAAGCAACAACAGTACATAACAGGGATAAAGATTAATAGCTTACAGGAAAGGGTTCTGCTCCCTCCTGGATGACAAAGCCCTCTATAATATGAGTCAGGATCTGTGGCTTCACAATGGCTTGTGGGGGCTTGGAGTCACTGTGCTGACGAGATGTGACGGAGAGGGTAGGCGCACAAGGGGGTGCAGACACAGACAAAGCAGGGGGAACTTGAGAGGCAGCTTCAGACTTATCTGTAGAGAACAGTGTGCAAAAAAATTAAATCAAGCAGTGAATACAAACAACAGCTTTTCACATTCTCCCTGCGAATGCAATATGTGAAAACAAAGAGAGGCTGAAAGAGATGACAAGACATAAGCAAGTAGAATGTCATAAACCTAAAGTGGGAAAAGTACATAAAATAGCAAATAGGCAGCTCTTCATTGCAGAAAAAACATGCTATGCATCTTTAAAAGTAAAACAAACTTACCTTGCCTGTTCACAATCCTCAGTAGGATGTACACCAAGCTCTGCATGCTGAACTTAGTGCACATTCCTGAAACACCTGGATGCTGAAATGAATGAACTCCTGCGCACATGTGGGGAAGCTACATTATTTTGGTCATGTCAATTGAGCACAGCAAGATTATCACATTCACATACCTGCTGGGGTGCTGCTCTCTTCAACCGTTGGTTGAGTATCTGCTGGGGGCGATGCTTTCACTGGTAGTGTTGGAGATTCTTCCCTGTCTTCCTCAGACTCTGCCTTCCGCTTTCCAGCTGCAGACATCTTATTCTAGGAAATAAAATACCTATCAATCAGTCCAACCAAATCACATTGAAAGGATTGACATTAGATCTTTAAAAGGGAGCCCTTGTAAAAATAATAAAAAAAATACACACACAGGTACAGAAACTTAAAGAAACTTCCAACCTATATGGGGGCAGCAATGTTGATCATTTGTAAAGAAACATATATTCTACCCAAAATACAAGGTGTAGTAGTTTTTTTTAATCTAATCTGTGCATAGGATTGCTAATTTATCAGTCAATGATTGTAAAGGCTGCTATGTCAATGATGTAAATACAGATACAATAGTCAAGCACTGATATGTGTTGCTAAATGGTTCAATCAGTCATGAGTGGACTTTACTTTTAAAATCAGACAAAAAGGAAAAGAAGAGGTTCCTACAGAGCACTCACTTGCAGAACTCCATAAAAGGCAGCTTGAGCTTCTTGCACGGAACCAGACACAGCAGTTGGAACAGGCGCAGGAGAAGGAGGCAGTGTCATCTGAGTTAAGGAGGATCCCTGTGAAGGAACTTGAGGGGCTCCTAAAGCTAGTGCTTGAGCAGGACCTTGTTGTCTGGCACCAACCAGCTGTACTGGAATGTGAGGCTGATTAGGAGGGGGTGTGGGGAGTGGTCTGGCACCTTGAGTTGGTTTGGCTGCTAGGTGTCCTTGGAGGTTGAGAGGGGGAACCCCTTTGCCAGGTTGCTTGGGCTGAATGGGCACAGGAGCTTTGGTCTGCAGACTTGTATCAGGTGTCTGCAACATTGGCTGTACTACGAGGGTCTGTTGTGCTGGAGGTGCCTGTAGACCTTGCTGTGAGGCAGCCTGGGGCTGTTGCTGTGCCAGCTGTAGGTGAGCTGAGGCATGGACAAGCTGGGACTGGCGGTGCTGGTGGATGGCAATTTGTTGCTGGAATACCACCTGCTTCTGCTGTAGGACTGAGTGAGGCTGAATGTGAGTGTATGTGGCTATAGAGTGAAAATTGTAAAAACAATGGATAAAGAATGGTGTGTATAAGAAGATAATGGTGAAGAAACAAAGAGAAAAAAGAATAAAAAGTGAGTTGTGGGTCTATTTTTAACAATACAACACAAAGCAAATATTACTTGTTTTTGAAATTCTGAGATTTTCTCTCTAGTCTACCCACTTCCGGAAAGTCCATACCACTCCACCCACTATAGTAGAACTTCATCAATTAGTACAAACGGCACACCACATACTCTGAACGCATAGCAATATACTAAAAACCATGGGTTCTATATGGAAAGTTTTGTCACTGCTCCCTCCCCCCCAGCAATCAACCATGACAAAAATAATTTCGAATTGATTTGACCATAAATTTCACAGAATGTAATCCATCTACAATGTAAGCAGAATTAAATATACTAAATGCAAAATACAGAGCAAGCAAAATCTTAAGTGAGGCTCCTGTAAAGGCCTGGAGTGTCTATTTTGGGGTTTTGCCTGCTCTGATTCACCAGGAATTTTCCTGGAAAGATGGTGACGATACCCATAATGCAGAAAATGGGGGTTGGTGACCTAAAACTCTTACAGTTATATTTTTAGATTTTTGTATTTTACACCTACTAATATGGGGGTCTACATTAGTTTAGGGAAGTTTACTTAAAGAAAGCCTGTTAGGTTGCCTTTATGATCCACAATTCAATACTACTCTAACCCCCCTAGCGGTATTCCCAAGTCTGACTCGGAGTCAGAATTATATATATATATATATATATATATATATATATATATATATATTCGGTGCTATACGATCATTCGTATATATCGTGCAGGATCGTTCGTCGTTCGTTTTCCAACGATAATAATTGGAAGTGTGTACGTAGCTTTATAGAGCTAGTAGGTCATCTCTTGGAGCATAGTACAAATACTGTGTATATGGTTCAGGTTATGCGCCAACAGTTTCACAACATATTTATATTTAGCTCTATTTTGGACAAGACTTGTGGATTAAGAGCAGCTACACCTACAAGGGTTTCGGTTTCCTAAGGGGAGATAATATTTTTGCACAAGACTACAGAAGACACCATACTTTAGCAGACCAAATAATAAAAGCTACTCAAATGTTTAGATGCTTACTGTATCCATACAGCTGAGCACATCGTAACCTTAGTATGTTATAGTAAAATATTATCCTTGGAGGACATGAACCCTCCCGACACACTGCAGATGAACTTATATATGCCCATTAAATAAATTTCAAAATACGGACAGTTAGTTCTTTTTCAAAACTAGATTTTCAGGTTGCTAGCTGTGGAAATATAGATTATGGCCTTGTTTACAAGGATTTTTTACTAGCTTTTAAATACAACATTAAAATACCCCAAAAATATTTGTTAGATCTCTACTGATTTTATGATAATTGGCTAGTACACAAAAGGCATCTTTTGGAAGCCAGAGAAAGTGCTGTCTGCAGCGTTTTGCACTGTAAAATGCGTACAAACACCTCTATTGAAAATAATTCAGTGCATAGGGGTTGTCTAAAGCAGTGGTCCCAAAACTTTTTTGCACAATGGACCGGTTTTATGCAAGAAAAGTTTTCCGCGAATTGGTGTGGCTTGCGTGATTGTCTGAACAAATGGAATGCAGAGAGGACACAGATCTTTCCTGTCACAGTGAACACTGCTGAAGTTTGGTTCAGATAAGCCCATGGCCCCAGATCTAAAGAGTTTTCATGCTTCTAACAGCCTCTTTTAAAGCACTTGGAAAAAAAAAAAAACAATAAACACATGCAAATATTTGTATACAAATGTTGTATAGACTTTTTAAGAAGTCCGTGTAAAGAATATCACCATTTTATTGAGCTGTGGGTTAGCACAGATATACTAATAAACCTTATATATTGATGCACAGGTGGGCATATAATGCCAGTATGCAGAAAACACCCAACCGTAAACCAATACTGACAGCCTCTGGTGGTGAGGCCTCTGTTCTAGAGTTCCCAGGTTTGCAGGCCAGTTGTGGTCATTACAAGAAGAGTGATGCCACATAAATTAATTTCCTGTCTTTTAAAATATCTTATTTGAATGCAGGAAATGGGAATGCAAAACCCCAAAGTAAGGAACTATTGTAAGATAATATCACCACCAGAGTCATTTGGCAAATGACTACGTTTTATAGAAGCCATCTGTGAAAAAAAAATACTATTTTTCCTTGCAAATCACATGCAAGGAAATCTGAAAAAACATTTTTTCCTTGCATATGCCTGGATAGCTGAAGTCCGCAGAGTGTGGCCCCATTCACGGGGCTAAATGAAGCATCCTTTGCAACGGGATAGTTCATTTTGCTACATGAACAGCCTAAATTCTTTTAATAAACCAGTTCCAATGTATCCAAAGTGTGCTTTCATTTCTCTATTATCCGTAGCTTTCGAGAGAATGTTTACCTGAAAAAACAAGGTTATACTTCATACAAACGTTTCCAAGTGTTTATACTTGCCCATATGTAATAGATGAAATTGTCTGTTTCCAATTTACTATATTTTAAAATAGAAAACAAACAAAAAAATGACTTACCTGGTCTGAGTCTTGATGCATGCCTTGGTTCTGAGGTGATGTTACTTCTTGCTGAACAGTAGCCACTGAACCATTAGGCATTAGTATAAGCTGAGAATTCAGAGGGACTCCGCGGCCAAGGGAACGGTTAACTTGTAAAAGATTTCCCAGCTGAGGCTGCTGCTTTAAGAAGATGACAATTAGAATAGTACAGAAATCTACTACAGTTATTTCAATCAGCTTATAATGAACAAGACAGTATTTATGCAGAAATTTACACCGCACAAAACAGACAGGCCATGGAATTACAACTAGTGTGAAGTTTTGTTGCCTCAGGATGGGTGAATAGCGGTCACAAAGGGACCAATACCTTCTATATTGCATAGGGAAATGCAACAGAACAATGTCATCCCAGTTTAATGTACAGCGCTGTGTAATATGTTGGCACTATAAAAACACTGTTTATTAATAATAATATTACCTTTTAGCTACACTACTGTAACCTCCTCCTCTCTGGTATTCCACAAACCCGACTCTTTCCTCTACAATCTATTATGAATGCTGCAGCCAGACTCATCCATCCTTCCCACCGCTCCTGTTCCGCTGCATCTCTTTGTAGGGCCCTACACTTTGCTTCCATTTCACCTTAGAATCAAATTCAAGCTCCTGTGCTTTGCCTTCAAATCCCTACACAGTTCTTGTCCAACTTACATTTCTGACCTGGTAAAAAAAAAATACTCCCCCAGCGGCTCTCTCCACTCCTCCAATGACCTACTAATGACTTCCTCACTCATAACCTCATCTCACCCACAGATACAAGACTTCTCTAGAGCTGCCCCAACTCTCTGGAATGGTCTCCCCCATCCTATTCAGGTTGCTCCTACTTTCTGCTCATTTAAAAGAGCTTTCCCCCACCTACTACAGTGTAAGCTCTTCGGGGCAGGGTCCTCTCCACCTGTATCACTGTCTGTATTCGTCTGTCATTTGCAACCCCTGTTTAATGTACAGCGCTGGGCAATATGCGCTATATAAATCCTGTTTACTAATAATAGTGTGATCTAGGTAACAGCACCTCCATTTACAGTTTTCTTCACTCCACACTGGCTGGCATTATACTTGAAAAATTAAGAGTCTGATTCTACTGTTGAAGTAGCCAAAGCAATAATAAAAAGCATGCAAACCTGGACCTTTTTTAAATGTTACAGTTTTCATGTAAATTGTTAAGTTGTATTTATTCTCATTGGTTCTTTTGTGTTTTCAGTGAACTAGTAAATTCTGGAAGCAAATTACATGTGAAGCAGAAGCTAATACCTTGTACATATTTGCTACAGTTGTATTGGTACAGTAAACACAACAAAGCTTCTAGGAAACTTAGAGCAGCCTTCCTAAAATCTTTAAAGAAATGTTTAACTGTAATATTAAAATTCTGAAAACAGATCCCAATGGAGTGCTGTATTCCAAACAAGCTACCAGCAAGCTTTCTACAAGTAGCAATGACTACAGATTACTGAAAAGCTAATGATGCCACTGGTGGTCACTGGGGGTCTGGTCGGTGCACCCCCGAGCGAGGTCAGGAGAAAGATCCCACTGGGGGGACGCACAGGCTCAGGGAGGTGGGCGGGTTGTGTCCCTGGGCAGAAGCCACCCACTCTCCCATTGCAGGCTCAGACCTATGATGGGGGAGCGGGCAGGGTTATGTCATAATGTCGTCACTCTGGGGGAGGTTTCTACCCCTTTGAGTGACACCCGGCTCTCCGCGCATGCGTAGTCGGGAGCCGGTGATTTTAGTGGTCCACGGACATGAAAAGGTTGGTGACCGCTGCTTTAAAAGGTCTAAAAAAAAAAAAAGGCTGCTCTAAGCAGGTTTAACGCTGCAAGTTGCTTTGTAAAACTGTACATTATGCTTATATGAAAGCTAAATCCTGGTTTTTCAGGTTACAAGGCAAATGGAAAGTCTTTCTGCATTGCAACAAGGTGATACAGACAACAGTCTAGTTTCCCGCTAGAGAAATCTGGAACAGAGAGCATTTACATGCACTAGATATATTTATACCTCCAGTTTTCTCCTTATGACAGTTAAAAGAGGAAGGAATCAGCATGAGAGTCTACTGCTATGTACATACAATAGATCATTTTGACCTGATACAAATGATCGTGATTGTCTTATGTGTGTACAGCTTTCGCACCAACGGGGACAGCCTCTTTTATACTCAATTGCCTCCCCCTCATCCTTTTCCTCTTCTCTACATAGAACTGAACATCGTTGTATGTACAGTGTTGGTCCGCTTTAATATCATGCAAGATCACTGTCAAGATTGTTTCCAGGAACAGAATACAAATCTAATCAGTAATCTCAATTTGTATACAACTTCAATGAAAACAACTTATGTAATCTGATAACTATCTGTGCTTCTTTTCTTACAGAAAAACACATTTATTTATAGCCTAAACCTTCTTTTCAAGTGTTAAATACAAAAATAAAAGGTTCAAAATTTTTTCCATCTGTATTCCCAACTGGGAACATTCACCCTGTTTGATATGATGCATATTGAGTGTGCTGTAGGAAAAAAAATTGTTATTGTTATTGCCAAGACAGAAGGTGATGGGAATTCTTCCATTTCTGACAACTGTTCAAGTAACAAGATTGGATTTTCCCTTACAGTAGAAAGATTCCCTTTACATTTTTTGTTATGATAAGGAAGAGGAATCTCTCCAAACAGAAAAGGACAGCAAGGAAAAAAAAAAAAAAAAAACTTCAGAACACTCTCATGTGTTCTAAATCCCCCATCCCACTCACCCGTAGGTACATTTGTGTTTGGGACTGGCTGAGGGGTGGTGAGCTGGCATTGCTGAGCAGAACTGACTGGGTAAGTGTTGTTGCACTTGGTGCAGTGACATTCTGAGTGCGACTCAGGAGCTGGGCTGAAGAGCTGGTTGATAAACTTGCCTGCTGAAAAGACAAATACAAAAAAATATT
Organism: Pyxicephalus adspersus; assembly: GCF_032062135.1. NCBI lineage: Eukaryota > Metazoa > Chordata > Amphibia > Anura > Pyxicephalidae > Pyxicephalus > Pyxicephalus adspersus. The sequence goes on along the minus strand of NC_092867.1, from coordinate 17,091,379 downwards.
ATTATTAAAAAAAAAAAAAAAAAACTTAGGTTGTTATTAATGTATTAATGATAAACTACAGAAAATGATGCCTGTATTTAATGTACTTACTGATCCTTGGGTGGTGCTGGTCTGCTGATTGGATCCGGTGTTTGGAGAAGCAGCCTGGCGGGTGGCTGCAATGGTGGCCTGCAATTTTAAAACACATAACGTTTAGTATAAGCATAGTATAAATTATGTACAGCACTTTATAGCAGAATTGGCAGGCTACTAAGTTTCCCTAACATCTCCCTATACACAACCCCCAGCCTGAGGAGCTATCTTATGATAGCCGGGTAGCTACTGAAAAGTTTTAGTTGGTGCTGGCTGGCTAAAAGGGGCTGGGGAGAACACTGCATACTCTTAGGGGTATTTCAGATAACTTTAGATGCATTCTAAGGACACACAAAACAATACAAATTTTGGAAATAAACATTTATTACAGAACTCATTTAGGGGTCTGAGAGCTCTGAAAAGATTTTCCCTTTCCAGATTACTTTCTCTAGGCAAGCAATAATTAGTATAGTCATCTTATTTATCAGTGTTTTTAATTTTAAGTTAGGCAACTCCACCTAGCATTGATCAGATGTGAACAGAGTGAATTTAAAATCAACATTGAAGAACTAACATTTGTAAGATGACCCAAACTAACAGTTCAACTAAAAAAAAACAAAAATAACTTCAAGCGCAAATTATATTTGTGTCCAACTTAGACTTAGTCTATATGGACTGTTTCACAGGCATTTAAATGCCCATGTTTGAAACTACCATGCATTCCAATGGGCTACATCAGGACGTTTGTAGGAGGCACATTTTTGAGCGTTTAGCAGTAGGAGAATGCTACTAGCTGCATTTTACACTGATTTTTAAACTGCTTGCAAACACTTTTAGACTCCCATACTGCTTTTAAATGCATTTATGGAGGTTTTTAAGTGTTAAAAAAACAGTCCATGTAGACTAAGTCTAAGTAATGTAACTAAGGCTACATACACACATTCAATAATTGCTGTTGGAAAGGATTTTTTCCAACAACAGAAGACTGGATGAGCGCTATATATACAGCGCAGTTCTGCTCTATGGTTGGGGGAGGGAAGAGAACGACGCTGCGCTCTCTCCCCTTCACTAGTATTACGATCGTTCGTTGACCCGCCAGGACAGATCCATGAACAACTTAAGACAAGCAATGTGCACACGGTGGAGTCTCGTCCGATACTAGCCCTGAGGTGATTATCGGACGAGAATCATCTGACATGTGTACGTAGCCTAAGCCGTATGCCATCGCCTCTAAACACCGGGAGGTACATTATTAACAAGAAGATATGTAAATAAATAAGCTTAATCCATTTTACCTGCTGAACAGCTGCAAGGCTATGAAGCTGTGCATTGCTTAGCTGTTGTTGCAACATCAACTGGTGAAAATACTGGGCTGCATTTGGTTGTCTGTGTAAAGCCTGGAGAGCCTGCAGAGAAAATTAAACATCAAAGATTACATGACACACAGGCCTTGAACTTAACAGATTATCTGCACCTACATTATGGCTCAGGAAAGGATGCTGCAATGTGACCTGGTTAATTTGTAACAAGGATGCTGGACTAGAAATTGCTACACAAACAAAACCAGAAAATTAACACAAAATTTCCTTGCATTATGTTTTACAAATCAAACAATGAGAAATCACTTATGTTGTGTGAGTGTGGTGGCTTTGACTTGACAAGATTAGTTTCAAAAAATTCTGTCACTTATGAGTCTCCACTGAAACCAATGGCCTGCAGCAAATGTTGGTATGAGTTTTAGAGCAATGTTTTTTAAAGTAGTCACATGTGTGCAAGTTCTACTTTCTATATAAGTAAGGGGAAAAGAACTGTTCAGCACAAGATACCAGCTCAAAAATGAGTATTCATAATAAAATAGATTGCCATGGTGGACGTATTAGAGACCTGTTTTAACAAAGCTGCAAAGTAAGAGATATTCAATTGAAAAAAAATATTAAATTAAATGTATGTGTAACTTATTACTGCAGTTCAATCAGTCTGTAGTCAGTAATAAATCTGTTAACAGTTGTGCAGTAATAAGCAGTTAAAGGTAAAATAGGAGCAAATAGAAGAGTTGGACCTCTTTCCTGATTATAGGTCTAACGTCTGATCATGGAGTAAAAGAGACGTTGGTTATAGCAGCATTGGGACAGCATCTTGTATAAACTGGTGAGATCTTTAGTTTATACATAACAGTATCTGCCTTGTTCCAAAGGATTAATTCTGAACCTTAAAATTTTAAGAACTATTCTGTGATCTGACATCGTGTTGCACAATCAATTGTTTGAAACCCTTAGCTCACATTCTAGGACAAATACTAAAAGGATAATCAGTTCATCATAACAAACATATTATTGCTGTAGGAAAAGCTTTTCAGTAGTTCACTCCTATGCACAGATTCAATGTACCAAGAAACACTGAATAATTTCCAGAAGAGTGTACATCTTTTAAGATAAATGACATACCTGAACAGCCTGGCGCTCATACAGAGACATCTGTGAAATCTGTGGACGGGAGCTGGCGCTGGAAGCAGTGCTCCCATTGGTGGAGGTTGAATTCTGTTCACTCTCTGTCTCCATGTTGGTGCCAAGAACTGAAATTTAGAAAACATTTTTTAAATTCACTTGATTTTATGACATTCCTTAAAACCATAAATTATGCTATATACCGGTAATTAGCCTACATTTTATGGCCTGTAAATACCATATGATTTCTAAGCGTTTAGTCTTTTAGTACTAGCTACAACCCCATTAGTTAATAAGGAAAACCTAGAGCCTGGAAGCCATTATAACATGACAAGGTGCAAGGCAGCTATAAAGAAGGATAAAGCCAAGCAGCTTTTAACATTGATATATTTCCTAGGAATCCTTTAAAGGCTTTGTTGGTACCAGGAGACCACCATAAAAAGGGAATTTATGGTATTAGACCTGAAGAGAAATCAGAATACACAGACTGCTGACGTCCAGCTACATCTAACCTAGAATAAGGGAAACAATGCAAAAGCTTAATGTGCCTTCAGAGGTGGCATAAAAACCATGCCCTTCTATTACTGGGTATTGATGCAGAAATGTGGACCTCTCACTTCTGGAAGAACCAGAGCCAGTACGTCACACAAACTGAGGACTACAAATGTTAATAAAGTAAGGTACATTTCAATATAGTACAATACATAAAAGGTTTAGGTTTTTTTCCAGACCGCTGCTGTTTCCTTGTAAATTTATAGATTATAGTCCCCACAGAACAGCAATTTTAGAGCTGCGGCTCAAAGTAAAAAAAAAAAAGACGTCTTTTGAAGGCCCGCTTTCGTTTTCTTGGCCAATCACAGAATATCTCCTATAAGGAGAATACAATACAAAATGTATTGTTCTGTGATTGGCCAAGTAGAGAGCAGAGGGGAACAATAATGTCAGTGCTCATCAAGAACCAAAAAAATAGCAGCTGGACTAAGTAAATTGTAATTTATGAATTTACAGGGAAATGCCAGTGACCTAAAGATAACCTTCATCTGGAAAGGTGGAGAGCAAAGCTTTTTTGTGCAGGTGAATTATTGAAGAGTAAAAAAAAAATATCCTTTAAGCCAGGTTTCCTGCCAAAGCATCAGCTGTACTGGGTAACAAGATACTTCGGTGAGGTTTCTGTACAGATGAACAGCAATCTGCAGCTTCAACATGAAAATGACTACACTGAGCAGATAAATAAGCTTTGCTGCATGAATGACAAGCTCCAATCATTTCTATGGATAAATGCAACTGCCATTTTAACAAAGGAGAGGCAACTTCAGGCTGGAAATCGGCAGCTACATGGATATACTGTATTTTATTGACCAATGTACATGTCTACACTGACAATGTACCTAAAACATAACTCCATCCATAATGATTAATGGAGCCTGCCATTCATGCAGTGAAGGCTATTCATTGCTAAAACCAAGAGCTGCCAATCTACCAAGCTGATTACTGATCACCAGAATAATTCATACAAGATGCAGACGGACAGAACAAATGACTACCCCCCCCTCATAAGTTGAACTACAGGACATTACTTAGTCTGTGTGCTGCAGTCTACAATAGTATTTTCAATTTAAAGTAAAATGATGTACTCCGAATAACAACAAATATGTTGAATCTGCACTTACAGTTATTACCTAGTCCCTAAAAACCTACAAATACCTGTTGATCCTGACAGAAGTCCACCCTATGAAACTTCCTGTAAATGACAACACTTCGGCACAGCTTTTCAACTCAAAGCTCACTCCCATATAGGCTGTTTCTGCTTTCATTACCTTTCATTACGGTAGGATGAAAAGACATTGCTTATGGTGTAGATAGCAGAATTAGCAATACTGATCCACAGTTTGCTGCATCAATTGAAAGATTACCAAAAATAGGCCTCACTCGCCTAAAATGTCTTTGCAAATTTGTCTGTACAGAACCACAATTAATTAAAGCGGACCTAAACCATGAAAACAAAAAAATACAGGTAATACTAGTCAACAAAAAAAGACAAGCAATTGTCAAATAACCAACTTCCTGGCTTCTGGTGGCTTTTTATTTCTGCTCTAAACTACACTAGCTTTACCACACACAGAGCCAGCCATCAGGGATATTGTCATGGAAGATGATTTTGATTACATATATTTTTTTGGTAATTAACTAGCAATAAGACTTGAGACGTGCAAGAAAGTTACTTTAGGAAGTGTTGATTCCCTGGCACTGACATGTTCTCTTCTGGGACCATCTAATTACTGTATGTGCTGGCCCTGACACTATGGCCTCTATTTATAAATTATTCCCCTGACAATTCATCTGAAATTCGCTGACAAGTGCATTTCATTCCATATTAAAAACAATGACTCGTTTTGCCACCTAGTGGCCAATTGTTATAGTGTGTAGATGTCACAATAGGAAATACTATTATTATTAAACAGGATATGTATAAACGTAAGTTATGGGCAAATTTGTAGCAATTGACAGGAGAATAATATGTAAATACACCCATATATGACTCTCCTTTCCCCTCCGGACAGCTCAGAGTCCGCTGGGGTTGCTAACACCACATTCGAGATGGAGACATCCAGCAATATTTTTAGAATTTGGATGTCTACACAAGGAAAGATAAAAAGTAAATATTATAAATAACATATCATAAATACACATATACTCCTATGGGAAGAATTTAGTTGAAATAAATGGTCCATTGGGGTCTTTTTAAAACATGTTTGTGCACTCAGATTCATTACACAAGCAAGAAGACTTCAGAAGCAATTATGGGATTATGAACATTCAGCAATGACTAACCATAAATATAGCATTAGAGACAGGATTATGGAAAAAGAAAACAAGAAACACATTCAGTTGTTACTTTTTGGGCCATATATGTAACTGCTGCTGGGGCAAAACTATCGAATTATTTCCTTTGATTATTTTGTCAATAATACCAGCTGCATGCATGAATGAACATTATTAAGATTTCCAGTGATTTGTACATTTATTGTGACATGCAATAAACATAGCTGATATATCCCTCATGTGTTATTTCTGTGTTTTGTGATCCTCTAAATATAAATATAAAAAAAAGAAAAGAAAAAACACATGGCTAACAAACTGCCCAGTGCTGCATGTCACCAACAGCCGCTGTAGATCTGTTGTTCCAGATATCTCATCCAGAGATGCCCTCTATCACTTTCACACACCCCTTGGTCACTCAAACGACTCAAACGACAAACTGACTTCAATGGATACAATAAAGCATTAAAGGCATTCTGTGGTTGGCTGAGAAGGGAGGGGGGTTTGGGTCAGTGCTCAAAATGCCAGTGTGCATTGCTAAATGTACAAGTTAAAAAAATTACAAAATTACAATTACAAGTAATATTGCAAATGAAGAGGGATATTATATGCACCCTCCAAAAGGTAACAAACACAATAATAATGTGTTTCTGGACCTTTCTAATATGGGGAATCCTTGAAATAACTTCCAGGTCTTCAGGGAACACCTTTCTATAATTACTATATCCACAGTTCACAGTACAGGTAGTCCCAGAGTTAAGGAGAACCCACATACGGAAGACTCCTAGATATGAACGGGGCTTCCCTGCTCGCTCTGTGCAGGACCTGGGGCTTGAGGGGGGGAGGGAGCGGTTTACATGACTTACAGAAGAAATCTTTTACTAAACACAGCTGAGGTTGTGGGTGATCTCAATAGCTGATCTGTAACATCTTGTAATTCTTTAATGACCAAATCAAACTCTGCAGTTGTGTCTTTTTGCATATCAAAGCACAGCTTGTTCCAGAAGTTAATGAATGTCTATTGTGCATAGACACATTATAATGTACAGTATACAGACACAACGTAGTGTGCTGGTAATTTAATATATTCGATCTGTATATTTGATACAGATAATAGGGCAGGCCCCATAGATGTATTAGAATGTACAGTGTGGAGACACAATGCAATGTACATAATAGGATCTGCATATTGCAGATACAGAAGGGAATAATGCTAAATGTAGTGTGCAGATACAATGTATGTATATTACCACAGGTCTGTATAAAATAAAAATATATAAGGACACTGGCTCCTTGGATATGTATGAATGTACAGTGTGCAGCAACAATGCAGTATATAAATATTGACACATGAGGCCTGTGTATTGTATATAGACTGGCTCTATAGATATGAATGCACCATGCAGGGTATAATGATATATGAGGTCTGTATATTATATATATAGATTAAAGGACTGGGTCTATAGATAGATATGAATGCACCATGCAGGGTATTGGTATTATGATATATGAGGTCTGTATATTCCATATAGATTAAAGGACTGGGTCTATAGCTAGATATGATTGCACCATGCAGGGTATTGGCATTATGATTTATGAGGTCTGTATATTATATATAGATTATTGTTCTGGCTCCATAGATAGATATGAATGCACCATGCAGGGTATAATGATATATGAGGTCTGTATATTATATATATAGATTAAAGGACTGGGTCTATAGATAGATATGAATGCACCATGCAGGGTATTTGCATTATGATTTATGAGGTCTGTATATTATATATAGATTATTGTTCTGGCTCCATAGATAGATATGAATGCACCATGCAGGGTATAATGATATATGGGTTCTGTATACTGTGTACCTATTCACATAGCAATGCACAGTATGAATGTATAACAACACATGGGGCCTTCTGTATATTATTACACACAGGCTCACACATATAACATTGATATGTTACTATACACAGAGGGGGAGGAGCTCCCTGTCCCCACAGCATAATACACACAGACCGGACAAGGACGGCTTCCCCCAGCCTTTCCCTCTCCCGTTCTGACCTAGGAAGTCGCTCGGTCTAGCGCTGACCTCCTGACCTTTCCCCTCGTCGGTCCCGCGCTGACCTCTGACCTCTCCCCGCCGCTCACTCCGAGCTCAGCTTCTCCCTCTCTGTCTGGTTCTTTCTCTCAGCCTCTGACGTCATTTCCCCTTAGACAGGCCGACTTCCTGAGCACGTGATCTCGCCTCTCCGCCTTTACCTTTCAGTGCGTTGTTATGGGAACGGAGGGGAGGCCTGTTGGTGATGCCTGGGATGTGCCCTCCTGGGTACCCTGTACACCAGGGATGGGCATGTGGCGAGCAGCACCTCACAGTGTGACTGCCGTGCTGTATAGTGAAATCACAGCTGACAGGTGTCCTGTGTAAAGAAAGACCTCATTGACACCTAAATCACTTTAAAACAAAGTAAAAATAAAAAATTGCCATGAGTCAGGTTCTTTATTGCAGAATGGACAGGACATAAATAGGATAAAACACCCAGAATAATACCTTCTACAGGCCAAAAAATAACTTATCTTCCTGATCACAATGTTTAAATACATTTCACTGTCCCTGTTCCATCACAAGCATCTTTTTTCTTCTCTGCTTCCTGGTTATTATTATTATTATTATTATTATTAATAAACAGTATTTATATAGTGCCAACATATTGTGCAGCGCTGTACATTAAATAGGGGTTGCAAATGAAAGAAGGATACAGACAGTGACACAGGAGAAGAGGATCCTGGCCCGAAGAGCTTATCCTGGTTCCGACCTGTCATCTTGTCTTGGAAAATATCCGATATTAGGATATATCAGAGCTGATACACACTGGCAGATCTTCTGACAATTTTACACTCACTCAATCAGTAATAAATCAGTCCTATGTCTGCACAGTGCACATGCCTGACCTTTCGATTGATTTCTAATTATATTAATAGTGATTTGTACACATGACATAACATATACTTTTTATCAATATTTACCTACGTGTTTGAGTCACCCACAGGTGATCGAGAATGGGAAAACCAGATAGATATACTTCTGCTTCACTTCTAAACTAATCATTTGTACTTGTGCCCTATAATTTTCCCCACTTTAAAATAAAAATTATTAGGCGTGTCAGACTGTTCCATTCTGTGATTTATTGTAGATAGTTGCAATCTAGTGTAAAGCAGAAAAAATAAAACTACCTTTTTGCTGATAAATGGTGATAAATGGTAGAATATGGTGAAGTGCAGTGGTTTACGGTGATGATTGGTGGTGTATGGTGGGGTTAAATGCTATGGTATAGTAAGGTGGAGTGCAGTGGTGTATGGTATACAATGGTGGAATGCAGTATGGTGGTGTATGGTACAGTATGGTGGAGTGCAATGGTCTATGGCGAAGTATAGTGTATGGTGGGGTTGGGTAAAGTTTGGTGGTGTATGGTATAGTATGGTACAGTATGGTGGCATGCAGTGGTATATGAAATGGTACAGTGGAGTGAAGTATGGCGGTGGTGTGTGGTATATTATGGTACAGTATGGGGGAGTGATGTTTGGTGGGCTATGGTACAGTATGGTGGAGTGAAGTAGTGTATGGTACAGTATGGTGGGGTTGGGTAAAGTATGGTGGTGTATGGCATAGTATGGTACAATATGGTGGAATGCAGTGGTGTATGGAATAGTATAGTGGAGTGAAGTATGGTGGTGTGTGGTATAGTATGAAACAGTATGGTGGAGTGCAGTGGTGTATGGTACAGTATGGTGGAGTGACGTTTGGTGGGGTATGGTACAGTATGGTGTACTGCAGTGGTGTATGGTGGGATTGGGTAAAGTATGGTGGTGTATGGCATAGTATGTTACAGTATGGTGGAATGCAGTGGTGTATGGAATAGTATGATGGAGTGAAGTATGGTGGTGTGTGTTATAGTATGGTACAGTATGGTGGAGTGACATTTGGTGGGGTATGGTACAGTATGGTGGAGGGCAGTGGTGTATGGTACAGTAAAGTGGGGTTGGGTAAGGTATGGTGGTGTATGGCATGGTGTATGGTACAGTATGGTGGATATGGTACAGTATGGTGGAATGCAGTGGTTTATGGTATAGGACGGTGGAGTGAAGTATGGTAGTGTTGAGTACAGTATGGTGGAGTGAAGTGGTTTATGGTACAGTATGATGGGGTTGGGTAAAGTATAGTGGTGTATGGTATAGTATGGTACAGTATATTGGAATGCAGTGGTGTATGGTTCAGTATGGTGGGGTTGGGTAAAGTATGGTGGTGTATGGTATAGAATTATTATTATTATTATTTTTATTAAACAGGATTTATATAGCAAATGGTACAGTATGGTGGAATGCAGTGGTGTATGGTATAGTACGGTGGAGTGAAGTATGGTGGTTTATTGTACAGTATGGTGGAGTTAAGTGGTGTATGGTGGTGTATAATAAAGTATGGTGGAGTGAAGTGGTCTATGGTGAAGTATGGTGGGGTTGGATAATGTTGGTGTATGGTAAAGTATGGTACAGTTTGGTGGAGTTCAGTGGTGTATGAAATAGTATAGTGGAGTGCAGTGTTTTATGTTATATTATGGTGGTGTATGGTGTAGTATGGCTGTGTGCAGTGATGTCCTATCTGAAAATAAATAGGAATTGAGAATGTAGTAGACTCCATGGTTAAAAAATATTTATTTATTTTCATATACATCAGTCTGTAGATATATGGAGATTGATATTTACAATACACTGTTTGTTTTATTTATATATCTTTATTTTATGTGTATGTATTTTGAAAAATATATAAACTATATATGTTTATATATAAAAAAGCAAAAAAGAATAGAAATGGCACAAAAAAAGCTGTATTTTTCCCATCACATCAATGGATAAATGATCAGAGATGTACAGTACACAGAGGGGCCTTTAACCGATCACTACTGCTTTGTTTGCATTTTTTGCTGCTTCATTTAAATTTATTAAAAGATGATGGGAAAGAGAGGGGTGATGAAGATGAACAGGTTGTTTACAAGAAAAATCGTGTTATTTGTATCTAATGCAATTTATAAATAGGCCACATAGTCTTATATGTATTTTTTTTGTTGGTCATTTAAATCAAGGGGACCAGTAACAGGACACAGTTTTGTTGGGGATAGCTGAAGAAAAAGTGAATATTAAAGTTAAAATCACAATATTCCAATTGTCGGACAACTTATTTTTAATAATTGGGGTTAGTTTTACAATTGGGGTTGGGCTTTATACCTTCCTTTCTTTACTATGTCACTACTATGTGATATGGAAGCTGCAGGTGACCCAGGAGAGATTTTTTCAGGTTTGGAGCAGCTTTGAGCTGACAAGAAGAGTGAAATCTGATATTTATAAAGTAAAATCCTTGGGCTACACAGGCAGTTTGTAGTAGCTCAATCGTGCTTTAAACATTTGATAAGGTCAATCTCTTTTTTTGTAATGTTACATTTAATGTATGCTGCTACATTTTGAATTCCACATTTGTGATATGGACTTCCAATGATTAGGCAATACTACTGTCACATTGCAGAGTCTATTAGTCATTAATCTCTTTTCTTCTCTATAGATTTGGATGAAAGAAGGAGATTAATCCCTCAACAAAAGCTCATTTGGTAGATTGTTGGTAAATTTTCTCATTTAAGTACACCCCATGAGGTTAATCCCATAAGAGTAATCTTTCATAACACAAAACAGTTTCCCCACAATAACACAAAGAATGTTTTTTTTTGCAACCTTTCAGATTAAAAATGAGATGTAGCCCTAGCCTAAAATTTCCTCTGGTCTATTTTTTTAATACCATACATGTGGTTTCTACAAAATTGTCATTGTGAACCAAAATAAGGAAAAAGTGTGCTGTAATAACATGCAATATTGAGCCTAAACACTTACTATACAGAAAAACATTAATGGGCCTAATTTATGAAAGCTCCCCTAGTCTGGAGAGGATAGACTTTCATCAGTGAAGCTGGGTGATGAAGCAAACCTGGAATAGATCTGGCCCAGGATTCAAAACATTTGCATGTGACCTGTTGCAGACAAAACTGAACCTTTTCTGCGACACCCTTTTCCAGAAAACACAACAATGACACCGTGTCCCTCTGACATGCCTCCTGAGAGGGGCTACTGTACATAACAATAAAGTGGAACCATGCTGCAGCTGCCAGTTGGCAAGGACCTGCTGGAGAGCAATTGAGAAATCTTCGGGTAAGTTAACAAAACCCTGGGGCAAGTGGCACCAGGTATATTGGTGTCCCTTGAAAAAAAAACCATAAGGGGCTGAGTCTCAGGCGATAATGGTATTGAGAAAAATGCATTGGCCAAATCAATACCACTGTAAAATTGGGTCTCGGGCAGTACTGCTGTAAGGATGGTACTAAGATCTGACATGACTGGTGTTAGGGGTGTGATCAGCTCATGATGGCTCTGAGATCCTGTGTAAAGCAGTATGAGCCATCTGGCGTTTTGACTAGATTTTCTGTTGTGTTATAAGGAGAGCAGGTTCTCTTAAGTATGCCTTGCTGGCAGAAAGATTGAATCATGGGTGCTAAGGAATCCTCCTTGTCTTTAGTTAGAGGGTACTGCTTTTGGTATATTGGTGTATGTGCTTTTGAAAGTGCTGTATGGGGGGTGCAGTCCAGGAATCCCATGTCATATGGTCCGGTGGACCATGTGCTGTCAGGAACTGGAAAATCCAATAAGGACAGTTGCAAGGTTGTTTTCACATTAATCCCTCTCTTTGGGTCAACAACCAGAGACATTCCCAGAAATCCCATCAGGTCTCTTTCTAACAAGTTAACTGGACAACTAGGTAATACCTTGAATGAGTGATGTGTAATGTATTCTCCATGTACTGTACATATGGAAATATGAGGTGTGCGTCTTGTAGGAGTGATGACTCAGTTTATTCACACAGAAGGCCCACCAGGTTTAGATGGACCTGACCAGGATCAGAGGACAGAACAAGTCACTCCTGTGTCTACTAAGAAGTCTTTCAGGAATTGTTCTACTTCTAATGTGATTATTGGGTTTTCATCAGCCTGGTCAGAAATCTCTAAAGTGGTGGTGGAGTCCCTGTACATGGGGTTTGGATGACTTAGGCAGCACAAAACATCCTGCAGCATCCTTTGTTAATAACTGGGCAAAAACGTTTGGGCCATCTAAAGTGCTCCAGTTGGCAATAATCATTTTGGCAGTGCGCCCATGTTCAGGAATCATTCCATTATTCAGTGACTGAATAGATACTATACTCAGATCTCCTCCTAATCCTAAACCTGCTAAACCTAGCATAATCACTTATAGTTTCTCCTGGCTTTTGCTTGCATGCTAATGCAGTGGCCATGGATTTCCTATCTCTGTGTAATCTTACAAACTCAATGTGTAACTCTTCCCATAATGTTTTATAGTGTGCTTCAGATATAAGGGGATAATTATTTACAATTGTTTGTGCAGGAGTTGGGATGGCCAGGGTTGGAATGTTGCTCGATTGGAAAGGCACATCCCCAATATACAACTGATATGAAATTTAGAGAAAGATCCCTCAAGTGGGAATGGATCGGGACATTTTAAGTTCTTCGTTCCATTTTTCAGGTGTAATGTAAAGGGGTCAGTATAATATTCGCCTGCTCTACAGTTAACATTATAGGGGGCATCCCTGTTGTCAGGTTTCTAGCACACTTTTATATGTTTTTTGCATGTTTCTTATAGGGATATTTAGGTTCCTCTAGGCTATTCCCCTTACCTTGGGAATTTCCAATAATTACAGTATAAATATCAGACGGTTATACACAGTAATTGTTAGTTCACTTAGTTCAGTTGGTAGCTGCAGTGCTCGCTGACGTCCTGTTTCCAAGACCGCTTACCAAAACGCAGCTTAGGTCACATTACTGCTTGCCCGAGGCAACCACAGCAGTGAGGATTAACCAACCTCACCTTGGCAACCAGATTAGTACACAAACTTATCTTATATACAATATTTCTTACACTTCTATATCATGCAACAAAATTCCTATACTCTATACATTAAAACAGAGGCCACAAGTGTGCACAAATTCAGTAAAAGATTTCCCTAATCTTCCTAAGGACCCAGTCCTTCTATGAGGAAGTCTACACTGCCACAGTGCTTAGGTTCGTAAGATATCTACAGGGACACAGGGGAGGGCAGAGGTAGAAAAGAAAATTTCTACTTACCGGATCCTGGTCTTTTTAAGGTAGGTAGATATCCCACTTCTGACACCAAACTGTTAAGGCGATTTCTTGCTGATTCCAGATCAGTTTATCCCTCTCTATCATGACCTCTGTTTTCAACGCGTTGGGAGCAGTGAATAACACACAAGCAGCTCAAGCATGTAGTTTTATCACTTCTTCTCAAATCTTTATCACATCGCAGTTTATATAGTCAGACAACAATGTGGAAGACACTTAGTAGTAGTAGTAGTAGTAGTAGTAGTAGTAGTAGTAGTAGTCAATAACAAGAAACCTAATTAACAACTTCGCTGAGCAAGATGTTTCAAGGTAAGAAGCTTCAAGGTAAGGATGGAGCAAATATTGACCTACTGATAAGGAGGATAAAACTAGTTTCAACACAACTCAATTATCTGCAAAATATAGCAAAAAACACAAAAACAACTTAAATTCAAAACTCAAATGAAACACTTTACCTTAGCCCTCCAGTGCAATGCACTTTTAAACATTTATGATACATTATTTTCATGTGCAATGTGGTTTCATATTTAAATGAATAGACAACCAAACACAGTGCACAAAAACACAAATGCACAAAAATAACAAAAAAAAAAAAAAAAAAACAACACAGTTGTGGTGGGGACATGCTCTATATCTATTTTCTAAAGGAACACCTAGTACCACAAACTAGTGCATAGGAAACAATACATTTAAGATTTGTTACACATTAGACGTAGAGATACAAAGTTTGAATGTTCCTGGCATGTATAGCAAGCTGTAATTGTGAAACATTATTTGCTCTCCCAGTCACCTTTGATTTACAAACTGCAAAGTTCTGCAGGTCATTACCAGCCCCCGTCCTAACTTGTTTGTTCCTTCCTTCCTGCACTTATTATCCACAACTCCATAACTCTTCAGCAAAAAACTAAAAACCCAAAATACACTCAATTCCTCAACATCTGCACTCCTGGACTTGTTTGCAAATCCTACGTCCATCTTAGGTAAAGGATAATAATTTTTTGCTTATATCAAGTGTTCCGTTTCACAGGAACCTAATCCAAAATTAGTGGTCTCCATAATAAATAAACATTAAGAACACATTTGGGCAAAAAACACTTGCCAGAGGCACTATATCAAATGCAGGGGTTCCTTGTTTTAATCCAAGAATCTAAATAAGAAAATTGTCACTGTACTAGGACCAAAGAAGACAAATATTTCCAAAATATCAGGTAAACCAAAGAAAAGATAAACAATTGTCATTTATCGTATTTAGGATAATCTTCACTATTTCTCCAAAAATAATTTCTCTCCACTGCTGACCATGTATGTATGTGCTTTAGTTTCCTATACACCTTTGTGTTGTCAGTTATATTAGTTTCAGGTTAGTGTCCTGAGCAAAAATATTTATAATGTTTTCATCCCACAGAAGCAAACATTTTTAGCAATAGATTCTGCATTGTTTTTATGCTATGTATCATATTGAAGTAGTATATGATTTTAAACAAAGGTAAAGTGTGCTATATCACTCATCCTGACTGCTTATAGGCAGAACCTAGGTGTTGCACCTTCATTTTTTTCCCCATACCAAAAAAGTCGTATTGTCTCCTATAGACTGGAGCTGGTATTGATCATTCATCCAGGGTATCAAAGTCAACTTCCAACCTTGGATGGATTCACAGAAGAATGCTGTTCCAAGCTTGAAGTTGACCTTTAACTGTACTCTTCATTATCCAGACCAGCTAACAGAATTTTGCCAGAGACAATCTGTTTGGTGTGTCTGGTTTCAAGTTCAAACAAGCATTTGTCAACCACAAAGATAACTTTGATCAGGCAACAATTTGCAAGGCACCATTAGGCAACCGCGAGCCTTCAACAGCCAAGCATTTGCTAAAAAGTTTGGAAGTCTACAGATGTGATTCAAATGGCATACCATTCTGGGACACTACATGATAGGTTCCAAAAACTGCACCACAACCAAATTCCTGCAAAAATAAGGATTCAACTGTTCATATTCATTTTAATAATGACAAGGGATTTGGGGTTATTGAGGACTGGTTGATAGTGGTGAACCACATCAGACATGCCTGTCCAAACTTAGTCTAACTGTCTCCATTCTATGTGCTCAAGTAGTAAGGACCTGGTTTATTAAAGCTCTCCAAGGCTGGAAAGGATACACTTTTATCAGTGAACCTGGGTGATCCAGCAAACCTTGAAAATCAGGCCTATTGCCCCAATGTATATCTCCACTCCACCAGCCCAACATATTTAACTAGAGTTGACCCTTGCTCCCTTTTTTGTAAATGCAGGGTGGTGTCTGATAGGTAATGGGTGGGCTTGCTTCCCTTTGGGGTTGAACCCCCGTCAGCCATGGTCCAACGTTATGTCCAGAACTCCAGCTCACGTACTTGTACTACTGTAGGGAGAGATGCTGATGAGTTGTTTCAACATCCTGCATCATAGAGGAAAGTAAGGTTGATACAGCTTTGGTAACCGTTGTGGTATTAGTTATTCATACAAGAATGCATAATGTATTTCAGCATTTTACAACAGTAAACCTGGTGAAGTGAACCTTGGTTCTGTCAGCTTAAACTTTTCTAGATCTTGTGAAAATACTGTGCTGCATACAGCTGGTTAATTGCATTCTGCCCATTGACCAAAAAAAATTGCAAGGTCCCAAAACATAAAAAGTATTGTAGGCAAAAAGAATAAGATTATACCCACACTGATGGAGCATGCAAAATGTTGTTTTTAAGTATGTGTGCAAACAATTGTTTATCTCCTTATAAATGTCAATCTATGATCAGCACTCAGGTTTACCAGCTCCCAGGTTTTACTATGGTAATTGAAGACTAAAGATGCTAGAATTTCTTCACTTGAGACAAACATGTCTATACAGCTGTCCACCAACATTGTTTAGCAATCCTTGCTGCCAGATCACTAAAATTACATAAATAATAATTACCACTGTTTCTAAATGTGGAGTGAGCACCTTCAGCTTGTCTTACACCTTCTCTACAGAACAAAGCACATTGTAAACCACTTGTTCATCCCTATTATTATTAAAACAGATCACTGATGATTTTTTTTCTTTACACAGTTTTACGTTTTAACACAGTAATGGCTTCAAATGTATACTTACAGCTGGAAATTGTATATAACTTTAATGTTTTGAATATGGGTAAGTATGGCCATATGAGTCTGCCTGAAAGGTAAGACTTGACCAAATATCATCACAGTGGTATTTTTAAACTAGACAGCACATGATACTTATTTACAAGGCAACATTTCTAAAGCCCCTCTCTGTAAGAAAAAAGTTTAAACTAGATCTCCAATCTTCAGGAAGAATATGCTTTGCAGATTGCAGGACTTTAGACTTCTGCAGAGTGACCATTGCTTCCAATCAGAGAACAAAGGTCCCTTTGTACAGCATGTTGCCAGGGTACAGACGTTTTCTTTGGCTGCTACTAAGGACAATGCATTGTAAGGCTGCGTACACACTCCAGATGATTCTCGTCCGATATGAACCTCAGGGCTTGTCTTGGACGAGAATCTGACATATGTACGGTGGCCCTCCAACGTTGGTCATGGATCCGCCCTGGTGGATCCACAAACGACGGACGAGAGACCACTACAATCGAAGTCAAAGGAGGAGAGTGCCTCTCGCTTGTTCCCATCCCCATAGAGCAGAACAGAGCTGTATGTACAGCGTTCATTCATCTTTTGTTCTTTCATCTTTTTTTCGTGAAAGATCGTTTTCAACAACAAAAATCTAACGTGTACACACAGCCTTAGACTTTACATAAATTTTGTTTTAATGCTTCTGAAATGTATTTAGCTGATATAAACTGAAAGCTTAATGTTAAAAAAGCTTAATGTAAAAAAGCATATCAAGGTTTCTAATAACCTTAGATATTTTACTTTAATAACTCTAATCCTTTTTTTATGATTTTTGTGATATTGACATTAAACATAAAAGTAAAAAGCACAATTTAAGTCGGTTCTGATCATTTTTCATCTATGCTGGTCAGTCATAACTACAATAAATATCGCTGAGGTGATAATTCAACATTATTTTACATTTTCCTTGGTTGTAATAACATACCTTTACAAGAAAAAAAGAACTGACTCTTTATCCTGGTGATCCTGCCATGGAAGTCTATGTGCAAGTCTAACCTGTTTTATGGCGCTCAGGATATTTGGATCCAAGCGGAGAGTCTGTAGAGAAAGATTTTAAATTTACAAAGGCCCTTTGTGAGTAATTATACTACTTGTGTATTATTCAACCAAATGGCATGGATGTTGTGTTCCTTTTGGAGTTCTACAGTAAATTCCTGTAAATAATACTAAAAGCCATGTTTGTATGTGCCTTTTTGCCTCAGGTCTTTATTTGAACCAGGTACATGCAATATTTGGCACATGCAATATTACATTTCCACAGGATTGCTAAGTTTCTTAAGCAGGTGGGAGAAAGACATTTCATTTCACAATGATCAAATGACAACACAGGCTGATCCAGTCCTCATCCAGCAAAATGTTCTATTACAACATAGAAAAATCAAAGCAGAAAACAAAATAAGGAGATGTGTGGGTTGGAGTGTTCAACATTTCAATGTGTGTTCATATTTATTGACCTGTGAGTTGGGATATCTGCCTATCTGGTTGCTATGGGGTTAGATAATGGTATGTGCATAGCAATACCAGCATAGACCAGCTTTGTCACAGCTGATTACTTCCATCCCCTCTAAGAACAATTGACCAACCAATAAACTGATGAGATCTAAAGGACACTTAAAACACAGAGTAATAATATAATATATAAGCCATTGAACTGTATGGGAAAAGCTGGAGGATGGCACACTGCAGTGTTTATAGGGGTGACTGGAATGAATGTCTATTTTAATCAACCAGACAGACTGCAGAACAAAGCAATAGCCATGGCGCCCTGCAGTGCAGATTAGACATGAGTGCAATAAACTGCTAAATTTATTTTGTTCTCAGCCAAATTTCATTATAACAGAAACTCCCAATTTTGTTCACTAACCTGCTCCATTAAAAAAAGAACATTGTTGTTGCCTTTTCATTTAAATCCAATGCATTTAGGCAAAATTTAAAAATTTACTGAAGTCTTTGATTTTCACAAAAATGGAAACTCTAGATTTAATTTATCCCTTATGCTGATGGGAGTTACACCTATTTGCCACCCATTGCCGAGGAGACCAAAAGATTGACCTCTAAATTGATGATGTCCTGGGTCAAGGAATTTCCAAAAAATGAGAATGTCATCTTTAGAAGAGTGAAGATTGAATGACCCTTAATGAGGTGCGATGACACCAAGGTTAAATATGTAGGTATGGCCATTATGAAGTGGTCATTTGTATTAAAATAGCCTGAGGTCACAAACAATCTCTTTCTTTGTCTATTTGTGATCTTCCATGTAGCATATCGTCTTTGTAATGATATCATAATTATTTATTAAAACATTTTAGATCTAGGATTTTTTTCAATTAATAAATTAGAATTTTATTTGCAATTAGCTTGATCAGGTAAAAAACAGATATCTACAGTCCATTTTTTTTTTTTACACGTTAATTTGTAAAAATTAGGTAAGTATCTGTCTTGACATCTCGTCAACCAGTATATGAACAATTTATTCAGGTACTTTACATTCCTTACCAAGTTAGCAACTAAGCTGTATATATCATTTTTTTGTGTATAGATTCAAGAGAATGGTTAAATCCTGTCAGTTAATATATCTGATTTATGTCCTATTCAGGAGATTTTCTTTACTTTCAGCCTTAAATAAGAAAACTGAAGGTATGTTATTGTCCTTAAAGTAAGGCTAGGTACACACGTGCAATAATTATCACAAGAAAACAAACGATCCATGATTATTCCTGATTATTTTGAACACTCATATTCTTCCACCAATAATGTACACACTAGGAACCTTTGTTTGAACGGTCGTTTGAATGATCGTTCAAATGATGCAGGAAGTGACATGTACAGGAGAAAGTGTATCACAGAACGATCACTAAACGACCGTACACACAATAGATTACAAATGATGGTCGCCCAAAGAGATCCACCGGAATGGTTGCTCGTTTCCAGGAAAATTCCTCATTCGTGTGCGTCGTTGACCAGTCGTTGTGCACTTTTTTGTTAACTTTTGTGGATCGTTTCCAACAAAAAATTATTGCACATGTGTAATCAGCCTATGAAAGAATGTTTGTCACTTGAACAGGTATCTCAGTTGTAACATTTACCATCCGATTGGTCTAGCGATAACTGTATAGTTGAGGATTTCACATGACTTTATGTCTTAGGCTGCATACACATGTGCAATAATTGTCGTTGGAAACGAACCATCCACAACAGATTGTTCGATAATTGTTAACAAAAACAGTGCACAATGACGCAGATGATCAAGGAATCTCGCTGGAAACGAACGACCACTCCGGCAGATCTGATTGGGCAACGATCGTTTGTAATCTATTGTGTGTACCGTCGATCAGTGAATGTGGATTGTTCTGTGATACACTTTCTCCTGTACATGTCACTTCTTGCATCATTTGAACATTATTGGTGGATTATATTTGAACAATCGTATCGCTACAGCATGTACAGAATACTATCATTCAAAATATTCAGGAATATTCGTGGATCGTTCATTTTCAAATGATAATTATTACACGTGTGTACCTAACCTATTTAGGGAATAAAATCCACCTAGCAGGAAAACAGGAAAGAAACACTTCACAAGGGTTTTAAATCTTTCACACCTACAAAGAAAAGGGTAAACAACTTTTCCTGTCTTCACAAGTTATGCTGGCTATAACATTTTCAATGTCCAGTCATATGCCTAGTGCCCTTCTGGTAGCAGATTTTCAACAAGCTGAAAATGTGGTGGACGCCTAATATTCTTTTTCAGCCAAGGTTACAAAAATAGTGTTGATCAGCAATACAATTGGCCAAATATGTATTAGCTCTTCTTTTTGCAAGCTGTATTTTGATTTCATAATAGAGTTTTTGACTGGATTTTTTCACTTGATTTTTAAATTTACATAAGGAAGTTTTTTATATACATAAAAAAAAAGGAATCCTTAAAAAAAAAAAAAATAAAAAAAAAAAAGCATGAAAACCGGTAACTTCAGTAATCCCACACATGTGAGAAGTAAACCAAGCGACCAAAGGATTAAGCCAAGGCCTTAGTAACTGATCAGTAAATAAAGAGATTGCACAGCATGTATTGTTGCACTGCACAGAAAGGAAAGGTATCTATCTCTCTGTGATTTTCTATTACTTAGCTCGGAAAGAGAGGGGTGGGGGGTGGCGGCTGTAAAACACACTGGAGACCTTTGTGTCCCCTGTTTCTGTGCCAGGTAAATAATACAATCCTAGGATCTCTATGCCAGATTGTAACCTAAAACTGTTTCTCATGGGTTTTCTTTATAAAATGTCACATCAGCTTTAGATCCCACTGTGACAGCAGTAGGCATTCACTATTCATTGTAATTCCCAACACAATCCAGATTTCGTTTTGTGTAGCTGCACAGGAGGTTACACAAATTTAGCAAAATGACCTGATTCCAAAAAACAGTTCTGTAAACAGAAAGCAAGGCAAACACACTGCATCATTTACAGAGCAGCCTTGTGCAAGGGTCACTGTTTTTGGAGTGTGTAACTCCTGTGTCATTGCCAAAGGGGTTGTACACAGATGGACCTTTATAAAGCCTTGTCTCTGCAGTGCTTTTCCTCCTGACCAAGATATCTGGACTGCAGGATGTGGAGCTCCATGCTGGGACTGTGCCTGCTTCTTGCTGTCTTCCATGGGGGAGAACCAAGCAACTCTGAACCGTAAGAAACATGTTTTTTACATTGTTCTATGATATAGAATAATAAAATACACAAAAAACAATTGTATTTTTAAATTATAGTTAATACTATTGTTGCTGTTGATTGGTATTATTCATAGTGGTTGGTGAATAATAATAAATGGCAGAGTTATATTACAATTTGTTTTATTACAAAAAGGTCATTTTTATTAATACCTCTGCAATTATTATTGGTACTTTTGTCTTTACATCAATAGTAACTTTCTACTCTATTTTTAAATGCTAGATTAATGAATAATTACATTATTTATAATACCAGAATCTTCTTTTTGTAATAAAAAAACAAATATGGTATTGGTATTATTATCATTAATAGTAGTATATATTTCTTTACAATTTGTATTGAAAAATAATTATAATAATTATTTTTACTTATAAAGATGAGATGCTCTTACATGTCAGTCAGTCCGTAATCTTTGCCTGGTCTAACTAGTTTGTTGTTTTATTACATTGTATGTTAGGCTTTGGACTGCGATTTATGGAAAAAATGTCACTGTTCTAAAAGCATGTAATATTTTTATAAAAAAAATGCATTTATACATTTACTAACTACTATGCTTTAGCCTTTTACATCAATGCAGGCAGCGCAAAAAATAATAGATCAGTACCCCAGTGAATTTGAGAAACAGGATACAAGTGTATGTTGATCAGTGAGTGTTTCTACAGAATAAAATGAGTTACAGGCATGGTTAGATATTTCATTCAACCTACTTCCCCTGAGGCATACAGACGACTTCCACTGCTGCTTAAGAAACTATTCAAACTAAATTCAGATGGTTGGGATGCAAAACTGGGTGTCACCAGCAGATGTGGCATAACATAATTTAATGGTAATATTTTAAGTTTGGAAACAAATAATTTTCCAAGTATAATGACCTTGTCTAATGGCAACAGTGTATCTAATTCCCCCTGCTGTTTAAGAAATCACATCCTGTTTAAAAAGTGATGTACCACATGCTGTGAAGGTTGCACTCTTTTTTTAATATATTAAATAGCAGCAACTTACCTTTGTCCCAAGATAAAGATCATCACTTTGGCAGATAAATCCTTTGTGGGACTTTAGTCACTTTGTCTCTTTTCTTTTGATAGTTCTCGTGACATATATACTGTTCAAGCTACAAAATCTGGCACCTAAAATGCCTTAGCATTGTCTCTGTTAACAACCCAGCCATCAGGGATGGATTCCCTGGAGTCCAACCTTCTTCTTCAGAGGAGAACTGTAAAAAAAGATTTCCCCAAAGGAAAATGTTTTTCATAAAGCCCTGTAATTAGAAAGTACAATACTTTAAACCTTCACATACATGCTTTACCAAGTTCTTATTATCAATAAATGCAATATGGATATTAGAGAAATGTTAATGAGTGAAGATTTTACAACCTGTGTCAGAAAACAAAGACAAGGGGGAGATATGAACCTTTCATTTTTATTGTTTTATTTAAGTAACAATTTGATAACAAAAAAGACTTTCAGCTTTAATTCAGTGGGTTGGACAAAAAGATTGCATAAAAATGTGGGGAACGAAAGCCTTTTTTTAACACAATCACTTCATTTCAGGGTCTCAAAAGTAATTGGACAAATTAAAAAGCTGAAAAAAATGTTCATTTCTATCCAATACTTGGTTGAAAACCCTTTGCTGACAATGACAGCCTGTGTTCCTGAACTCATGGATATCACCAGATGCTGGGTTTCCTCTTAAGAGGAAGTTACTGTTTGTTTGTAGGCCTCTCTGTCCAAAGTTTAGTCTTCAACAAGTGAAATGCATGCTCAGTTGAGCTCAGATCAGGTGACTGACTTGGTCATTCAAGAATATTCCACTTCTTTGCTTTGATAAAATCCTGGGTTGCTTTGGCTGTGTTTTAGGTCATTGTCCATCTGTATTATGAAACGCCTCCCAATCAATGTGACGCCATTTACCTGGATTTGAGCAGACAGTATGTCTCTGAACACCTCAGAATTTAATCGGCTGCTTCTGTCCTGTGTCACATCATGGATAAACACTAGGGTCCCAGTGCCATGGCAGCCATGCATCCCAAGCCATCACACTGCCTCCACCATGTTTTACAGATGATGTGGTATACTTTGGATCATGAGCTGTTCCACGCCTTTTTCAAACTTTTTTCTTGCCATCATTCTGGTTAAGGTTGATCTTGGTTTCATCTGTCCAAATAATGTTTTTCCAGAACTGTGCTGGCTTTTTTAGATGTTTTTGAGCAAAGTCCAATCTGGCCTTTCTATTCTTGAGGTTTATGAGTGGCTTGCACCTTGCAGTGCACCCTCTGTATTTACTTTCATGCAGTCTTCTCTTTATGGTAGACTTGGATATCGATACGCCTACTTCCTGGAGAGTGTTGTTCACTTGGTTGGCTGTTGTGAAGGGGTTTCTCCTCACCATGGAAATGATTCTGCCATCATCCACCACTGTTGTCTTCTATGGACGCCCAAGTCTTATGGCGTTGCTGAGTTCACCAGTGCTTTGTTTCTTTCTCATGATGGACCAAACTGTAGATTTTGCCACTCCTAGTATTAAAGCAATTTCTTGGATGTTTTTTTTCTGTTTTTGCAGCTTAAGGATAGCTTGTTTCACCTGCATGGTGAGCACCTTTAACCCCATGTTGTCTGTTCACAGCAAAATCTTCCACATACAAGCACCCCCCCCCCCTCCTCAAATATACTCCAGGCCTTTTATCTGCCTAATTGATAATGACATAACAAAGGAACTGCCCACACCAGCCCATGAAATAGCCTTTGAGTCAATTGTCCAATTACTTTTGCCCCT
Organism: Pyxicephalus adspersus; assembly: GCF_032062135.1. Classification (NCBI taxonomy): domain Eukaryota; kingdom Metazoa; phylum Chordata; class Amphibia; order Anura; family Pyxicephalidae; genus Pyxicephalus; species Pyxicephalus adspersus. Next base: position 17,067,148 of record NC_092867.1, on the reverse strand, counting down.
GAAATAAAGTGATTGTGTAAAAAAAGGCTTTAGTTCCTCACATTTTTAGGCAATCGTTTTGTTCAACCCACTGAATTAAAGCTGAAAGTCTGCAGCTCAACTGCATCTGAGTTGTTTCATTTAAAATTAATCGTGGTAATGTACAGAACCAAAATTAGAAAAAAATTGTCTCTGTTCAAATATTTATGGACCTAACTGTATGATGGTTTTATTCAATGTAACACAATATGTAAATAAAGATTTGATGCTTTTAGCTGACTACATACAGTAAGTGGTATTGATATAATTTTAGTTATTATTAATAATTCTACACCAATCTAAAGTCATGTTTGGACATGTGTCTCTTTTTTACTTTGTTAACAACTACTTATCACAGATTGTAAATCAGGCTTTCACAGCTGTTTTTGGCTGCTAAAACCAGCCATATAAGACTACTGTAAAATTATCCTCTTTACAGATGTCCAGACGTATAACTATGAATCTTTCTGTCTTTTCTTAATTACTGCTTTGCACTTCTGTGTTTGTTGCCAAGAGCCACAGGAGTGGACATGTTCAAAGAAAGTCTAAAAAATAATTGTAACAATATAAAATTTGCTAAACATCAGCAATTACCAGATTTTAGGAAGCGCGAAAAAACATTTAGGAATGTGCAATATGAGTATAAAATTAGATACTTCAGACCAGGCCAACACTGTGTGCAAGTTGGCCAGTAGTAATGACAGTGTTGTAATAGGAAGGAACTAAATTCCTGGCATCTCATAGATCAAGATTTTGTCTATGGCTTAAATTGGCAGGGCAGCCATGGGAAACACTTGGCTGTGTACAGGATGTTCCTAATTGAACATAACCAATTCCAGCTACAGTCTGCTGTCCGCCTAAAAATGTACTGCAAATAAAGTGTATGATGTGTGTCATAACATCTAACCAATTGTCTGAGGTAAGAGGCAGCTGGTCTAGGGAGTATACATTGTATAGTTAGCCCTCAGGTCTATTTGATAGTAGATGAAAATATAATGTACCCTAATCATTTATTTAATTATCAATTTCTCTGAGCTAAAACATGTTTCTAGAAAATACATTTGCATTAAAACATAACTGTCTTTGTGTTCGATCATCCTGTTTTCTTATTAAATAAATGATCTCTCATTAAGTGTACTGTACTGTTAAAACTTAACCATCAGAGTATGTGAATAATGACTTAAAATGTTGTCTATTTGCCAGAACTAACAATGTCAAGGTTGTTAAGCTTCTAGAAAAGATTGTGAAATCTGCCAGTGATAATTTAGGTATTAGTTTAGGAGTAGTCATGTAAACAACAATTCTCTGTTATGCTTTTTGTGTGAATAGGCTCACCTTGTGTATTGTTATGTGATACTGGTAACAAAGCTTCCCTCTGATCCTTGTGAGTTCATAGCTCAGTGAGACTATTTATTGATAGGTATGACTAAACCAACCATTTTTGTTGTAGCAATATATATGACGATACACAACTGTCCAGCACTGCTGATCCAATTATCAGTCATTATTAAGCAAATGTAAATACAAACTTTACATATACTTTTTAAATGTCAATGTAATTTTAAACTCCGTTTGAAAATTTGTTAAGCCAGGAGCTCAGCCAACTAAAGAACAGACCTTTATGATATTATGTGCACTAAATATATCAATCAATTGATTTAAAAAGCTCTAATAATTAATAGGTAACTGTAAGAGTTAATGTTTTTATTAAATCTAATGTCTACCCTGTACTTAGCTTACTGGTCAGATTTAACAGTAGGACACTACAGGTCCCAGTTGAAACAACTGCCACAAAGTGTAGCTGATTTTTATGAAAATTAGGTTGCCAAGAAACGTAGAAAAATTGAATTTTAACATTTACTTGATAATTAGTTTATAACAATCTTTATTTGCCATAAAGAGTCTCTTTAACCTGCCAATAGATTTCTAGCAAAGAGTAAATTTATTTGGCATCCAGCTCAGGCAGATGAAGCTAGGTTTAATGTAATCTGGGTTTAATGGTAATTGGCTTTTTAGCCGGTGCCAAATCATTTTTACAGAATTGGGTTACCTTTATGATCCTCCATATGTCATATACAATAAAATGTCATATTAAAGTGGAACTCTAGGCAGGCATAAAAAGACAGATCCTAATGCAATTCTGAAATATTTGAATTTACTTTTTAAATACAAGCAGTGAAAGTACCTAAGTTATGCCTGGTATCCATCTCTTGTTGTTTCCATTGAGTGAAACTGGAGAGTAGAGGAAAAAAAGTGGTAGAAGGCCATAGTTTAAGCATACTGATAGAGAAAGCAAAGTGGCAAGGAGGCAAGTTCATACAGGATAGGATGGATCCAGGATGGTCTGGACTCTCAAATATAGGACATCTAAGGGCAGAAAGGATTACTGTGGGTAACATTTTCCGGATTGAAGAGGAATAGTGAATTTAAAAGCTGTTTATTAAATGTTATAATATTATATATTTTCCTTGATTGTTTTGGCGATTTTATTGGTAATGTTCAATAGTAAATGGTAAAATTTGAAGCTGTAGTGGGAGGTGGGATGGGTAGTATATTTACCAGCATATGTCAGTCAAAGATTTATGCTAAAAGCATTATTTGGAGTGTGGGATGAAACAGGCTAGATTTAGTTGTGGCTTTCCAATGGAATGAACAGTCTAATAATGTCAACTATCTTCCACTTGAACATAGTGTATGTTTTTTTAAAAATAGTTGTTGACAGCAAATGTAAGATTTTTATATATTATAATTATTGCATATTACAATTGCATTTGGTATGAGAACTACATTTTCCCAATAAACACTGGGACATTTTGTGGTAAGTGAAACATAGGACATATGACTGCAGGCAAATGCAGATGGAAGATATCTTTTGGAAATGAAACAAGTCTGAAGTGTTCAACTACCAATAAGGAAAAAAGTGTTCAACTACCAATAAGAAATGTAAATGAAGGAGGAAATAAAGGAATTTAATAATTACTGTCCTAATTATAAATAAATGTGAAAAGCAAGAAGCCTCAAAAGGACAAGTACTATATACTTTCTGATATGCTTCTGACCTGTATTTGCATTCACAGGTCGTTGACTACGACTAAACTGTTCTGATATGTTGGATTGGTATTCTATACTGTGTAATGCTAAATAAAGATATGACCTACTTTATTTATATACAATAATACAATATAGGTCATCAAACAGTCGTTTGTGCTTCTTTTATGTTTTGTGTTAATTTGGTAATACAGAATTACTGTTATTTGTACAAATAGGCATCACCCTATATTCCAACACATACATGTGCATTTATTGTATTTTAGATATATCATTTACATTTAAAAAGCCTCTCTTGGAGACAACCAAAAACCCTAGGAATGCAGCTGGTTGCCATCTCAATATCATAAATTTGTTTCTGTGCTCCTAGTAATCTTAAATTATCTAATAAAACCGCAAACATAGAAAAGCCAATTGCAGCAGACTATAATCTATTCATATTTAGTTTTTTTTTTGCTTTCCCTGCTTTGCTGAACCATTCATTGTCCCAAGTAGTCTCATCCCATGCAAATGCTGGCCAGATGTACAAATTTCCTACCCACTGAAATTCCTTTAATTGTATAGTTTTATTTGTGGATTTATGTTTTTATTTTATTTATTTTAAATCAAACCAATTTTTCTGTTTGTCCAGGCAATATATGCTGTTGGTGCCAAGTGTATTAAGCTCAGGAAAGGAGCAGACATTCTGTTTGCAGTTGTCTCACCTTAATGAGTCCGTTCATGTGACGGTGGCCCTGGAGGCACAGCAAAATGTTACACTGCTGGAAAAGCAAGTCACAGAGCCGGAGAATGATGTCTGCTTCACATTCCAGGTGAGGAATAGTAGGTTATCTGTAATATGTAATTAAAACTATATGTAAGGGCAAGACCTTTATTTGATGATTTTTATTGGAGTGAGCAAGAGTCGGTCCCTGCCAAGTGTTTTTGCTGTATGTGTAACTATTTTTGTTCTGGTGGCCAATCTAAGACAGAAAGTAATAATAATGTAATAATAATGACAAGAGTTATGGGAAGAAAATTACCTTCCCTTTAAAAGATTTTCTCTCAGTTGCTGTTGTATCCCAGACAGAAAGTAAAGAGAAGTCTCCTTAACCATAGGGGGCCATAGATAGAAAGCAAATATATTGCTACTCTATAGACAACTATAAAAGAAAAAGCTTGCCTATACAGTGGGTATACAAAAGAATCACACCCTGCAAAAAATGTACATTTACGTTGCACTGTAACCCAAAATGAAGATACACACAAAAAAATATTTTTTTCCTATCTGTAACTTACCCAATAAAAGATATAATAGTTCAGAATCACTGAGACAGATAAAGGATCAGTACCAGGCATTGTCAAAAGATCTTAGGGAAAAAGTTATGGACAAGAAAAGTCAGAAGACTGGAGGTCTATCATTAAAAAGTGGAATGTGTTTGATGATACTTTCCTCCAAACTGGATGAATGAGCCAGGAGGAATCTGGTCAAAGAAGCTACTATGAAACACATGGCACATTTGAAGAAGACACCAACATTTATAGTCATTGTGTACATTGTGACAACAATATCAGGAGCTTCACAAATGTGGCTTGTATGAAAGTGTTGCCAGTCCTCAAGAAAGGTCACATTAAATTTCAGCTGAACTTTGATAGACTTTCAATTGATTCTGAGGTCAAGAGTAAAAAGCTGAACTATTTAGCCTCAACATCAAATCGTACATCTGGAGGAAAGCCAATGTAGCTAACCAAAGATCACCATGCCTACAGTAAAGCATGGTGGTAGCATTTTGTTGTGGGAGTGTTTCTCTGTAGCAAGTACTTCGTCAACATTAAAGGAAAAATGGATGGTGCAACAAATCATCATCATATCTTGAGAAAACCCTGCTGTCTTTTGCCAGAATGTTGACAATAGGAAGATGGTTCACATTTCAATCTGACAATAACCCAAGGCATGCAGCCAAATACTTAATTCAGGAGAAAAAGGTTAATGCCCTCTCATAGCCTACTCGGAGCCTAGACTTAAACCTTATTAAAAATCTGTGGAATGACAAAGATTGCAGTCTGCCAAAGGTTACTATCCAATTTAACGGAGTAAGCAAGAACTGGACCTTCTAGATGCGCAAAGTTGATAGAGATGTATCCTAAACAGACTTGAGGCTGTAATCAAAGCAAAAGATTGTTCCATAAAGTACAAACATCATGGGGGGCATCATTTATCCATCTAAGTGATTCTGTTTTTTTGTGCTGCCCAGCTAGGAAATCCAGGGAGCAGACACCCTTAGCTATCGATACATTTTTAACTTTTCATTCAGAGTGATATCTCTCATGGAGGTCAGTAAACACATGGGTTTGAATAACTAAACAGCCATTAACATTGAAAGTAGAGTAAAAGCTTCCAGCTCCTACAGAACCTCCTAAAAATATTAAGATTCTTAGAAAAAAGGTACACAATATTGCTACAAGGACATGGTTATTTTTACCAACTAGTTTCAGACTTTTATGATTGGTCACTGTATGCAAACCAGATGAACTTTGTTCCCCAACAACTAGTTGGATTTCAGCTACAATGTTACTGCTGATTTAATACAATTTTACTGCTGAGAGCAAAATATTTGTTTCTCTCAAGACTTTTTTAATTTTCAAAGTTTCTTTAATTCACTTTATATGTATATGTATATGTTTTATATATATTCCCTAATACACTTGTCCAACAGGCAGTATAAAGGGCAATACTGATGAGCAATGATTTGTAACCCACAACAATTAATTTCTAAACTGATCTTTATACAGTGAACTGAGGTCTGTTTTGGTAGGGTTTATTGTAGTTTCAGATCTTGTTTGTACTGACAACTATACAAACCTGGATTTGTTCTGGCAGGCCCATCTAAGAAATTTTGGTTCTACAGCATTTACATAACCCATGCAAGCTGAACAAACTACATTAAATTTAATGAGAAGCTTTATTTTCTTACAAAAAACAAGGGAAGGTACAGCGGGCATTCTAATAAACACCACGCATGGTTTCTATTTAAACACACTGAACAGTAAGACCAACTGTGCGGTAGCAACTATTTCCAGCACATCATGACTAATATGGAATGTTGTTTTGGTCAGTTTTTGGGTGGAATTTTAAGGCTAAACTCCATCTTTGCTTTCAGTCTTTCAAAGTTGTACAGGTTTATCTTGTGTACTAAAATAGTTTTCTGATTTCACTGTATACTGTGAGTTTCTTACAGTGTGCATTAGAAGTTGAAACACATCAGAAAGCCCACTGCTTTTACTGGCTGGAGAACATCTACTGTCACATCAGTCACAGCCTTTTCCTTTCCAGCCTAAATGTTTCTGGCTTATCCCTTGTTTTAATTGGATATCAGTTCATTCAATTTCAGAAGCTCACATGGTCATTACCTTGAGAAGTTTACATGCAAATACACTGATAGCTGCGGTAAAAAGTTTTGAGATAGAAAGCTGTGATGTTTTCAGCTAGACCCTGCCAGCCATCTGCCTTTATTGAACAGAGGAGCAGAGGGACCCAGCGAGTAGATTACTTGGGTCTAAAATATGGAATGAAGTCAAAAACAACAAAAAGTATAATATAAGCAGGTTCACCAACTGATCCTATCAATGTTTAATCTCTTCCTTTTTACTTCAGACACCAGAGGTTGAGGCTCCACAAATGGCGTACATCACACTTGATGCTGTGGGTGATACTCTGCACTTTAAGTCAAAGAGAAGTGTCCTCATCAGGAGCCTATATAATCTAGCATTCTTGCAGACTGACAAGCCCATCTATAAACCTGGACAGAAAGGTACCCTGCTTGAATTTTTTACAAGCGTAAACAAATAATAAATAGCACGCTGCAATTAAATGCCAACCTTGTAATTGTATATACTGAACTTTGCTGCACGTTATCTTGTATTTATGTGTCACTACCATATTATGCAGCACTTTATAAAAAATATAGTTATGTTACTGTCTTTCAAAAGGGCCTCACAAGCTAATGTGCCTACCATAAACAGGGAAACCAATTAACATTTCTGAATGTTTTTGGAATATTGGAGGAAACCTACACAACACAGGGAGAACAGGCAAACTTCATGCAGTTAGTGTCTTAGCTCATATTTGAACACGGGAACCTGGTCCTGCCAGGCCAAAAGTGCTAGCCACTGATCTATACACTATAATGCAAGACTTAACTAGGATAAGAATGGGGATGCAGCACTTCAGTTTAATGTTAAGGCCTCTCCTTTAATTAGTAGTACATTTGCTGCACAAATAAAAGCTACTAGAACAATTACCAGTTATGGATAACTTGCCTTGCACCTTCCTATGCTATTGTATTAACTACACACTCAATTCTGCTTAGAACATGTATATAACAGAATCTCTGTTTCTCTGATATGTAGTTCAATTCCGTGTTGTCACAATGGATGAGACATTTCATACCACCAATGAAAAGGTATGTTAGGTATTTAACATGCTTAAAAAACGTTTAAACCCTAAAACACTAAAGTGCTTTCTACCAACAGTATTCTAAATGAATTTATACATTTTGTGCTTACTTTACTCTTTAATTATGTGTATTTTACTTACGCTGAAGGAAGTTCTTTAAATTATATCTAATGTGAAGACAAACATGTAATGTACTGCATTTTACCTGTGTTTCGAGATGGTGCTGGCCATAGTTGTAATTTTTCAGGCCTGGATCATTTTTAGTAAGTACAAAAAATACCTATTGATCATGCTAGAAATGCAGTGCCTTTGTCACTCCCTGTGAGCTGAAGTGAAAGCACAATCAATGTAATCTATTCATTAGATGAGGGTGCGATAATTGGAAGCTTGGAAATAAGAAAAGACATGTTTAGGTGCAAATTGGGTGGGATCTGTGGCCCCTCCATGAATTCAGTGTTAGTGAGCAAAGCCACCTGGGGCAGGAAGTGTGTTATTTGCTGAACTACCTGCTGAAAATTAATAAAAAAAGAAAATCTAATCTGAAATCTAAGAATAGAATACAAATGCACCAACCTCACCTAAGGAGTTCTGGTAGGTTTTATTACAGTTTATTACATTTTTGTTTTAGGGATGATACTAGTTAGTGGAATTATGGACTAAAAGCTTCCTTCCTGTATGAAACTAAAATCTTCCTAGAAAGTCACAATCAAAACCATAGAAATAATGGAGATTGTAATGGAACCCACCTTAAATCTGGAATGATATGGGTTTTTACTTCATTCATAATAATTATATGCTCCTGGTTAAGCCCCTGTTCAGTATTATTCGGTACAAAAAAAAGATTTGGTTACTTTTATAGCTACAAACATAAAAAAGGTATAAAATGGCAAATTATTAAAAAATGTATCTGATTGACTACTTGTTGTAAATAATGTAGATATAGCTCTTCTGCTATCAGTCACCATGTTTATTTTAGTTCTGTACCCCAAAATCACGATAGTCATGGCCAACCTGACAAATCTTAGGCTGTATATTACTGCAGGAAAGCAAACATTCTGCAGAAAATGTGAAAAAGAACAATGTTCTCTGTAAAGGGTTTGGCCTCTAATATACCGATTGGTATATCACCCTGTATCTTGCACCACTGATTGAGACTTATAGTTGTCACACATTACACAAACATGGTCTTACTCTGAATATCAGAAAGATGGTCCTATGCAATGATGTGCAGTTGATGTTGGTGCTAGTGAATGTAGCCAGAAAATGTAAGAAAAAAAAATGCTAGAAGGGGCAGGAAACAATGAGATGAAAAAGTATAAAAAATATTTTTGCTGTATTATGTGGATAGAAAAAAAACACTATGACAATGTTTAATACACAGGATAAACTAAATGCAATTCAGTTAGAGTTTCGATCCATACAAATATTACTTACATACTTTAGTATGGAAAACTTGTTATTATTTTTTTTCTTTTAACCTATTATCTTTTTCTATTTATATTTTCAGTTTCCTGTAATCTATATTGAGGTAAGAAAAGAATAATGTGTTTTTGGTCAAACAACCTGACTGAATGCTGTTTATTAAAGCTAAATATTCTCTTCTGCTATGTTAAAAACAACCATATGATTAGAGCATTTGTTTTCTGTAAATATATGTAGAAGGTTTTATAAGGTATAAATCATTTTAGATTAAACACCATACAACCAATACACATTTCAATAACACTACACAAAGCACAATGGCCTAAAGGAAGCAAGTTTCAGATCCTCTGTAGTCAAATAAAATGTACAGTTTCCTTATTTGCTCATGGTAACTGCACTTTTGGCCATTATACTGCACATTGCTTGCCTGTATCTATCATCTGTTTTAAAGAATATTTTTTTCTAGAACCATGGCCCCTAAATTAGGTGAGCAGACATTAGGACATACAAGGGGGTACACCTCAAGGACAGTTTGCAAAATAGGCAGACATAAATCAGCTCTCTCATCAGTGAACATAAACAGAGCTAAAGGTTTTCACAACCTTTAATCCTAAAATATTTTCAACTCTTGGGGGAATAATGATAAGCAGTGGGATGAATGCCCCCCTTACACAGAACTAAAACGTGCTTTGGTGTCATGCCTCTGACCAGTGGCATTGGTCATGAAACTATGAGGCCACTATCACTTGGGAGGTCAGTCATCCAAAGCTCAAGCATCCCCAGCAACGTCTGGAGGAACCCTTGAGTTCAACAGAACCATGAGCTTAAGAATTACTTGGTAGAACCATTTATCAAGTACAGCAAGTACAATAAAACATTAAACATTTATTTACAGTTTTTTAAGAAGCTCCAGCAACCATAAATGCGATATAAACACTAGGCGAGTTTATATATTTATGAAACATCCCAATAAATACATATAACCCTGCAGAGCCCAGGTTGGTGTTATGTACCCAATTACTTTTTTAGACTTACTTGCAGTAGTCGAACGGTTTATTTATTTATCATCATGTTCTTTACTGTATTTTGTGTCTTTCCTTATGTTTTTTTTTTTAAATATTTTATAATAGGAAGCATAGATGTGAATTTATAAAGCATATCTCTATCAGCATGTCTCCAATCTCTTTAAACTCATGTGTTATGTTCTTAGTCCTTTACACCTCTCATAGTATGTTTAGAGTCTTTGACTATCTATTATTGCAATTCTGTAGTCTAAGACTGATATTTTGTATAGCCCTTTCATGATTTCAGGGAGTTGTTGCACTTTAGGGTCCCTCAATCAAAAAAAGTTGATAGCGATTGACGTAAAGAACAATTGCTCTGCTTAGTGGTACCACTAATTAGAATACAGGCACAAAATAGTATACTTCTTCCTATATACATAAGTTAATTATAAATGAATCTAAAAAATGAAATGAACATAGTAATATGTAAAAAATAAAGTAATTACAAAACTACATTGTGTTTTTAAATAATGCTATTTAATACAAAGTACAATATATACACATATGGATGGTATCTGATCTGTTATGTTTTCTTAGGATCCTTCTCGAAACCGCATCTTTCAGTGGGTTAATGTAGTGACAAACAGAGGAATTGCTCAAGAATCCTTCCTGCTCACCTCTGAGCCCAGGTTGGGGACATATAAAATGGTTGCACAAAGGGAAAAGGGATCCCAGATTGAACATTCCTTTACTGTGGAGGAATATGGTAAAGTTTTTATTTTATGGAACGCATTCTTTTTTTTAACATTTCTTATTTCAGAGATATGTTTTCAATATTTTTATGTATATGTTACTTGAGAGGTTGCTAAAACGACTACAAAAAGCAGGAGTCTGCAAAGAGTTGATGCAAAAGAGAGAGGATTTACTGAAGGAAAATAAAGTTGCTTTTGAAGTTTTTGATGCCTTTAATTTTCCGTCTTTTTACATTTCTGCTTCCTCTGTAAGCCCAGAAATATTGCAGTCTGTAGACAGAGAGTGATTGCTTACCTAAACCTCAGCCAGATGTTTATTAAGCTGTTGCGTGTCATTTACTGGCCTATGGAGAGCTGAATACACACCCTTCTCGCCTCTATAAACAGCTGACATTAAATAGGGGGAGATGTTAGAATACATAAAGCTAGTAAAAGATAAAGGGATTGTAGTTGAAAGACCAGGCTCATACAATGAATGTGGTATAAACATACATTTACCAGCTCAACATGCATAGCACAGGCCTTTCTTGGTTTCCATCTGTCCATCTAACGCTATGATTATACATTACAATATGCTGCTGATGCGCCTAAATGTGACTAATTACCTGACTGGTGGAGAAGAAGTAACTGAGAAAGCAAAATCTCATCTTTTTTATCATTATTTTTTAGTGTTACCCAAGTATGAAGTACAGGTGAAAATGCCCAAGGTCATCACTATCCTAGATGAAGAAATCAGTGTTTCTGTATGTGGAAAGTAAGTGTTCTATTCTGAGACTGTCAATGAAGCTTGTACCGTAGTCATACCAATGTCAGTCATAGCTTCCTTCTGTGTTAACAAAGTTAACCTTTACATTCAGCAATCTGCAGTTATTCATATGCTTCCAATCAATGGGTCTGATTTATTAAAGCCTCCAAGACTGGAGAGGATATACTTTCATCAGTGAAGATGGGTGGGCCATAAAACCTGGAATGGACTAAAAACATTTGCTAACAAATATCAAATGACTTTTCTATTCCAGGTTTGCTGTATCACCCAGCTTCACTGATAAAGTGTATCCTCTCCAGTCTTGAAGAGCTTTAATAAATCAGAACCAATGTGTAGAACTGTATAAGACCCATTGTTCTTACTCCTCTTTTGCTTCAGTGCCCTGGGTAGTACCAAATGAAGATGACAAAAGTTATAATAAAGAGTCAAACAGTATAATTAGTTGTAACATGTGGTTTTTATGATGCTACAAGCCTTTATGAAGGACTTTTAGTCTCTGTTTGAAAATACCAATTACATCTGGATTGTATTTTTTGAATCAATAAGAAAATCATAGCTAATATAAGCTACCTTTTGACACAGAAAAAAATATTTGTCAATAAAGCTGAAGTTACTTTATGATAAAAAGTTTTTTTGGGGCAATTTAAATCAATGTGTTTTTGGGGAACCCACCAGCTGTATTCAACTTGGCTATTCCAAAGGCAAAACAGAACTTGCTGGAGGAATTATAATTTACCTTTAAGCTGAAAAAAAAAACAATAAAAACACATAACCAGGCCATTTAGCCTGTGGCTCCCGTATTCCTCCAGGAATGGGGACACATTCTTTTTAAATACTGGAGAATCCACAGAAGATAATTGACAGCTTGGTGTTCAAATTCTATCTCTGGGACAAGGAATTAAACAAGTGGTTTAGGAAAAGTGGTATCAAAGAAAAGACAATTAGACATATTGATATGATTACACTGTGCCTGAAATGGCACTCGTTACGATAAAGGAATGATCAATCCTGTTTTTAAAAAACTAAATGTATTTGTATGTAAAAGAAGCCGAACATGGCTCTTCAGGCCCCATATTGGTTGTACAAAAAACCTGATTAAACTTATGTGGGATCACACAGTCAACTAGCAGTCTGCATGTTCAAAGGCGACAACCCTATATGTTTTTTTATGTGTAAATATGGTTATACAAGTATAATATAACAAATTCTATTATAGGTACACATATGGTAAACCTGTGGTAGGAAGGATTCATGTCCAGGTCTGCAGAGCATTTTCTTACTCTTATACTTCCTGTCCTGATGAAGCACAAAATCAAGTGTGTGAGGAACTGTCAAATGAAGTAAGCATAGTACTGTAGCTCTAAATACAATAGAGTAATTTGTTTAGAATTATACATAAAACAAAATTCTACCTGATGAACAATTACTACAAGCTTTGCACATATTACAGGATTCATAGAGCATTTAGTGTTTTATTTAATGTTGACACACCAGAAGCAACATACTTTCAGGCTTTGTCTTTTTAAATGAAACCTTGTATGGAGCCATGCAGGGGTAGAATTAATCAGCCTTGACTCAATTACATCTTGAGATACCTAGTTTCCAAACAACAAATATTGATTTGAATGATGTGGGGAAAAAAACCCACCTAATAATTAATTGATAATTTTACCCAATACAAAAGAGAATATTTTGTTTCATTTAACTTCTTAAGCTGCGTACACACTTGCAATTTTTGTCGTTGGAAAGGATCTTTCACGATCCTTTCCAACGACAAGGGAGTGCACGATGCATGAACGGTGCTGTACATACAGCACCGTTCGTGCTCTATGGAGAGGGGAGGGGGAGAGCGACGGAGCGGCACCCTGCTGCACGCTCTCCCCTTCCCTTTCATTAGGATCGGCTGTCGTCCATCGTCCGTGGATCCGGCAGGTCGGTCGTCCGGACGATGGACGACACCGACTGTACACACGGCAGATTTTCGCCCGATAATTGGCCAATGCCGATTATCGGGCGATAAAAATCTGACGTGTGTACGTAGCTTTAGTCTTCACCAAATGCGTAAAGAAAATATGTACAATGCATAATTTCTTGACTTAACATACACATTAAAAATTCTTTTTAAATTAGGTTTTAAAGCAGCCAATTAAATTATCATTGCCTTTCACCTAAAATGCTCCATTTTGCAGGTCTTACAAAATAGTCTATATAAAACCTTGATACTGATACAGCAGTTAAAGCAGCATTGAGATGAATACTGAAATTTAAAAACATAGAAGGTCAGACTTTTTATATGTTTTGCTTAATGTAGTACTACTTGCCTTTTTTGTGTTTAGCTTACTAAACTATATTCACCGGCACCAGAACCAACAACTCTAGCTCTGTACGTCAGTTTTCTTTGAGTTCTTTGATTTGTTGCAAAGACCAGCTGATATGACACTATTTGATAGAAATATCTGAATATCTCAAAAATAATTCTCCTTTGCAGACGGACAACAATGGCTGTTTTTCTGAAGTAGTGAAGACAAAAGTTTTCCAGTTAAGGCGTTCTGGCTATGAAAACAAACTCACTGTTACTGCCAAGATAACTGAGGAGGGAACAGGTGGGAGAAAGCAACATGGAAGCATTATATAGGAGGCAAGGCCACAAACCTGGCATACTAACAATGTTGTCTCCATTAGGTGTGGAAATGACCGGTGAGGCCTCCTCCGAGATAAAAAACACAATCACAAAAGTGTCATTCCGACAGCTGGACTCCCGCTTTAAGAGAGGTATTCCCTTGTATGGACAGGTAAGTTATGATAATGAAACAAAATGTCAAATAGTTTGATGGACACAGATCATAACCAAGGGAAAATGTAGCAGGAATATAGGCATTCTTTAGAAGTATAAAACAAAGTTCTAGAACTTGTTCCTGTTAGTCAAGGAGAAAAAGTAGTAAGAGTATAATGGAGTCTAATTTTGCTCACTTTCTTCTCAAAACACTAGACTGACTATTTGCTGACTTTAACACTCTGATTCACGAATATCCTGACCTACACACTTATTTTATAGACCACATTAGGGCCTGTGCCAATATGCTTTGGGGCAGTGGTCACCAAACTTTTTGGACCTATGGACCACTAAATTTACAGTCTTGTGAACACGCATGCGCATGAAGCCGTGTGTCACTCAAAGGGGAAGGAACTTCCCCCAGAGTGACGTCATGATGATACTCTACCATCTCAAGTCTGAGTCCAGAGACACAACCCGCCTACCACCCTCACCCTGCGATCCATATGGGAGACATGGTTCATGGCTCTGGCCGGTAAGCCCCCCAGCAGTGTCAGAAGAAGGACCACCAAACTGTTCTCCATTTGTCAACTGCTGCTTTAGGGTTAAATTAATGGCAAATTAAGTTTTTTTTTTGGGGGCGCACTCCACTCGCAGATCCATTTTAGAGACTTCTAATTCAGAGTTTTTTTACAGGTGAATGTGAGCAGAAGTAGATCCCCACCCCTTTAGAATTTTATTTCTCTAAACTGCATCAACCTGCTTAAATATGCTTATGTATCTCCATTGGCTTGTATAAAAGAGAAGCACATTCTAATGCAAACAATAGCCAGTCAAAACAGGTCCTTAAGAACCTGACCACTCCACCACTGTCCATTGGAGGCTTCACAAATTCATGGATTTTTTCTGTCTAACATTTAATTTCAGTTATTGCCATAGAAGTTAAATTAAATAATTTCTTGCCTTTTCATAGGTTTTCCTGGAAGATGCTGCGGGAAATCCTATTGCCAATGACAC
Source organism: Pyxicephalus adspersus (assembly GCF_032062135.1). Taxonomy (NCBI): domain Eukaryota; kingdom Metazoa; phylum Chordata; class Amphibia; order Anura; family Pyxicephalidae; genus Pyxicephalus; species Pyxicephalus adspersus. The sequence continues at coordinate 17,051,913 of NC_092867.1, read as the reverse complement.
TGTAACATTGTTTGTTGGTTCTGATGGAACAAACTACACTTACACCACTGGACCTGATGGAACAGCAGATTTCGCTATCAATACCACACAATTCTACCAGCATTCCCTAACATTAAAGGTTAGAACAACCTGGGAACTAGCACAGTGTTACAGACACCTAAAAAAGTTGGCTGTAACAAGCTGATAATATGTGATAACAATTTTTCTGACAGTGTCAGTATGATGCCAGCAGCAAATATGGAATGTACTAATTGTCTCATTTTCACAAATTATTGTAGATGATGATCCTGCAAATAACTATAAAAAGTAGAAAAATATAGTACACATCCTTAAATTCTAAGGTTTCACACATTAGGTCATAATAAATCATCTGATCCTAAAATTATGAACAAAAACACATTACATGTGCACTTGAATAAATGATAATCAGAATGGTCATATGTGACCACCTCTATAGAAACAGAAATTTTGCAGCAGTTTGCTTGTCTGGATAATGCAAGTGTATGTTAACCCAATGCCAAGGAGCAAATATGTCAGCAATGATCTTAAAGAAACATTTGTTGTTTCAACTGATGGCATCAAACTAGGAAGTGGCATAGTGCCTTTTCCATTCAATTTGAAGTTCATTATTCTACAGTAAGGAACATATTTACAAATGTAAAACCTTCATGACAGTTAAGCCAGTCTTCCCAGAAGTGGACATCCCAACAAATGTAACCAAAGGTCAGACCGTGCAATCTTGCTTATACCAATTGTCAAACACAGTGCTAGAGGGGTGATGATTTCAGCTTGGTTTGTAGTCACAGAACCTGGGCATCTTCATTCATTGAGTTGACCAATAACTTTTATGTATACCAAAGTATTCTAGAATCAAAGCAAGGCCATCTGTGTGATAGCTAAAGCTTGTAGAAATTGGGACACTGTATCCCAGCACACCAACAAATCTACAGCAAAATGACTGACTGGGCCATTGCAACATCTTGACTCTGGCTCTACATGATATTAATTCACATAGTGATGGCTTCTAAATTTTGTCTGGAAACTGTTATTTGTTTTTTTGAGATTAGATTTACCTTAGAATTGACAGAAGGTGCACTATATTTTTCTCATTTCTTTTTCTTGTAACCACACCAGCTCATTATCACTATAGAGATACTAAAGTAATACCACATATGACAGCTCTGACTACAATGTAAACATTCCCATAGACACAAAATTACAGTAATCCAATTCTAGCAGTTTGAAATTGGATAGCTGAATAACCTCTTGTTCTGTTTAAAGAGTAAAAGTTTAGCACATGGGTTAGGAAATTTGAAACAATATCTAATGGTTATTGATCAGTTATTGGGTACAAAGGACACAATTGTACAGCATATGCTGTACTTCTCTTTAACACAGGTACATTTTGTACTGCTTTATCATTTTAATTATACTGCAAGTGCAGAAAATACTAGTTAATCCATCCAGTGTTTTCCTAACTTTCTATTTTGGCTGACAACAAGGAGGCCTTATTACAACATTTTTTCCTTTTGTCCCATTGCAAATGCAAACATTGTTTTTTTTTCAAAGCAGTAGTGCTGACTTGACTCCCAAGAGCCTTGCCAAACAATGTGCATAAAGAATAGGGCTCATGAGAAAGTAGGTCTGGAGGGTGGAGGGCATGTCTGAATAAATAGGGACTAAGCTCTCGTCTGCCCTGGCAAGAATTTGTCTGGTAATTTTGAGTAATTAAAGTTGTTTTTAGCCCAAGGTACAATGTAATAGGAAAAAAACTTCAACTGGGACATGATCTGCAGGAAGGTTTGGTGGTACATTTAGGTAATGCTTTTACATTTGACATTTTATGTTTTGACCAAAAATAATTAGAACAGTATATATTCACTAATAAATAAAAATTATTTTAATACACAGGTTACCCACAAGTCAAAGGATCGACACTGCTACAGTCAGTCTTCAGTGTTCCCTGTATATGAAGCGGATTCCCAGACTGTCAACCATTTCTATTCTAGAAGCAAAAGTTATCTAAAGATCCAGCCTATATTCCACACTCTGAAGTGTGGACAGCATGAGAGCCTCACAGTGCACTTTACTCTGACTCCAGAAGGGATTGGAGACATGAACCATGCTGTGTTCCATCACCTGGTAAGTATGCAGCCTTTGCTCTTTTTTTTTTTTTTTTTTTGCACATTTTCTTAGTTTTACCTCACATTATTCTTAGACATTTAAGAAATACTTAACTGGTTTCAAGAAAAGGCACATGAACAAAAGTTATATAAAAAGTTTGTAATTAGTGGAGACTAATTTTACTATAATCCTATTTTTTTCCTATTGCTCATTCGGGTGTTACAGAATGATTATTGAGATATATGCCCTGCCAAAGGTGAATAGACTTTAAGAAACCTTATTCAAGATGGGCAATATCTGTGTGATTTGCAAAAAATGCATTGCTTCTTGGTATGAATTTCAGGTACATGTTATGGTCCTTTCAGGTCTGGTAGTTTTTACTTTTTTCTTTTAATTTCCGGAAAGACTGTGTCAGTTATGATCTAGCTGTCCACTTCCCAAACCGATTGTTAGAATGTTGACTGTAGCTTGCTACTTGCTTATTAGTTACATCTACTTTTAACTGTATGGACCCAGACACAAAAGAAAAGAGATATGGTTTAATGAGGGAGTGTTCCTCAGAACATTTTCTCAACCTATTTTTCTCAACAAATGTCCAGAAGAAATAAAATTATTACAGCTGCACTAAGCACTGGTCTAACAGAATGGAAAGATAAATGCATTTCATGTTTGTCCCTGCTTGAAATTTTTAATTAAAATGAGCCAGTTACAATATATAGAGTAAAATTTGAAAAAACGAACTAATACAATTCTTTTATTATGTACAGATAATGTCAAAAGGAAAAATTATTGATTCTGGAAATCACAAAGTGGAACTCAATGCAAAACAAGGTAGATATACGATTATACTATATAAAAACAGAGGTGCTAATACTGGGAGAGAATGCATGTGCATGCACTCTGTAAAGCAATCCAGAAATAAATAAATAAAAACAATATTATGCAAAATAGGCAAGGTATTTTCTTTGGGTGTTGGCCTTGTATATGAAGTGTATGGGAGACTTTACTAAACAACTTAGTGAATTTTGGAATATTTTTTAGAAAAGCAAACATAGAATTTCTAAAAGAGAATTCACTCCTTTCTACCTAGATAAGATACAGGTCTTATATACTAGCCATACCTGTAAATTAATATGCTGCTAACCACTATGATGATGAGATATTGAAATATGTTTTATTGAAGTCCACAATATAACTGGCACTTCTGGCAGTGTATTATTAGGGTCCCCCACAGCTGGCACTAATTTCTTCTGTTGGATACATGACTTTTGTATCCTATAATGGTTGGATTTTAAATTTTTAAAGTCAGTGAACGCTGCAAGGGACCCAGGGAACCAACACAACCAGAAGTGTTGATTGTAGTGTGGACTATAGCATAAGATTTCTCAGCATTGAAAAGTTGGATTGAAGAACAGGAAAAGTCTGTATATCCTGTCTTTTTTACGGGTATGGTTCAATTGAAAAAAATGTATAACAAGGTCAGGTAAGTACACTCTTTTTTTAGGTTCAGGATCTCTAGTCATCCTATTTGGCCAGGCCGGAATGATACACATGCATGGGTGTTTTTTCATTCCTGGCAGCCAGGTATGCCATGATGAGTACACAGAGCTTCACATGAATATTTTACTGCAAAAATATTGCAGTAAAGTTTGGGTTATTTATTGCAGAAGACACATTGCATATCCCTTCTGCAATAAAGAACCTGCCTGCAATTTAAGGCAGGCTTAAGGCACTGAAGCAGTGGGACAACCTTAGTTTTTTGTGTCAGCTGGATGCCAAAATGATCAGTAGATCCGGAGGCATAGGTAGGTACAGGTACCCCTTCAAACAAATCAAACCAGGCCTATTAAATATCATGGGTTGTCCCACCAGCCAAAAGGGGGAATAGAAGATAGTAGAGGGAATAGACAGAGATCTGAGACCTTCTTAATTTGATTTTATAAAATAGTTTTGGATTTGTTTTTGGCTATGTGAAACAGTGTTATTTTTCTTCTTTGTTTATTGCAGAGTCACATGGACAATTTACATTTAAGCTTCCTGCCAACGTTAATACAGCACCACTGGCTAAAGTGCTGGTCTATCTGGTACTAGACAGTAATGAAGTAATTGCAGACAGTGTCAACTTCAAATTGGAGAAGTGCTTTGGAAACACGGTATGGATAAATCCATTACTTTTATTGCCTTACATCAGCCCAGAGTTTTTCTGCATATTCTGATCATAAAATTTTGCATTTTGAATAGTTACAAACCCCAGCATCTCATCATTAGTCCACTTTCACAGATACAAGGACTCCTACCTCCCCCCTGCTTTGCTAAGAAAGCCCCTCCCAACAGTTTCAAACATCAGATCATTCACAGGAAGTGGTCTACTCCCAGGCAGACTACTTTACTTGTCCCAGAGCCTCCTATCAGACATAGGCGCTGAATCTAGCTAGGCACTTCTGGCTTTCATCATATCACTGACGCATGACTGTGGTCATTACCCCCCCATTTCTTCTGAATCCCCAGATATTTATGCTTTCCTCTGAACCTGCTTCACTCAAATCCAATCCCAATGACTGGGTTGTGGTTAAACATCCCTCACCCTGAGTTGGTCTCCTGCTCCACCTTTTACCTGGAAAACCTCCTGACAACATGAGAAAGTGACCAACCACCAAGCTAGGAGCTTCACAAAGCTAACAGCCAAAATTAAATAATTGGGCTTCATCATAGAACAGCGGTGAAAGGGTCCTATCGGTAAGGGTGACATTCTTCCCACTGGCCAACAATGTAAGAGGCATTCTTCTGACTAACCAACACAATAATGTACTTTGAACCGTGGATATAGGTAATGTAGCAGGAGTTCCCTAGGACCAGAAAGTTTTTTTTAAGAGTGTTTCATGTTAAAAAGGATCACTGTGCTTTCAGGGAAAATTTCCTCAATAACCTCTGTGATTTACTACTACACAATATCATTTATCTTTTCACCTATATCCTGTATTAATGAATAACAAAGACAATGTGATTTGCTTTCATATTTAAAGAATATGTGGGGACATTAGCAGCCACAGGTAAATCGGAACTGAACTGAAAAAAATCACACCTGCCCTAAATTCCCTGCTGGAGCTTTCCTTAGTTGGGCACCGCCATCTTAAGTCTTCTTCTGGCTATGTCATTCACTGTGCAGGAGCAAGATTGGGTGACTTACCCCCCTGTAAAGGGGGAAAAAAGAGTGCCAATCTCACTGCGCATGCGTAAGATTGGCCTCTCTTTCTCCTCAGCGTAGGTAAATGCCCCTTCTGCGCATGCCCCATTTCGGGCATGTGCAGAAGGTAAAGCCAGGAGCCTCCCTGGATGTGTGATGTAGGTATCCTGGGAGGCTCTGCACTCCCATTCAGTCTTGATCGCCCAAACAATCAAGATAGAAACGGGAGGTGCTTCACCCTTTTTTGTTTATAAAGGTAAAAATAAAAAGAAGAATATTTTTACTTAATATAAAAGGGTTTTATGTAAAGTTAAAGCTTTAAGTTTAGATTCGCTTTAAAGAAAGAAATATAAATTATTTAATATTTCCTGAACTCCACTTATGATTAATTTGCAAAACTTTCATCCTATTTTGATTTAGGTGAAGATTTCTTTCTCTGATAGTGAGGTTCTACCAGGTGCAAACACCAATCTTGTCCTATCTTCCCTGCCAAACTCTTTGTGTGCACTACGGGCTGTGGATTTGAGTGTACTGCTGCTGAAACCAGAAGCTGAACTGTCTGCAAACACGGTACAATGTACAATTGTTTTAAAGTGCATCTATAACCAGTACCTTTTACTTTATGGATAGAATAGGGAAATCTATGGTTATTTCCTGTTGGATGTTCTCATTTGGGGGTAGGGGGGGTTGACCTTTTATTAATTTAAAAATACCCCTAGAAGTAATATTTTTGAATAAGATTACCATGACAAGTCAACTAAGTCCTTAACATTCTTTGTGTTTTTCCAATCCAGGTGTATGACCTGCTTCAAGTAACAGATCTTTCAGGCTACAACCATGATGGATTTTTTCTAGAAGAGCCACGTGAGGATCCCTGTTTGCAAGTGGAACCTATCTTTTTAAATGGCGTGTATTACAACCCATCTGTCCCTACATGGGATGCCGACACCTACAAAATCCTAAAGGTCTGCTAGCATCTAGTCTACTGAATACCACGAACACAATTTGAGATTTTATTTCTCCATTCGATTATGCATCATGGAGTTGATTCATTAAAGGAAATGTTCTCTAAATGAATTATAGGATATGAAAATCACTTCATTTTGACTTCCCAGTCACTTAAACAAACACAGATCTAGTTGATTCACCAAGCTAGGTGGACAATTATTACAGCAAAATAAAGATTACCCAGTGCTTTAGTACCCTGTAATGTGTACAAAGGCAGAAAAAAAAGTTTGATGGATTTGAGCAGCTATGCTACTTTCATCTGCTAACAGAAAGTAAAAAGCTGAAAAATCATTAGACAAAAATCAAGCATTTCCATAATCAGACAGACTTGTTGTGACCCTTCTAGGTGTACCCCCAACTTATTAGATCCTAGCAAAAGCTCAGCATCTGGCTGTACTATCTGGATAGGACAGTTATGGACAATATCATTTAATATACATTCTCATTAACAGTTATAAACAGGGGGTTATTTATATAATGTCTTAGAAAAAAATATGTTCAGTGAGTAATATGGCTTTACAACAATTTTCTACAACTTCTAATACTAATACCAATTTATTTAATTTTTGAACTATGATCTTTGTCCTTATTGTATCCCTATAAAAATCTGTTTCATCATTCAAGGATCTTGGACTAAAGGTTGCCACAAACACCATTATCAGGATCCCAGTGCTATGTGAGAACATGTTATATGACTCAACTGCAAGAATAGGTATGTCCAAAAATTGTCATTATGTGCTTGCTAATTATGCTAACATGGAAGAATGTGCATTAGGTTTGTTTTAGAGCCCAAAATATTATTTTTTTTTTTTTTTTTTTTTTTATAAGATATATGTATACTTAGATAGATTAATTTTTTTTTTTTTTTTTTTAGTTTTAACAGTACCTGTTAAGATCAAAGCCTTTATTTAGGCCTTTTCAGACCTGTACCTAACTGCTCCTAAAAGTTAGCACTTTTCTCCTTTTCTTCTCAGTTGTCCCTCTTTTTGGAAGAAATATACACTTCAAAAAAAGTATTATTTACTTATTAAAAGTAATTTTTTGCACTAAACCCTTCATCTAGCATCTAAATAATTCTGTTATTGTGAATTTTTTTTTTTAAAAAGCAGTTGCTGATTAAAAAAAAATATTTTGCAACAAATGGAACAAAATGTTATTTAACATTGGAACACATTTTATTCTAAACATATATTTTATTTTCTAAAGTTGTAGGCAGTTATTCCAGTCCTTTCAGAAATTCTTGGAAGAAAAGATAAAGAGTGGGTTTAATTATCATCTATCACAAGAATTAAATAATCAGAAACCTGGGGCATACCAAATACCATTTGCCCTATCTGATTTTCTAACTCTCCATTTTTTGCCATTGCTACACTAGAAAGAATTGGTCATCATGTCCAAAAACCTGTAGTCAGCCCTACTCACCATGCCAGAAGTACAGACAGTCTGAAAGTGTTGGCTTAGACAAATGGGGCTAATGGCTGAGGCAGTGGGGATCAAAGAGATGCCTGCTGTTGAGACACTGGTACGCACTTTTAAAAAATGCTGTCCTGAGATGGATGCACAATTTTCATTCATAATAGTGGAGTTTTTTTCTCCCTTTTAAGCTTGGCAAATTCCATAAATTTACTGTGATAGCGAGAGTATTAGAGTGTGACTGTGCAGTAGTCATGTCAAGATGATATCATCAATATGCTTGTCAGAGCAAAAAAAAATAAAAACAAGCATACAACTTGCCAGGGTGGATTATAAATCTGCTCCCTCCCTCGCTCGCTCCCTGCGTCACCTCCCAGTTCTTGCTTTTTCTCCCCCTCTTCCTCCAAATGTAGACACAACCTTCTACTACCTTCTCCTGTGGTGGACAAGTCTCAAAATGGTCCCCACTAACTTTTCCATGGTTGCAAGACAAAGAATACCTTTGCTGTAACAAATTCAGAATAGCTTCTAAAATAGAAGTGAGTAAAATTTCTATCTTTCCCAAATAGCTTCTCCAAACTGTCCAATTCTCACTAAATAGAACAGCAGAACAAATTGGAAACCACTGTCTTTTTTCATTTTTTTATATAGTTCTCCTCCTTATTAGCCACTGTATGCTGTCTATATCTCATGGACTAGCACAGTAGCACAAAATAGGGCCTTGTCTAGCTGTTCTCTATCTTTTATAGAGGGCTGCACTTATGCCGTAGAAGACAAATATGATATTGGGGATAACATCTTCCTGCCTGATCTTCCCTTTAAATATAAAATTGTCTCCTTTTAAAATGTCTTTGTTTGAAATATAACAGACCAGGGTCATAAATTACCCCATACCAGATATTTCTTTATCTGACAACCAGCATCCTTCTAGACCCTTCAGTAGTTAACAACACTCATTAAAAAGTTGAAGTTTTGTGTCTCCAGGTGTCAAAAAACTCAGAAAATGCTAGTAGAGTGGATTGCTGAGCTGTATTGCAAAACCCATTTATTAATAATCTTTATATTTCCAATATACCATTCTATTTAAAGTACAGGTAGTCCCCGGGTTAAGGACATCTGACATACGGACGCCTCCTAGATACGAACAGGGCTTCCCTGCTCAGTCTGTGCAGAACAGAGGCTTGAAGGTGGAGGGGGCGGTTTGTTTGACTTGCAGAAGATTGTGGGTGATCTTAGAGGACTGAGCTCTTTCTGCAGCCTCTTGCAACTCTTTAATGACCTGCAGCTGTGTCTTTTTGCATATCAACGCACAGCTTACTCCAGAAATTAATGAATGTCTAGGCTTCATAAAGATTTTTTTTTTTTGCTTTGTGATTTATTTAGTAACTGACACCATGCTGCCTAATAATATGTTGAGATAAACATCTATTCTATTTGCATTTATTAAAAAAATTACTTACATACAAATTCAACTTAAGAACAAACCTACAGTCCCAATCTTGTATGTTACCTGGGAACTACCTGTGGTATTTGGCTGATTTATAGCTGAATTGGTGAGCATTTTAAGACCAAGAACTAGTCTCCTAGGCCTCAGGGAAGCCTGAAAACCATATTGACCTGTTCTGGTGAACTATAAGTCCCGGACATGACTAGTTTGGTCTCTGTGAACTCCGTATTTTGTGCGGAGTAATATCCTGGGGGTTGGCAGTTCATAAAACCTCTACTTACAAATGAATTTTGGAAGTGTCCACAAACATCAAAATCCATGTGGACACAGCCTCTCAGACAGCCCCCACCCTATTTATATATATATTTCTACTGCTGCTTTTTCTATTATCTTTCTATTTCTTATAGTCGGCTATGGATATGCTCATCCACAAATTGCAGCCATGGCTATGGAAAGCATGGCTGCTCCCCGACCATTGCTAAGGTTGAGAGAACAAGAGATTGTGGAAACTGTAAGGAAGTTTTTCCCAGAAACATGGATATGGGACTTAGTAGCAATAGAGTAAGTATCAATATTTTCTCCATATGGATGTGGGGGTTTAGTTTACGACTGAAATATGATTTTTGGTGGTCCCACTATTTTGGAAGATTGATTAATGTTTTGGTCCTCTTTATTCACTTCAGAAAGGTCCACAAATAAAGAGTAGCTGGGTCATGTGAATGAACAGTTAGCTTGATTGTATCTTTGGTGTTCTCTGGGCATTAATGCGTGCTATTTTGGGAAGTGTATTAAATGACGTAAGCCTTTCCTCTTGTAGTAATGCTGGAGAAAGTACAATGAAACTGACAGTACCAGACACCATAACAACATGGAAAGTGGGGATGTTCTGTACATCAGAGGAAGCAGGTTTCGGACTTGCAGAACCAGTGTCACTGGTGACATTTCAGCCATTCTTCCTTGAACTCACTTTGCCTTACTCTGCTGTACGGGGAGAGAAATTCACACTAAAGGCTAGCGTGTTTAACTACATGGCACAAACCATCAGGGTGAGTGATCAGAAATTGCCATTGGCTTGTAAAGTGTAAATGAGAATGGTGTGATGTAATGTTTGTGCCATAGTCTGTGGAAAGAAGCCTGTTTATTGTCCATGCCACTAATGGAATGTCAGATGTGGATAAAATCCAAACATTTTAACCCATGTGTGGTTACATGCCCTCATTCATATCTGAAAAAGCCAAACCAGAAAAAAAACTGTCACTGTAGAGATTTCAGCCATTTCTAAAATATATGAACAGCCTCAGACATAAATTGGTGTGCTGGATAGACACAATTAGTCTTGGGTGTTAGATCCTGGAATGCAAATTAGTTGTTCTGCCACTAGAAGGAAAATTAAAATAATGGGAAAAGAGAACAGCTCCTTATTGTAATGCACAACAAAAAAAACTTACCCCATAATATATTGTGGAGTCTTCAATTGTATAACCAAAAAAACCCTCAATGTTAGGATACATTTTCTTCTTTCTCCTCTATGCAGTGGTTGACAATCCCACAAACACAGGGACATAGTAAAATATTACTTTTTAAACTACACCAACATTTATCAAAGTTTTATGATTTGCCAATTTATCTTCACAACATCCAAACCCAAGATAAGGACTTACCTCCCTGTACCAAATGTCTGGTCACTGGCCATGCAGCTAGCCAGTGTTTGTTGTTTGAAAAACTGGGAGGGTTGCATAAGTGTTCCATAATTGGATTAATTGGACTTCTCCTTCTGCAGGCAAACAGGTCATACTAATAAATAAAATATGGTTTAATATTCTGCAAAACATAACTATGTGTTGTTAATAAGAGAAAGTACTTTATATAAATATTTGTTGCAGAAATAAAAAAAAATACTAGTATCACACAAATTTCATGGTTTACAATCTAATCAGAATTGAAGATAAAAGGGTGATAAAGAAGCAACAATATTTGGTTCAATTACATCTTACTTTGTGTAGAAATTCCAAAAGAAAGTTTTCAATTTAAAGTTTAAAAATGCAGAAAAGTGTGGTAGCAGATTGGGCATGACCAATTTCAAGATGATCATATTTAGTAATATTGTGTTAATCTGTGTGATTTTATAATTGCTAGGTGGTAATTACTTTGGAAAAATCTGACAAATACACATCTAAAAGCATAAATACAGAAGATGAAGGCCATTGTATACAAGCAAATGGCAGAGTGACTGTGGAATATGAAGTGGACCTACAGTCTCTTGGTAAGAACATATTTCAGTAGGTCTACATTTCATTTTATGATATTTAAAGGTCAACTGCAAACACAACATATATCAACAGCTAGTAAACTACTGGGTTTATGCAATGAAAATAAGTATAGTAAATGGGTCTTACATAATAAACAGCAGTTTTGAAACTCCCATATGCTTGATATATCTTGTCAATGAATCATAAACTTCTAAGTATCACAAAAGTTGTTTATATTGATTTAATTCACAACTCCAAAAAGAAATTTAAAAAGCTACATACACGTTCTGTATATATGACGGTTAACGTCCCAAACAATTACACAGTGATGTGGATTGTGTTTAGCACTTAGTTCGTCCATGCAGCATTGACCAAAGTAAGGTCCATATATTGTGACTCCATTAGAAGAACAGAGCATAAGTCTCCCAGAACAAACAGGCAAATCTCCCGTTTTGTGCAGCATGTGTGGCCTGTAGTGTAGAGTACATTGATCTACTGATTGCTGGATTTGTATTTAGTGATATGTTATGGAGATGTTTAGAGGGTCCACTATTCACAAGCCAATCTCAAAGTAGTATATTACTCATGCCTGAAGTTCTCGGTCCAATAATAAATCACACCTTTAACTCATCAGGTTTTGTACCTATGTAGAGTAACTGAAGGCTACAACCCCTTGCCCCGTAGTTGACTTACTACCTTCTTGTATTCAGAGCAGAAGATTTGTTCACTGCTTGATCAAATTTTTAGGAATAAATTATACACTGACTGGCTTAAGTGTGCTTGTACAAGACATAATAAATATAAATAATTCATAGTATTCATGAAGGAACTGTAGACATATATATATTATTATAAATATATATATATATATATATATATATATGCTTCAAACCTAAACGTCCAGAAAATCACGAACGAACAGGACAGGTTGCCATATCTAATTTACAGAGTAGCATATGTGGAGTCTAAGCATGCTAATGGCTTTAGTCAAAAAATGGATACCTGTATACAGGTGTAGTATAAGAAACCTTCCTGTGTCTCTCTTAGGTGAAGTGAACTTTACAGTGAGTGCTCAGACCCTGCCAGGAGGAGGACTTTGTGGTAATGAGATTGTGAACCCAACACAAGGAAGAAAGGACACAATCACTAAACATATCATTGTGGAGGTGAGTCCATTTTGTAGATTGGCCAAACAGGAACTGAAAATGAAGAATGATAGAACAATATCTGGATATACCTGCAGATATTAAGTATTTATTTGACTTAACTTTAAATGCACAATACACAATTACCAAGTGCCAGCCCTATTATCTAGTGAAAAGGACCTATTTATGATTTATAGCCAAATATTTGCAATGGATGGTATATTTAGTGTAATGTGACCCAGACCCAGCTTTCTTACCAATGTAAACTCTTAAAGCACCTGAACAGTGCTTTCCAGTATGGTCAAAGTTGTGCCCATGCAGAGTTGTAGTCTTGGGTTTAATACCCACTATGGCTTTTATGGTGTACTTAATGTACTCTAGGTTCTTGCATCCTCATGCTTGTATCCTCATGCCGACCTGTGGTTCTGGGTTTAACTTTTACTATATCAATGTGGTATCTGTCCTTCAGGTAATGTATTATGGGTTCCTAAAACCACCCCTAAAGATTTATGACTAAAGGGATCTAAACCTGCTTATGAATATTTTCTTTCCAGGAAACCATGCTCCAAATGTGTACTATAATATATATTTTGTTTAATTTTCAGCCAGAGGGTATTGAAAAAGAGGAATCACATGCAGCCATGATCTGTGGAAAAGGTACAAGTACACAATTATTTCTTGTACAACATAATAAAGTTAAGAATTAGGAAGACTTACTACCTAAAACTTGAGATCCAGCCATACTTGCACACATTCTCCAGTACTTGAAATTAAAATTACTTTAATGTCCCTGCATACTTCACATTGTGCAACAACAGTTGCTTAGATAGAGCCCATCTGTTTTCCTGGCTGGAAAACATCCAACATCCTCTAACCCTTTCCTCCTCAGTCTTACTGGCTTGCTCTTTTAATTCATTTAAGTTCATCTTTTTTAATTACAAAGATTTGGCATCACATGTGGTCATTAACAAGTGCAGTCTGCATGCAAATTTAGCTTGCCTAGGAATGTCTACATCACGCACATGTATATTTGCTTACACTAGAACATCACTTGTCCTTTCTGTAATAAAAACCCTGCCTGTTCATAATTTTTGATATGTGGAACTATAGTTTCACTTATACTCTTACCAAAATCCAATCCACTTCTTTTCAGAGCATGGTACTGAGGCGGGGTACCGTGAAGTTTTCAGGAAGCTATGTACAGTGCCCCACCAGCCTATCCCATCAGTGAAAGTTCATGACCTTTTTACACTTTTTTTTACACTTGATTGAAACATGTTAAGTGTATTACCTAATCTTTTTTATAGGTGGGGAGATAATAGAAGCAATTTCCCTGAAGCTCCCAAGCAAAATAGTGGAAGGTTCTCAACGTGCCTACTTCTCTGTAATTGGTAAGTTCATTACTTGGTGTTTAATGTCCCAGTAGATATGATGGAATGAACATTTTACACTTTGCTTTGAATAGTATATTAGTAAAAAGCGGATATGCTAACAAAAAAAGAATATTAAATGGTTAAATTTTTTATGTATTGATTCTTTTAGGTGATATTATGGGAACAGCAATGCAGAATTTGGGTAATCTGCTTAAGATGCCATCTGGATGTGGAGAACAGAACATAGCTCTTTTTACCCCAAATATCTTCATACTGGAGTACCTCAATAATACTGGTCAGCTGACCCAAGAACTTAAATCAAAAGCCTTGAGTTACCTGAGCACAGGTGAGAAAAATCTGAACATCTTAACATAGTTTTTTTAGGTTATTTACATGATTATTCCTTCCTCTTATCTTCTGTAATGATTGGCAAAATTTTTGGCAGGGCAATAAAAACGAAAAAAAAAAAATTCTGTTAAGATAAGATCAGTTTAATGGCTAAAGAAAATGGCTAATTGTATTGGTTGTATGAGCATGTTAACATTAAACGTAGAGTATGCAATAAGAACAATAAAAATACATATCTGCACTCATGAACCTTAAACATGCATTAAGAGGTTATTACAAAACAGCAACCTAATGAGTCCCACCTCCATAAAACAGATCTGTCAGTAAATTCAGCACCAACACCTGATTGCTGGACCAACAGCTGGGGTATTCAACAATTAAACACTGATCCCCCTGTGTTAACTTCACTTTTTCTATTGACAAGGCCTTTGGGACTATCCCAAAATTATGTCTAACACCATAGTACTATGCTTCAATGCCTGCGCAGAATGGTAATAGAAAGGATTGTCAATTTTGTTGTTAGCTTCAATGCCCCTATAACTGTAATAAGAAATGCAAACTGTAATTATTTTCCTGTCATTTCACAGGATATCAGAAGCAACTGATTTACAAACACCATGATGGCTCATACAGTGCATTTGGACCTCGGTATGGAAACGGGAATACTTGGTAAGGACACCCATCTTACAGTACAGAGAAGCCCCATCAGCTTTATTTGAAGTAGAACTTCTGCTGTCAGTAAAACACTGGGACCTTGGTCGCAGGAAAAGAAAGTAGATAACTAATAACTTTTTCATTTTTTTCAGGCTAACAGCGTTTGTTCTCAGGTCCTTCTCCAAGGCTCAGTCATATATTTACATTGACCCAAGACAAATATCAGACACAATGACCTGGCTTTTACAGAAACAGAAAGATAACGGCTGCTTCCTTAATGTGGGACAACTCTTCAACAATGCTTTAAAGGTAAGAGTGGCAACAGGGGTAGTTAGTAAAAAAACTAAACAAAAATATAAGCTTCATTTAATAAGTAGTGCTACAAGATTGTGAGCACTAATTGACAATGCTAAACATGCTAAACTAATGTATTGCAAATACACAAGATGAACTTTAGCCAAAAACAAAGATACATAAGATACATATAAAAAAAAAACACACAACCCTTTAAGAGATAACATACTGAAACTAGCTTTTACTGTGATAATCAGCTTCAATGCAAATATTCCCCTGAAATACTTTTTGTTGCCTCTATATGCCCTCAGTATGACAGACAGAACCATTTAACCCACTTCATTTTCGCTCACCTGGGACTCTCTTCAGCCTGTTACTGGGCAGTGCAAGAAGAAGAGCCAAAAATAGTTCACCTGTTTATTATTTTCCAGACAAAATAAAAATCAATAAATAGGGTGCACATCATCAGGCCAAATAACCATAAATTATAATTTGTAAATATGTTTACCTAAATGTTAATGAAGACACATGAAGCCCTGTTTTTGGGGTAAGAGGGTGATATCAAAAATGAACCACTCCAAACTGGCTATGATGCAAAATCTGAATGGCCCTTACTAAGAAATGATTGGGTCAAATAAATAACTTGGCTATAACTCCACCTAGGACAGAGCTTCTAAGAACAGACAAGATTCTCTTTCCTGAGAAATTAACCAGTAATCTAAACAAAGTGATTGGGAGAACTACTACACCCAGCATATAACAACAATAAACACATTTATATATAAGAATAGAACAGAAACAGAAAAAAACAGAGACGTCACAGAGGTGGCATTAGCTGGATACTAATGAGGCCAAGTCAGTTGATTGGGACACCTTCTGATGGGCTCTTGATCAGCTTGAATAGTAGTTTCCCACCAAGAAAGTCAATAGTGTAACAGGAAGACATTCCTAATAGGTATCTCATCACTTGTCTCTAATAGGTTTCCCACCACCTGTTGCAAACACTACCTATGGGCTGTCAGATGCCTAAATCAAAGCCAACTAGGTTACCTGACCAAAACTGGACTACAGCTGTTTAGAATAATAAGAGCCATATATGAATGCTAATAAAAAAAAATAATAGTGTAGATACAATAGGTTTGATTTAATAAACCTCTACAATAGGGAAGAAGATAGACTGCCACGGGAGAACTTGGGTGATCCTACAAACCTGTAATAGATCTAACACAGGCTTAATACAATTGCCAACTAATAGCAAATTACATTTAAGGAATCTATCACAGGTTTGCAGGATCACCCAGGTTCTCCCTTGATAGTCTATCTTCACCAGTTGTGGAGAGCTTTATTAAATTAGGCCCAGTGTGAGGCACTTCACATACACAATACCACAGGCCTGCAAATATTTAGTACTGCACATGTGGTGTTAATAATGGAACAGACATACATATGGCAGATAGAGAGAACAGCTTCCATTGGTTGGGCATATGCTTCCATTCGGTCTGTACTTCCCGAATCCCTCCCTTATAAAACTTTTCACAGTCCTATAGTTAGGGGATTCTGACCCATCTAGAAGGCACAACGTGCTTATCTATTAACCCAGCTAACTCTATGATTATATACAGGTAATTACAAAAACATGAGAGACAGGGCAATTGGAGAGCGAATGCCCTTAGCCTAATGGAAATTTAAAGATTGCATTGCATTAAATCCATACCTTGAAATAAAAACACTTAACAGGCCCTTCTGTTTCTAATAAAGGGCTACACAGATATAACATTTACTAGTAGTTTGGGACTCCCAAACAAACCTTATAAGGCCTGCCAACTTCTTCATTCTCAACTAACAATATGCAAAAAAAAAAAAAAGAAAAGAAATTATTAGAAGTTTCAAAATGTCCATAATTAATAACCCTACACTCAAATACTAAAACAAATTAACAAAACTAAGATCGGGCCTTTTATGTAAATCCTAATATCAGTCTGGTAAACAAAGCATGGACACGAGCATCATTCTATATGTATAGTGTTGAGGAAAGTGTGGGAGTGTGGTATGGTTTGAGAGGAAAGCCAGTGTGTTGCACCTCAACCTTGGAAGACATTGAAAGTAGCTAGGTTAAACAGAATTTACTAGCAGATAGTGTCACTTTGGACACAACCCCCTTGGGTATACTCTCGTCATTCATTATGTCATTCATAAGGTAAATACAGATGATATCGTTAGAGGGAATACTCCAATCCCTGCGAGAGGTTACAAATACCTGGAAGTGTTATACTTACATATTATTTAGCATTAGCACATTTACCTTAAAAATATATCTGATGAATATAGTCATCATAAATGTGATCAATTTTAGCCAATTGTCAACCTTGTCAACCAACACTGCATTAAAACAAAATCAGAAAGTCACATCTAAGTGACACCAAATCAGGTTCAATCACATTGCTTTGTATTCATTACACTAAACTGTCATTATATGTGCTTTCTTTCAGGGAGGAGTTAATAATGAAATAGCATTGTCTTCCTACATCGCCATCACACTTCTGGAAATCAAGTTGCCTGTTACGGTATGATAATAGAGATAATTAATAGAAAACAATATCAGCATCAGAACAATTGTGTATCATTTGTGAAATGCAAAGATTCCATGCAAACCTAAAAGCTAGAAACACTGACAAATAGTACATTCTGCAATTGACATCTAAAAAAATATACTTTGAACATTTCACAGTACGCAATATATTGGGTTGCTGGCTTGTGTAACAGATAAAGCCCTGCATAAGCACCCGAAACATTTTGCTCATCATATATTTATATGAACATATATGTCTTATCTTTTTTCCTCATAGCACTTAGTGGTCAATGGTGCCTTGTTATGCCTGGAGAGGGCTGCAAATAGTGAAGTGGACATTTACACGAAAGCATTAATGGCATATGCTTTCACACTTGCTGGAAAAGATGACATTCGTTCCAGACTCCTTCATGAGCTTGATGAAAAAGCCATAAAACAAGGTGGGAATATATGGTTTCCGAACAAAGTATGTCTTATGTACTAGATAAACACAGGCAATAGGCAATTTACATTGTTTATTGATTTTATTCTAATCCAGTCACTGCTGTTGAATTTGTTACCTACTTTAAAATTAATCATATGCTGAATATTACCCTTGTTAGCATTACACACATACTAGAATTTAGTATATTTCAAGGTTAAAAAACATTCAATGAAAAAAATATTTTTCATTTCGCAATATAAAAGAAGTGACAATTAATGCATTTTTAAAAATGTCCCCATATATAAATTCCTCCATATGTAAAATGATAGCAATGTAACTCTGCCTTAATATTTAGTCATAATAAAAACTAGCTACATACTAATAAAATGTGTTCAGGTCATTATTTCTATAAGTATTCTGTAAAAAAAAAATATGACCATAAGCTGTACATATGGAATAATTATATAGCTAATTTTAATAGGCCTAAATATTAAGGTAGGGTCACATTGTTCCCAGCTCATATATAAGGGCAGGTTTATATAGGGACATATTTATAAAGATAAATTTATTATCATTATGCATTTACTGCTAAATAATTAAGACCTTTTCTGGTCCTACCCAAATGTTTTTATTGGCCAGCTAGGCAAAAAAGGAGGGAAGGGCAGATCAGCTCTCTACTCCTCTGGTCCCCTATGAGAATTCCTTTGGTTTTATTGGTTATAGGTGCCGGCTAAGGTGCCTGCAGTTTAGTCACAGTTAATTATTTTAGCATGATCCTGGTAATTTTGAGGCATGCTTTAATGCAACTTGGTTGTTCTTTCCTGGTGCTCAGTTTTCCAGGCCCATATATACAGAAAACAAACACTTTTATTACTCAATCTATATTACTCCACTAAATTGTATTCCAGATGGCACAATCCACTGGCATCAGCCAGCGTCTTCAGAAGACTCTGCAGTAATAGGAAGCCGTTACCACAAGGTCCCATCTTTGGAAGTTGAGACAGCCGCTTATGTCCTACTGGCTATGTTATCGAAACCCCAGGTCAATAGTGAGGACATGACACAGGCTTCAAAGGTGGTTTCATGGATCATAAAGCAACAAAATCCTACAGGCGGTTTTTCATCTACCCAGGTATATGATACATTTCACTTGTTTACTTTGTTGTTCTTTTCTTCATATTATTATATACTACTTGTCTCTTTTCAGCTTGCAGTCCAAACATGGCTACTACTATTTTTCTACATTTATCTTTATTTAAGAATTACGTGAACTTAATGAATATTATACATCTTTTATTTTTGAATATAGAAGGTTTATAACCACTTCATAATTTGTATTCACTTTCTCAACTTGTTCTGGTGACACTATCACCGAGAGTAAAAGTGATAAAAAAAATCAGTTGTCAGTGGAACAGAAATAAAAGGACACCTACACCAATGACTACTATATAGAATCTAGTGAAGATACAATTCACTATATGAAATATGATCATATAGTCAAACCAAATATTTATTATTAGGGTTCATTTTCCTTATATTTTTTTTTTTTTTGTCTAGTTATTAAGGTTTGTGGTCTGCAATTATGTAATAAAGAAAGTTATCATGCTGTTTGTATGGAGTCAACTTGAAATAGTTTGGTTAACCTTAAATCCAAGAAGTACTTGCTTACAAGCACATACAATCCGTTGGAGACTCCTGGGTCAAATAATTTTTCTGAAGTTAATACTGAAAGTGTAGAGGTATCAGTTGCTTTAATGGTTATTTTATTATTTTATACTCAGGACACAGTAGTTGCACTTCAAGCTATAGCCACCTATGGTTACTTAGCTCACAAGCATGATGGCCCTCGTGAAGTAACCATCACCACTGGTGAAGCTCCAATTGCCAAACTTCATGTAGAGGACTCAAACCGCCTTCTTCTGCAACAAGTTTCACTACCAGACATTCCCGCAGATTACAAAGTATCTATCAATGGACCTGGCTGTGTCTTTATACAGGTTAGTACTCATATACCCATACACATACAAATTATCTGTCCCAGATACTGTAGTTGTGAGTTCTTTACATTTTTAGGACTATTGTATATGATTTATATGATGGCAATATACAGCCATTTAAAAATGTGATGTCTTCTAGCTCACACTTGGACTGCTAGAAAACCAACTTTTAGCAGAGAAGATTTGCTACCATGATCAGTTTAAGTAAAGGATCTGTTGCAAATTTGTTTACAAATGCATAAGAGTAGGTTCTAACCTGCCTCTAAAACATGGTATCCTGCACCTCTCCTTGAGGCTGGTACCTTGTCGATCAGACACATGGCAGTACTTGTTCTTAAAGCACATTTGACAGCTGGGGGCAGCAAGTGATACTAGTACTACTCAATGGGACCCCCATTCATTTCCTATTGGGCTGCCACAGGGAGATGCTTGTATTTTGAGCAACACCTTTTCACATGCTATTATTAAATAAACAATCTTCACAACCTGTAACTTTACAAAAAATGATCTACTGTGTCGTGAACCTAGCCTAAATTTGTTGGAATTAGGAGTAATATTGTAAATATTGCCCTGCGCCATAACTACAGGGAAGTTAGGATGTGTGAGCAGGTTGTGCATCTAGCAGGTGTGAATCTAGCCTAAATCTGATGGAATTAGGAGTTGTGCATATTGCTCTCTGCAATGTTCATTACATTGTAGCATATGAAAACATGTTGCTCAACTGCTGCATATGCAATGCTATGCAAAGTACCTTTTTCCCCTATCAGTTCTCCAAATGTCCTTTAATGAATAAAAAATACTATCCTGCTGAGTAGATAAATATTGTCGTTATAGTTATTGACTATTAAAATGGAAAAAAATGTATAGAGTTATAATGATAATGATTTTATCTTCATCTGAAATAGAAACATTTCTTTGAAGCAACATGACTCCCTGTCCCTCTCAGGAGACAGTAAGAAAAAAGTGCCACTGTCTCTGTTCTAAGCATACATTATTGGGTGACTTAAGGTACTGCTGATTAAGCGTACTGGTACCTCAAAAAACGTATTGTCTTATAGAAACCTCTCCCACTAAAAATTAACAAAAAGAACAGTAGAGTAGGTCTTCCTACTGTTCCTACAATTTTATGCATTATGTACAGTAGATTTTATCACATAATGTGAAAATATTTTTTTGAATTGTACGGGAACAGTAGTAGCAACATGGATCAACTGAACAAGAACCATTCAGCCATTATATATCAGCTTAGGTGGTGTTGGCTTTAATAGGTATTAATTATTATGCTGAGTTTACTTCTGTGACTAAAGCGATCTACGCACGTCAGATGATTCTTGCTGATAATCGCCTCAGGGCTGATATTGGATGAGAATCCCGTGTGTGTACAGTGCTCGTCATTCATGAATCTGTCCTGGTGAGTGATGACAAATGATTGTTATCTTCTCCCCTCTCCCTTCTCCATATTATTTATTATAATAATAATTATTTGAGAAAATCTGGGTCAGAAACAACTAACAGTAAATTAGAAAGTGTTAGGAAAATGTCATATTGGTTACTTACTGGCCCAGGGCTAGGTTCAGATGGCCAGTTGACAATCACACAGTTAATTGCTCCAAGGCTCTCAGATAACCACTATTGACAAGTATTCACATGCATACTAAAACACTCTAGTATGTGGATGCAATATGGTTGCAGTTCTTAAGCAACATGTTGAAAAGGATCATGTGTTTCTTGCTGTCCTTCAGAACACTTGAAAGTGCTTGCTGATGGAAATTTAAAGAATTTTCATTCAATTCTATGAGCAAGGATTAACAGCAAGCCACCCAGAAATGCTGGATGCATGGGGTAGAGAAAAACTGCACTGCATCCACAGTACCTTCAAAAATCTGCAAATAAAATAATTTTCAACCATTTCCATCTTTTATAATGGTATTCAGGCCTCTTGAGGGGTTCAGCAGTTGAATGCAGTAAACTGCAGCAGTACTGCTTGGAATATCTACCCATCTAAACATACCTCAACTCAAAATATGTTTTTTTTTCATGAATATCAATAACCCTATTTGTTTTACAGGGTACTCTAAAATACAACATCCCCCCTCCTGAAGGTGAAGCTCCATTTACCATCACAGTAACTACAGTACCAGAATCATGCACTCCCAGATCTTTCAAGTCTTTTGGAATTTCGGTGAATGTAAGGTGAGGTTAAAGGCCAGTTCTCATGTAATTTCAGGTAATTCATATAGAGCAAGGTTAGGATTACTTACAGTAGGCTAGGGGCAAAAAGTGACAGCCACTAAACAACCATTAAAGCATATATGAACCTCCAAACAAAAAAATATTAAGTATATAGCTTACCAGTCTTTATATGTGGTGGCTGTATCTGTTTTCTTTTCAGGCTAAGATCATTACCAATTCCAATTGCCTTTTACACCTGCCAGTAGTGTTCTTGTCAGTTACTGTGAGCGGTTATCAAAATAAATAAAAGTCATTCATAGATCCAATCATAAATACAGTGGAGCCAAGCCCCCCAGGGACAGAAAATGTTATTCACAGGAGTAAGGAATGTTCAGCATTTTATTTAAAAGATATCTTTTGCACATTAATACCTTTTACATCACTGAGCACATTCGCTAATATGCCTTCTATTTAGGAATGAAGTAGTCAGCTATTTAAATATAGTTGAAGCAATTGTCAAACAAAGATTGAGCAAGCAAAATAGAAAAAAATCTTGCAAGTAAAAAAGGTTACCATCCCCATAGTCTGCACAGACTCTCTTCAAGCAACCAAGAATCCCCCACTGTTAGACATTGGATCCAATTATTTGTGTGATAGAAAGGTATATCAATAACGGAAAGGAAAAAGAAAACAATAACTTTTTTTAGTTCAGTCTACAGAAAAGAATTTCAATATATAAACAAGTACCATATATTTTCTTTTAAATTACTTTACATCTTTTTCATACAGTTACATTGGCAACCGGGAGAACTCGAACATGGCGATAGTGGAAATAAAGCTTCCATCTGGGTATATCCCAGTAAAGTCTAGTGTCAGACAGGTAATTATACTGACATTTTATTACGGATTGTCCTGCTGTGTGAAAACCTAGATATTTTATACATATCTATTCTGTTTCAGCTGTCAAACAAAAAGATGATTCAGAAGACAGAAAGTCATCCTAATAAAGTTGTTGTCTACTTTGAAAAGGTAATTTCCATAACAAGATTTTAAGAATATAATTAGTAAAAAATACAAAGTCAGTTGTTTTGAATTAGAATGTATGATACCTCATAGCATTTCAAAATGTTTGCATAAGGAAAACTATGAAGTGATTGTGCAATGCAATGTAATTAATCAGCCCCATTATGTTTGAGTCTTTGCCCTCTTGATCCTACTAGGGTATGTGGGTGATGCTTGTTTTAACTAAATGGGAATTTGCTGGAAAAATATGGTACTCATTTTTTTTAATGGAAGTTTCTGTATTTTGGCTGGATAATTTTAGATATAGTCAAAAGACAATTATATGCACTATATGGATACATTTTATAGGTACCTAATTCACTTTACCAGGCTTCTCTATTTTGAAACGCCATTTTGTTCTACTAAAATTTTTTTGTGTCTCTGGGGAAATTGGCATCTCTTTATTCAAAATGGTATTTGAATGCACCAGGTAATGTTAAAAGATGAAGACCTGGCTTGCACTTGGCGTGTTTAGGTTTATCCAACATGTGTGCAATAAGTTTAAATCTTGCCAGACTATGAAACCAAGTCTTTATGGAGCTGGCTTTGTCCACAGGGCAGTCATGCTGGTACGACAAAAGCCCTTCCCCAAACTGTTGCTACAGGGTTGGAAGCTCACAGTTTTCTTTGTTTGCTGTACATTATCAATACATTACAATACAATTTACCGGAAACAAATACACTCAATTTAGAGTCAAATATGTTTGACTATAGCAAGCAGGTGTGAAGGTCAAATGTCTGCAAACATTTGATAAAACAATATATTTCAGTAGCAAGGTAGTGTGAAAAGTTAGATGTGTTATCCCCAATTCATGGAATTCACTTTCTACATGGTAAACACATCTGTAAATTTAGTTGAAAGAATGTAAAAATTGAAGTCAATATATTTCTTTAAAAACAAATACAAATCAATTCTGTTTTTTTTGGTTTGGATAGAATATGGTACAGGTAAAATCTCATAAAAGGAAGGAGTACCCTGAGATAGCTATACCATATCCACTAGTAGCTAGAAGATAATTGTATTTTTTGTGTTGTTGGGATTTTTAGGGTATGCATCTTCAAAGAGATAGGAAATCAACTGTTTTAAAATAAAATGAATTTTATCATACAAAATAATGTAAAAACATAGCAATGGCATAATTAGTAATGCCATATTAAAAACATAATACATAAGTTCTCCACCAAATGAGGTTATTTAGTACATAATACATATTAACCATATTTTTTCCACACATTATTATATGCACTCTAGCGCTTACGCTTAAGCAAAAGCTCCAATATTTCTTAGTGTGTAGTGATACAACCTCATTAGTTTCTCAGTGCGTTTCATGGATAAACTGATTCATCAAGAGTTTACATATGGAGATAATTGTACAGTAGATCCAGATAAAAAGCCCTTCAGCCAAAAAAAGACTGAATGTTCATTTTCAGCAAGGACTGTCAGGGACAGAAAAGGAAGACTCTTCTCCCCATAAATGCCAAAACAGCAAGAATTAACAATGGAACAGTTTATCTTGACAATGGTATCAACTTACTTACCAATAAAGAGGGTGGAAGGACACAAATCCCTAGGGGTTCTACATTATCTTTGGCTTGGGTGAGTGCTCCAGAAAGATAAACTATTCCATGGCTAATTCTTGATGATTTGACCTATTCCAGTTTTATGTCATTTCTTTGGCTTCAATTATGGGTCACAGAATAATGGATAAAATGGAGTGCTAGTTGTTGCTTAACAGGACTCATAATTCTGGGATGATCTGGATGTATATTTTAGGTCAGATTGTAAAATATTTACTAATTTCTCCATTTATGTTTTCAGCTTACTCTAGACATAGAGACGTTTGTGTTCTTCATTGAGCATGATATTCCTGTGAGCAACCTTCAGCCGGCCACTGCCAAGATCTATGACTACTATGAGCCAGGTATCCCACTTTCTCTTCATTGTGTTCTTGCCAGATAACTAATACACTTCCTGAAAACTTCATGGACTTGGTAAAATTCAACTGTTGAGGGTGACAGATTCTTAAGAAAAGTGGAAGAATTTTCCTAGTTCCTAGGTTGCCTCCAGTGGGCTATATCAAGTTTTTCCAGGAAATTGATATTACTAACAAGATTGCCGACATTAAGGGGAAGAAAGATAATTGTCATCTAGAAAGCCACATCTAACTCTTTAGCCCTGAACCCTGTACGTAATGTAAAGAGGCATACATGTGGTAGACACTACACCTGTTTTTTTCCAGTGATGCAGTTGTTAGTGCACTTCAGTATTTTCATGAAGTGTATGTAAACCCTGTTTTTGAGTTTGTTTGCTGTCATCAACTGTTTTACAATACCATGAATTTTATCATTTAAAAACATACTGATATCATTAGTAATGCCATATTAAAAAATATAATACAAAAGATCTCCACCAAATGAGGTTATTTAGTAACATAATACATATTACCATATTTAGGGTTGGGTGTAGTTGTATGATATATTATCTGCGTTTCATTTTCAGGTGATTTTGCAGTGACAAAGTACAGCGCCCCTTGCAGTTCAAAAGGTAGAGTATGGCTCTATTTAATCTGAATATTTCACATCTATACATCATCTTATCATAAAATTTTAGAATAGAAATGATACTTCTATAAAAGTATGATACTGAAATGTTAATATATCATTTGATAAGCTGTTTTTCCACACTCCACATTACAAAATAGTAACATTTGAAATATTTCAGATGTACAGGTTTAAGATTATTAAATAGATCGTACAGATCCTGTGTATCACCTAATACCCAGTATTCAGGGGCTGCTCAAGGACTAAAGCTACGTACACACGTCAGATTTTTATCGCCCGATAATCGGCATCGGCCAATTATCGGGCGAAAATTTTCCGTGTGTACAGTCGGTGTCGTCCATCGTCCGGACGACCGACCTGCCGGATCCACGGACGATGGACGACAGCCGATCGTAATGAAAGGGAAGGGGAGAGCGCGCAGCAGGGTGCCGCTCCGTCGCTCTCCCCCTCTCCATAGAGCATGAACGGTGCTGTATGTACAGCATCGTTCATGCATCTTGCAGCCCCTTGTCGTTGTAAAGGATCGTGAAAGATCCTTTCCAACGACAAAAATTGCAAGTGTGTACGCAGCTTAATAGATAGGAGAATATTGTCTTCCCTTAACAAAATAGTTTTTTGAATGGTGAGGAGCACCTGGTATAGATTGGCTTTTCGACACAGCTTCCTACACCTATATGCCAGTTTCCAAAGTGCACAATGTAATCTAGCTCTGGGCATTCTTCCAAGCCTACGCTCCCACACATATGTAGCATGAGTATAGGTGTTCAAATTAAACGACACATGAGGACAGTGCTAAATTTGGCCTGGGCATTAAGGCTCTTGTAACCTCTGGGCACACATGATTTAGGATGGTCTTTTTTATGGTTTGGTTTTCAAGATACAGTTTTGAGGATCACTGCTTCTGGAGATGATAAACAAAAATATAATTTTGTAATGTGCCACAATTCTATAACCTTATTATTTTTTTTTTTTTCAGGTGACATTCGATATGCTTAACAAACAATACTGGCACAGATGAACAACTTGCAGCCAGAACCACATTGACACACATTGAGCTAATAAATTTGGGTTTAGGCAATAGAACAGTGTTAAACTTTTACTAAAAACATTTACTAAAATCTTCACAATCCAGACAGTCTGTAAATTCCGGTATTTTACATTCTATATTTTTGATTGGCGATATGCATTTTGATGTATAGTTACAATGAGTAGTTGCTCATACACAGATTTATTATACGTGATGAATTTGACAGCACGGCTGGGAAATATGCCAACTTAAATATTTCTCAAATCAATCAAGGTTTTTACTAATAAATCATATGTATATTTTATATGTTTTATGTCTTTTTGTTCCTATGTATTATTTAGACATTGCAATAATGCCAGCTGTGAATTAAATATTGGGTAAGAGAGGATTTTATATTTTCGTTTGCAAACTAAATGATGGAGCTGATGTGTAATGCTGTGTACCTCAGCAGCCTCAAACAAAAGATCTTTACTAAGCACTAATTCAACATTTTTAGTACCCTTTTAATGGCTCTCATGGGACTCACCACACAAAACACCACACAAAACATGTTTATGTGGATTGAACTAACTACAGTAATTAACTGCTTAGTTATATCATTCTGGCTTGACCAGTCAAGATGGTTGAAAATTTTGAACCCGAAAGAAGACCAGGTGAAGATGCCATCCTCCACAATAGAGCAAAAAGAATAAGAGTATTTAAAAAAATGTGAACAGGCAGGTGGGTTCATTTTATTGCAGAAGGGGATATTGCTTGTCCCTTCTGCAATAAAGAACCTGTCTGCTCACAATTTTATTTTTAAAGTTTTATTCTGATTTAATTCAGAAACAGAAAAGAAGCAACTTTTTTTTTAAACACATAGAAAGGATAATCTTATTTACAAAGTACAGTTATGAAATTCTTTACAGTGCCCAAAGAAAACTCATTGAGGGATGTCCTGCATTGTACACAGCAGAGATGTCAACCTAGAAAAAACTGTTTATAGCCTGAAAAGGAAGTGAAACGTGCTTTGGCAAAACATAAGTTTGGCTTTATTTTCTAAGGGGTAGGTGCAGCTTAAAGAGGGACTGAAAAATGGACACAGAAAAAATAAAGATATTGACCAGACATAGCTTGTGCTGTGCACTTAGCAGTGGAAGAATCATTTTTAGGATGCAAGAAAATTGTCCACCCTGAAATGACAACATCGATCTTACACAGATATTAGGCACAGAATTATTGCCAGCGTACTTGGCTGCAAGAGGTGCTAACGTGCAACGTTTACACATATGGAATATGAACAGATACTGAGAATTACACCCATCATACTGCATAAGAGAAAGTGTTGCTGAGCTGTGGCCATACACAAACAAAATGAACAGATACTGGAAATTTCACATTATACAGAAGGTATGAAACAGCATAATGTCACATTTAGATACAGGAAACAAAGACAGAAAATGATATGTAGCATGAACTGTATATCAGAATAGTACTGTGAAACACCTATAGGTAAATGTCTTACTTTAAATGCAGAGTACAGTTGTCCTTTACATGGAAAATGAAAAAGCACAACCTTTATGATGATCTTTATTCTATATAAAATATGCTTGAAATTCATCTCCAGACAAAGTAAATTACCCTCCTGTCCCTCTATCAAACTCATTTAGCATAAATAAAACTAAACTAACTTTAAGGTGTCCCCACCTGAATCTGTCTCAGAAGTGAAGAATAATGATCCTGTGCCGCATGCTATGCCTGATGGCAACTGGTTCCCTCATCATGACACCATCACACTGCTCCAGTATTCTGGAGCCTTTTTGGATCCCTGCTAGGAGACAGCCAATGATAGTTATCCATCCATGTCACTTAGACAGGCAACTAGGACCAAATGAAGGACCCTCTTACAAGTTTCTCTGCAAGAAAGAAGACTATGGAACAAAAATAGTATGAAAAACTGTGGATTGAAACCCACCACATGTTAAATTCACCACAAACGTTAGCAATGTTCACTGAAACTGTAGCAAACCAAGCCCAGGCAAGTTTCCACATTCCAATTATACATGACATATATTTCTAGAAAAACGTAGCAGTAACCAGAAAATATTTTTTTTAATATGCATAGGATTTTTCCTATTAAAATGCTTATCTGTTAGCATGAGCCTCAACTAGCATCAACAAACTGCACTTATTACATTGTCTGTGTTCATTTTTTTATATTCCACCAAATCAGGCATGGTTGCTAAATAAAAAATAGGTTGGAAAAACCAAATTAGGTAATTGTTGTGCTATGTCTTTATTATTTCTAAAAATAACTTATGATGAAGCATCCTGGAAAAATCAACATTTCCCAGCTCTCACGTTAACCCCTTATTGCCCAGTCTGTTGTTTCCCTGTCTGTTCTCTTGTGCTGTTCTAATGTTCCTCTGTGTCGACGGTGATCCCTATGTCTCCTGGCGCTTCCTTTGTTCCCGAATGTCTGTGGTGACCCCCATGACTATTTCCTGCATTTCTGGTTCTTGACCTCTGGCTTGTTCCTGACCTCTCTTGCTTACTGCCTGTCTTGAAGGCCGGGGCCATTCTTCCTTGGCTATTCTCCCACCTACCATGCATGATCCTGCCCACCCTGGTGTGCCCAAGGACAGTAACCTGGCAGCAGCCACCAGTGCAACATCCTCATCACTAAAGGCTTTGGAGAACACCAGACTGCTGCTTAGATTCCTTGTACCTTGGCCCTACTCAAGGCTAACATCACTTCTATGCAAGCTGTAGTGAACCCCAGAGGTACTGTCTCCCCAAGCGTGACAAAAACAAGATGAATTTTTAAGCCAAATCGAAAATAACAAAAAAACACATTCCTCTGCAACACTTATAACCCCTCTCTATAAGGGAACAGGTTCTCAGTTACCTTTTAGGTTTTCAGAGACTTATTCCATTCTTTTTTAGAAAGTCGAAACAAGCAGTTTGCATGAATTGCAGAAAACAAGAGCTGATGAGTTATAGAAGCTGAATAACATATAACATTTATGAAACTGAAAGAAGCTACAAGAAAGAATTGCAGAAGAAAAGTGTAATGATAGTGGTGTAAAAGTGGTGTTCATAGTGTAATGAACAATTATCACAAATATTTCTGTGTTTATGAATGAACGGGGCTGTGGGGACAAAAATCAGAGGATTTTTCCCACACTGCATTCATTCATGAGCAGACAGCCGTGAGATTCACACTGTGTTCCTGGATAAAGGAACTCTATCCAAGAACACAAACAACTAGTAAAGGGCTGCAAGAGCGGAGCTGTCAGCTTTGCTCCCCTGATTGGTCTTGCAGGTCCCAAAAATTTGGTCTCGCCAACCGAATTTACAAAGGCCGTTCTCGCCTACATGTTTGGTAAGATTGTCCCAATTCGCCGCAAGATTGAATTTAATAAATTTTCTCATTCATCCCTAACGCTGACTGCTTTTGTCTTTTCCTTTGGATACCTCATCTGGTGGACTGATTACTTGTGTATGCTCTGGGTCAGAATTCTGGACTTGTCTCTGCTGGAATATTGGTACTGCAATATCGGTGGGCTGCTATGTCAGTCCTTCACCAGACAATATCCCTTGTCAACAGAAGTCCTGTGGGCATCTGTACACTTGAATGGCGCAAACAGCCTCACAAGGCTGAGCAGGGGATTGCTATAGGCAACGTTAGACTGGAGGATTGGCCTCATGCAAGGACTAATGCTGGACCAGGGTGACATAAAATTCATCTCAGTAAAATTTGAGGTGCTTTAAGGAAACCCTTTTAATGACTTTTGCAAAAATAATAATTTCAGGAATTTTGAAAAACAATCCGAATTTCAACTCAGAATTTCCAAATCCAACCAGATGTTCTAACTAATCCAATCTATATCAGTGTAACCACTAGCAACATTAATTTGCTTGTTCTATACTTGTTCTATACTTGTTACAATTCTGGAAGCATCATCTAGCGGAGCAGTCCGCAGCCACTTCTATCTGATACATAGAGATGATTTTCCACTACAAGCTCCTTTATATTCTGACATGCCAAATAATATACCTCATGCTAGTACTGAATTAAATCTTGTTTTGCTATAGACTTCCATCTGTTTTGTTTGGCTCAATTTTACTATATCAACACACTGTTGGCCAGAACAACGTGAAGCATAAATCACTCATTGATCCACAGAAAGTTTACCTTCCGCCTCTTCATAATAAACTTGGATTAATGAAAAACTTTGTTGTAGCAATGGATCATGATGGTATGGGTTTCCAGTATCTGAAGGACAAGTTTGGAAAAGTTATACCAGACACTAAACTGAAAGCAGGCATTTTGTTGGCCCCTAAATCCGCAATTTGATGCGTGATGCCACATTTAGAGGCAAACTCAACCCACTTGAATTTGCTGCTTGGGATTCATTTTTGCTCGTTGCACAAAACTTTCTGGACAAACAGCAAGCTGAAAACCATGCTGAACTTGTGAACAATATGCTAACAGCATACCATCAACTTGGCTGCCGAATGTCACTTAAATATAATTTCTTACATTCTCAGCTGGACTTCTTCCCAAGGGGAGAGGCTTCACCAGGAAATAAAAGCTACAAACGCAAAAACAAGTGCCTGAAACACTTCTAAAGTGTACATGTGCATTGAACCTGGACTCAGGTACCAGGACAGGTGAATTATGTGTATTTGTATATGTTGTTGCAACATAAAACTACGTTTTTGCAATGTCATGGAACTATGAGGCAAAAGTTAGTTACTGTATGTATGGCACAAGAGAATGTAGCTAATTGTGTTTATACGCGTCTATTAACGTAAAATCCTGACTTCCTAGGCAGAATCAGACTTCAAATTTGGATTCAGCACACATGATTTAGTATAGGACACATGGAATAGATCAAGTAGCAGACAATATTTATTTTTTGTGGTGAGGTGTAATCTGCCCCATGCAAGTCCAGAATCAAATCATTGTTTATTTTGCTATAGACATTAACCTCCTTGCCGTTAAGCCCGACCTTCGTACGGGCTCAAAAAAGTTGCTCTTTTCGTTAAGCCCGAGATTTTCCGTACATTAAAATCCCCACTTACCCAGGTAAGTGGGGATTTTAATGTAGGGAAAATCTCGGTCCCCCTGTGCTCATCCAG